>NW_020837957.1:4595260-4845754 GCF_003676395.1 Aethalodelphis obliquidens
TCTCTCCGATTAGACCTGTGAAGCAGAAAGTATAGTGCCACAGTGTTTTTAAGAAGCCAAAAACAAACTTCAAAATTATTTTTTTAATAGAGTACGCTTTGAGAGAGCATTCAAAATTATGTCAGCCTCTTCTAGGTCTAAGGATGGAGACAGAAAGTTATTTTAGAGCAGATTTTCTTATTATTTGAGAGGAAAAAAATAAAATTAAATACCATGTAACAGGAAACAAGGTTGGTAGGCAACTTGGGAAAATGTGTAACAGGACCTCTTGGAATACAGAGATCCAGGGAAAAGAGAGATTAATTTGCATAAACTGCCCAAGAAACTTCAGAAAGGGAAAGGACAGAGAACTCAACGCTTGTTGCTCAAAATCAGTCAGAAGTTAGAAAAACTTTTTTTTTTAAATATTTATTTATTTATTTGGCTGCGCCAGGTCTTAGTTTTGGCATGCGGTATCTTTAGTTGTGGCATATGGGATCTAGTTCCCTGACCAGGGATCGAACCCGGGCCCCCTGCATTGGGAGTGCGGAGTCTTAGCCACTGGACCATCAGGGAAGCCCCAGAAGTTAGAAAAACTTAAAGTATATATTAGGGTATCCTAACCAAGGTTTTCTATCAGAAAAGACACTCATGTTCCCAAAGTAGAACTTACCAGGAAGCACAGAAGAGTCTGCGCTGGTAGCTCAAAACTAAGACCGCAATCTCAGCCTTTAGCATACCTGAGACTCAGCTGGAAACCCTGATGATTTCCACGTCCTACTTTAGAGATTCTGATTCAATACATCTGAGGTGAGCCTAGGAATTTCCGTGTTTAACTAGCTCTCCTAAGTAATTTTCCCACCACACTCAGGAGAAACAAGGAATGCTGACCCAAGGGTTTATGGGGTTAGGATCCTCAAGCACAGAAGGAAGCTTGAAGCCTGCTGTAACAGTAACTGAGCTACAAGGGTTGTAACTGGGAGGCTAATGAAAGAAGCACCACTGTGGCCTGAAACACTCCAAACCAGCAAGGACATCAGGGTACTCCCATCTGTCTGAAGGTATAAGACATCCTTTAATAGCAAAACCACATGGCCGTGAGAAGCAACAGCAATTATAAACCACAGCTGACCCTTGAACAAAGCAGGGGTTAGGGGTGAGTGGAAAATCCGACTGTAACTTATGGATGGCCCTCCTTACCTGTGATTCAGCATCTGTGGATTCAACAACCACAGATGGTGTAGTACTGTAATATTTACTACTGAAAAAAATCCGAGTATTAAGTGGACCAGAGCAGTTTAAACCTGCATTGTTTAAGGGTCAACTATAATCAGATAATCCATTTTTTCCCCTCCCTCTAGAGTTTGGAAGTAAAACTGCTCCCTTTGGACTAAGTTCATACAGTTCTGTGGGAAGGAAGAAATATCAAAAGAAAAGTACTGGACTTTATGTTAATGAGAGCATGACTGTATTTGTACCCCATGCTAATAATGATAAAAGAACGTACACTAAGAAATTCTAAGCAAATAGGTTTAGTTATCTGCTAAATAACTTTCCCTCACCATCCTTCTTGGTTAAAAACATGGCACCAACTGTTCTGTCTCTCATGTTCTTACTGTTTTTATTCTGAAAAGGCAAGTCATCTACTTTGCTCTTGAAGCACTCACTTTACAAAAACCGAAACAGGGCTGAGAGCTAATTTGGGGGCTGAAACTGTCTCAGCCAGGCCAGGCCTTTGAATGCCTATCTCTAGCTTTCACGGGAAGTCACACAACTACTTGTTATAGTTTAATTTAGAATTCTATTCACACCAAACACTCCAAATCCATGATTTGAAGACACAGACCTTCTGAAGTTTTAACCCAAATCTAGTTTCTAAAATGAGGTCAGGCAGACACAACTCCACTGGGGGTGTAAAGGGAAACATAGCAGAACAGTACAAACTTTGCCTCTGCAACCCCTTCCCTCGCTATTGACAAATGGGGCACCAGAAAGTAAGTTCCAAGGGCAACTGCACTCTTTCCTCCAAATGATCCAGGACCTACCTCTATCTTGCTTTTCTTAGAAAGCAAGCCTACCTCATTAATTCTTTTGGAATTCAGGGATGCTGTGGCCTCTTCGATCTTAAAGCACCAGAATCACAAAGTCAGATGAAAGAGGCCTCAGGCTTCAAGTCACTAACTGCAGCTCAATATTCAAGTCAGCTTGGCTCTCCTGGCTGAAGACAAATGAGCCTCCCTCAAATAAAATGGATCAGGAGGAAATGACATCACTGGAAATGTCAGACACAGCTTTTAAAAGTGGGCCATTTAAGGTTTGGCTCACGCTTAGGAAAACTCCCTGGATTAGCTTTTGGCAGGCATCCTTTTCCTACAGAACAGCCAGAACTCAGCGAGGCAGAGAACAATTCTCATTGGGAGTTAAAGGGACAAACCTATCAGAACCAAGCTAGTCATCTGCTCTGTGAGAAACAGGGCTGACTCTCCTTCCTCTGCTCTGAGATGACACATTCTCCTTTTCCCATACTCCTCAGACCTAAGTTGCCTGGAAGTAGAGATGATGCTTTCCCTGAGTTCTTAAGGATTGTTCTAGAAACCACCCCACAAGTCGTCAAACTACCAAGGCAACACATGAGGAAATAAGAATGATGGGGCTTAAGGCCACAGCCAGACTTATTTTAGAGGAACACTTTTCAAATAAAGAAGGCACCCAAAAGAGAACAGTATTTTTTCAACTCACCTTAATACAGCCAACTATTGTAGTTGTAAGAGCAGAATTATACTGAGTGCAGAGTACTGTGGCATACATCAAGATAAATCTGGAAAAAAGAAGGAAAAGGTATCTTATAAGTAAGATTCAACTGCTGATTTTATAATAACCTGTAGCCAAGAGAAACAGTGTTGGCCATGCCAGTACATTCTACTAGTCACTGACTGACTGTGAGCTTTCCCTACTTCACTGCTGCTTATACTGCAGCTTCAGATTTTTTTTAAATTTCATTAAAGAGAAACACATGTACATTTAACGATCAGGTGCTTTTCCCAGCTACCACACCAAAACCTTGAAACCACCATTTACAATCATGAGTACTCTTTTTAGATCATAGTCTTAATTCACCTAACCCAGATAGAAAGCTCAGGACTCACAGGCCCTGGCTCAGGTGTGCATGTCACCGTGAGGCCAATATGATTCCAGACCAGGGTGAAGGCAAGAGAGATTCTTAAGGATGGAAGAAAAGCAAATGAGAACTACTTTAAGAGGGGATATAGTTCACTTAACAACAAAGTGGCAGCAGTCAGCAGCCCCAGATTTTACAATGAGGCTTCGAAGCCTGACTCAGTACCAAGGTATCACGTCAACTTTATTTTGAAGCATCCAATCACTATGTACCTAGCCTGTGCCAGATCTGGTCACAAATATCGAGCGAAATGACTGGTTGAGGGAAAAAAGCATTAGGGATATTTGGAGGTGAAGAGAAGAGGCAGATAACAGCACATTTGCAGATACCCTCTTGCCTTCTACAACCTGGCAGGGAGAAGTCAGCCCTAAATTCAAAGGCTGCCCCTGCTACCTACTAATTCTGCAAACTTAGACAATTTACTTGAATTCTGGGCCTGCTTTCTCATAGGTAAGGGACAACAATATCTGTCAAATGGTCAATGTAGAAAAAAAATTAAATAATGCATGTTGAAATATAATGGTGCTTATCACGTATTAGCTTATTGGGTAAATATTAGTTTTTTTCCTTCATCCTTCTAAGCATGACTTTGAGATCAGTTTGGTAGCCCTGAGGGCACATTCCCAAGGGTGGTGAAACCACTTGAATCTGGAGGTTTATCCTAAGCTGATACACTCAAGAGACAGAACAGGATACTAAGGAATGAGGCAAAAAGACGCTAGAACAAATCTGCCTCGAAAAACTATCTGTTAACAAGGCAGCAAAGGCTTACCCCATCACACAAGAGAGGGTGAACTGCAGAAGAAAGAGGGTGTCGGCCCAGCCTTCAAAATCCATTGCCTGTAATACACAAGAAAGCCCCGGACTTTAGAGCAGGCTCTCAACATCAGCCGTTCCACTCATTAACCCAACTCCTGTGCGCTTGCTCCCGCCACACTCTGACACACACATACATTTCCCTGCATCGCTCCAAGCATAGAGAGTGATGTTCAAGAATGTCATATACATGGAGCTGAATCAACAAGCAGTTTTGTAAGGTTTTCTCCTTTCCAAAATATGTAAGGTGAGGGAGATTTTGTACTTCTCCCTGTTGGTACAAGGAAACTGATATCTGCTTGAAGGCACAAGCCATGTCCTACTAATCTCAGCAGTTTTCCCAGATGGCTGGTATTAAATAAAGGCTTTCTCAAACCCTAAAACGTATTTCTTCCCTGTAACGTGCGAAAGCTCAAGTACAGCCTTAGTTACACAATTTCAGCTGAGGTCTGTCCAGGAAGAATTCCTATTTTAAAACAGTTGATTTTGTAAAAGCAACATTTCTGTTGTTCTGTTTGTTTTGAAGCCAAAAGCAAAGGAATGAATAGAAATGACAGGTGCATCGATCATCTCATTTCTCATCCAATAGGGAGGGTTTGTCTCTCAAGTACATAATTTCTCTTGCAATATGAGTTTGTCAGGCAAATATGAGAAACGCTCCACTTTTTCTCTCTCTGCCAACCTGTCCAGCTTCAACTCTTACCACTTCAACATAAATCTCACAGCTCCAGGGCTCCAGCAATACCAGGCTCCTTGTGGTTTATAAAACATAACCTGCAGTTTCAAACTCACATGCCTTCGCCTGGAATACCCTTCCCCTCTACATTCATCTGACTCCTGCTCACTCATCAAACTAGAAGCCAAGCAGCTCCTTCGTGGGGCTTTCCCGGATCAAGAACACCTTCCTTTGTGCCTCATCAGTACTTCTCTTTAGTGCTCTTATCTCTCTGAACTGCAAATCTTTCTACACCACATCTACAGACTGTGAGCTCCCTGGTGGGAGGAACCACATCAAATTAACTGAATCACATTCCGAACACAGCATTTGACAGACAGTAGACATTCAATTTGTTTATGGTTCTTTGTTGAGGCATAACATATAAAAAATAAAATTCACCAATTTTAAGTATGTAATTCAATGAGTCTTGAAAAATATATAGTAATGAAACCACCATTACAGTCATGATAAAGAAATTTCGGCCTAAAACCATGAAACCTAGAAGAGAACACAGGGAAAAGCTCCTTACCACTGGTCTTGACAATAATTTTTTGGCTATGACACCAAAAGCACAAACAACAAAAGCAAAGACAAGAGGGACTACATCAAACTAAAAGGTTTCTGCACAGCACAGCAAAAGAAACCATCAACAAAATGAGAAGACAACCTACGGAATGGGAAAAAATATTTGTAAACCATATATCTGATAAGAGGTGAATAGCCAAAGTATATAAGGAACTCATATAACTCAACAGCAAAAAAAAAAAAAACCAAACAACCCAATTAAAAAATGGGCAAAGGAAGTGAGTAGACATTTCCCCCAAAAGGAGGCACAAATGGACAACAGGTACATGAAAAGGTGCTCAACATCACTAATCAAAAGAAAGACGCAAATCAAAACCACAGTAAGCACACCACACCTGTTAGAATAGCTGTCATCAAAAAGACAAGAGATAACAAGTACTGGAGAGGGTGTGGAGGAAAGAGAGCACTTGTGCACTGCGGGTGGGAATGTAAATTTGTACAGCCAAGATGGAAAACACACACACACACAGACACACACACAATGGAGCATTATTTAGCCATGAGAAAGGAAATCCTGCTTTTTGCAACAACATAAATGGACCTTGAGGGCATTATGCAAAGTGAGATAAATCAGACAGAGAAAGACAGACATGGTCTGATATCACTTACACGTAAAATCTAAAAAAGCCAAATTCACAGAAACAGGGTAAGTGGTGGTTGCCGGGGCTGGGGCATGGGGGAAATGGTGAGAGGTTGGTTTTACAACTTATAAGATGCGTAAATTCTAGGGATCTAACCTATAAGCATGGTATTATAGTTAACAACACTATATTATATACTTGAAAATTACTAAGAGAGTAGATCTTAAGTGTTCTCACCACAAAAAAAAAAAGGCAGTTATGTGAGGTGATGGCAGGGTTAACTAATGCTACTGTGGTAATCATTTCCTAATACATAACTGTATCAAATCAACCACTGTACAACTTAAACTTACACAATATTAAATGTCCATTGTATCTCAGTAAAGCTGGAAAGAAAGAAATATTTACCACCCTAGAAAGTTCCCTCCTGCCCCTTTACAGTCAATCCCCTCTCCCATTTACAGCCCCTGGGAACCTCTGATCTACTTTCTTACTAGAGTTTTACCATTCAGTAATTTCATATAAACGAGAGATTGTACAGTATGTACTCTTTTATATCTGGCTTCTTTCACTTGACATAATGTGGATGGCTTGGTTCTTTCAGTAAATGCATCTTTAATTTTATAATGAACTGTCTAACTGCTTTCCAAAGTAGCTATAACATTTTGTATTCCCACCAGAACTGTTATGAGAGTCCCCGCTGCTCTACATTCATACATACATTTGGAATTGTTTCAGACCATCCAAGTGATTAAATAAATGGTAGCTCATTATAATTTTAATTTTTTTTAGGTCATGAATCAATTTATTGATCACAAATAGCATTCAAAAAAAAATAGAACAAAATAGAAAACAGGGTGTATTCCGTGTAACAAGAAATATTTTTTCATGAAATTTTGCCTCATTTATGTGTGCATGGGAGTGTATACTGAATCACAATATAATTATTATTTCTAACTGTATGTAGAGGTCAAACATTTTAAGAAATACTGGTCTAGGGGATCAAATGTTATTTTTAGGGTTAAATGTTTAAAATATTTATACACTGACATGAAAATTGTAGTTTATACCTGGTCGAAGCATGGCAAGACTCATACAGATAAACCGGAGTAAAAAGTATTACAGACCTAATACTTTTTTTTTTTTTTTGGCTGCATCGGGTCTTAGTTGCGACACATGGGATCTTCGCTGAGGCATGCGGGCTTCTCTCTAGTTGTGGCGTGCAGGTTTTTCTCTCTCTAGTTGTGGTGCGCGGGCTCCAGGGCAAGTGGGCTCTGAAGTTGTGGCGCTCGGGCTCCAGAGCGTGGGGACTCTGTAGTTTGCGGCACGCAGGCTTAGTTGCCCTGCAGCATGTGGGATCTTAGTTCCCCGACCAGTGATGGAACCCAAGTCCCCTGCGTTGGACGGCAGATTCTTTACCACGGGACCACCAGGAAAGTCCCCAGACCTAATACTCTTGAAGAAATAGAATACATTCTATTTCACACACAGACACCAACATCTTTTGTCTTGAAACTTGTAGCACTTTCCTCTCTTATAAGTTCCGTTTCTTCTTCTTTTTTAAAACCTTCATAAACTGATTACTGGCTTTGAAATCAGACCTGCACCCAGATCCCAAATCCACCATTCCCTACGTGTATCACTGTAATTTTAATTTGCATTTCCCTAATCACTAAAGAGGTTAAGCATCTTTTAATGTGCTTTTTTGCCATCAGTAGTGTTTCTTTAGTGAAGTGTCTGTGCAAACCTTTTCCAAATTTTATTCAAGTTATTTGTCTTCTTACTACTGAGTTTTAAATTAACAGTTTTAAAATATATATTCTAGATACAAGTCTTTAATCATATATATTGGGTTGGCCAAAAAGGTTCCTTCGGTTTTTAAGTAAAAATAAAAGACACATTTTTTCATTTTCACCAAGAACTTTACTTAACAACGTATTCACCCTTTTGTTCCACTACCTTCTGCCATTTTTCAGGCAACTACATAATTCCATCTTCCCAAACATTTCATCTTTTTGAGCTAAGAACTGTTCCAGGTGCCTTTTACAGTTTTCCAGGGAATTGAAATTTTTTCCGTTGAGAGAATTTTCTAAAAACTGAAATAAATGGAAATCCAAAGGTGTAATGTCTGGTGAATACAGCGGATGAACCAGAACTTCCCAGCCAAGCCTTAACAGTTTTTGCCTGGTCATCAGAGAAATATGCGGCCTTGCGTGATCCTGATGGAAGATTATGCGTTTTCTGTTGACTAATTCCAGACGCTTTCATCGAGTGCTGCTTTCAGTTGGTCTAACTGAGAGCAGTACTTGTTGGAATTAACTGACTGGTTTTCTGCAAGGAGTTCATAATACAGGACTCCCTTCCAATCCCACCATATACACATCACCACCTTCTTTGGATGAAGACTGGCCTTTGGTGTGGTTGGTGGTGATTCATTTCACTTGCCCCACGATCCCTTCCATTCCACATTATTGAACAGTATACACTTTTCATTGCCCGTCACAATTTGTTTTAAAAACGAAACGTTTTTGTTACGTTTAAGTAGAGAATCGTATGTGGAAATACGGTCCAGAAGGTTTTTTACCACTTTAACTTATGTGGAACCCAAACATTAAAGTGATTAACATAACCAAGCTGATGCAAATGATTTTCAACGCTTGATTTGGATATTTTGAGTATGTTGGCTATCTCCCGCGTGGTATAACGTTGACTGTTCTCAATTAATGCCTCGATTGATCACTATCAACTTCAACTGGTCAACCTGAACGTGGAGCATCTTCCAGCAAGAAATCTCCAGCACGAAACTTCACAAACCACGTTTGAAACGTTCGATTAGTCACAGCACCTTCTCCAAACACTGTACAAATCTTTTTGTGCGTTGCAGTTGCGTTTTTACCATTCTTGAAATAATAAAGCATAATGTGCCAAAAATGTTGCTTTCTTCCCATCTTCAATATTAAAATGACTAGACAAAAATTCACCAATATCCATGGTTTTTTTTTAATGCAGGCTGATATGACAGCTGTCATACAATCTAACAAAACAATCTAACAAAATTGTTTTGAATGAAGTTAAAGACAACTAAGCACTACTAGAGCCATCTTACGGAAAAAACCAAATGAACTTTTTGGCCAACCCAATATATATGAATGCAATATATGCAATATATGATTATACAAGTATTTTCAGTCTGTGGCTTGCATTTTCTTAATAGTGTCTTTTGATAAACAATTTTAGGGCTTCCCTGGTGGTGCAGTGGTTGAGAATCTGCCTGCCAGTGCAGGCGACACGGGTTCGAGCCCTGGTCTGGGAAGATCCCACATGCCGCGGAGCAACTGGGCCCGTGAGCCACAACTACTGAGCCTGCGGGTCTGGAGCCTGTGCTCCACAACAAGAGAGGCCCGTGCACCGTGACGAAGAGTGGCCCCCGCTCACCGCAACTAGAGAAAGCCCTCACACAGAAACGAAGACCCAACACAGCCAAAAATAAATAAATGTATTTTTTAAAAAAAACAAAGAAAAAAATTTTAATTTTGATGGAGTCTAAGATCAATTTTGTTTTACAATTCTTGCTTTTTATGACTTTTCTATGAAACCCAGTGTAACCCCAAATCACAAAGATATTTTTCTGTGTTTTCTTCCAGTTTTATAGTTTTAGCTCTACTTTTAGGTCTATGATCCTTTTTGTATTAGTTTGCTAGGGCTGCTGTAACAAAGTATCACAAACTGAGTGACTTAAAAAACAGAACTGCATTGTCTTACAGTTCTAAATGCTAGAAGTCCAAGATCAAGGTGTCAGCAGGGTTGGTTCCTTCTGAGGGCTGTGAGAGAGCATCTGTTCCACACCTCTCCCCTAGCTTCTGGTGATTTGCTGGCAATCTTTGGTGTTCCTTAGCTTGCTGAGGTATCTTTCTGGTGTCTGCCTTCATGTTCTCATGGCATTCTCTCTATGTTACTGTCTGTGTCCAAATTTGCCCTTTTTATAACTGCACCACTGATATTAGATTTAGAGTCCACCCTACTTCCATTATGATTTCATCTTAACGAATTACATCTGCAATGATCCTGTTTCAAAATAAGGTCACATTCTGATACTGGCGGTAGGACTTCAACATGGCTTTGAGGGGAGGAACAACACAATGCAACTCAAAATACTTTTCAAATTAATTTTTGTGTATTTCCTGAAGTAAGGGTCAAGGTTCATTTTTCTGCAAATAGATGCCAAACTGTTCCAGCACCATTTGTTGAAGAGATTATCCTTTCCTCATTGATTTATTTAGTTACCTTCAACAAAAACAACTGACCAAATGGTCTATCTGTACTTCTTGATTCTCTGCTCTGTTCCATTGGTCTATGTCTACTCTTAATCCAATACCACACCGTCTTGATTACAGTAGTTTTACAAAATTCTTGAAATCAAGTAGATAAATCCTCCAACAATTTTCTTTTCTTTATAAAAATTTTTTTTTTTTTTTTTTTTTTGCGGTATGCGGGCCTCTCACTGTTGTGGCCTCTCCTGTTGCAGAGCACAGGCTCCGGACGCGCAGGCTCAGCAGCCATGGCTCACGGGCCCAGCCGCTCCGCGGCATGTGGGATCCTTCCGGACCGGGGCACGAACCCGTGTCCCCTGCATCGGCAGGCGGACTCTCAACCACTGCGCCACCAGGGAAGCCCCAAAAGATTTTTGTTTTTTTTTAA
The DNA here is from genome assembly GCF_003676395.1 of Aethalodelphis obliquidens. Lineage (NCBI taxonomy): Eukaryota > Metazoa > Chordata > Mammalia > Artiodactyla > Delphinidae > Aethalodelphis > Aethalodelphis obliquidens. The sequence goes on from NW_020837957.1 coordinate 4,605,816, forward strand.
TTGAAGTATACTTACAATATTGTGTTAATTTCAGGTTACAGCAAAGTGATTCAGTTATATATATGTTTTTTTTTAGATTATTTTCCATTATAGGCTATTACAAGATACTGCATAGAGTTCCCTGTACTATACAGTAAATCCTTGTTGCTTCTCTATTTTATGTAATAGTAATTTGTATCTGTTAATCCCATACCCCTAATTTATCTCTCCCCCCGACTCCCTTTCCCCTTTGGTAACCATATGTTTGTTTTCTGTACCTGTTGAGTCTGTTTTGTATATAGATTCATTTGCATTATTTTTTAGATTCCACAGATAAGTGATATCATATAATATGTGTCTTTCTCTGTCTGACTTACTTCAGTTAGTATGATATTCGCTAGGTCCTCCAACATTGTTCTTTTTCAAATTTGACTATGATTAAGTCCTTTGCAATTCTATATAAATTTCAAAATCAGCTTAGCAATTCTACAAAAAATCCTGCTATGGGATTGGAACGGTGTTGAATCTACAGATTATTAGAAGAGAATTGACAGATTAATAATATCAAGTTTTCCAATTCATAAACATTCATAAATATAAAAATCATTTATTTCGGTCTTTTAAAATTTCTCTCAGTACTGTTTTATAAAGTTTTCAGTGTACAGACATTGACATATTTTGTTAAATTTTTCCCTGAGTATTTCATACTTTTGAAGCTTTTATAAATGGTATTATTTACTTAGTTGCCAAGTGTTCATTGCTGGTATATGGCAGTACAGTCCATTTTTATATGCTGACCGTATATCTCACAACTTTGCTAAACTAATTAGTTCTAATCCCTCTTTTCTAGATTCTTTAGGATTTTCTGCATATATGATCATGGTTTTTATAGAGATATTGTTAATTCTTCCTTTATAATCTCTTATTCTTACCTTCCTGCACTGATGGGGTCCTCGAGTATAATGTTGAATAGAACATTATATGAGAGCAGAAATCCCTGCCTTGTTCTCAATCCTAGTGAAAAGGTATTCAGTCGTTCACCATTAAGTAAAATAGCAATACATTATTTTGGTAGATGTCCTTTATTAGGTTGAGAAAGTTCCCTTCTATTCCTACTTTGCTGAGAATTCTAAACTCATAAATGGGTGTCAATTTTTATCAAATACATTTTCTCAAACTATCGACATGTTCTTCTACTTTATTCTTGCCAATATGATGAATTGCACTGATTAACTGATTTTCCAATTTTAAACTAACCTTAATTCCTAAGATAAACACAACTTGGTCATGATTTAGTGTCCTTTTTATATACTGCTGTATTTTTTTGGACTATAGTTTTCTTCTCTCCTTGTAATTTTTTGTCAGCTAGTGGTAGAGGGTATGCTGGCCTCATAAATCAATTGGGAAGTGTTCTTTTCTATACTCTGGAAAATTTTATGTAGAATTAGCATTGTTTCTTCCTTAAACATCTTGTAAAATTCTCCAGTGAAGTGATCAGGGCCTGGAGTTTCCTTTCTCGGAAGGTTTTAAACTAAAAATTCAATTTCTTTAATAAAGATAGGGCTAAAAACTAGGGCTTTTACTTATTTTAATTAAATAGAGCAATTTATTTAATCGAATAAGGCTATTCATGTTATCTATTTCTTCTTGAGTGAGCTTTGGCAGTTTTGTCTCTTTCATGAATTTGTTCATTTCATCTCAGTTTTTGCGTTTATGGTATATTGTTCATAAAATTCCCTTATTATCCTTTTAATATATGCAGGCTAGGTAATGATGCCCCTTTCTCATTCCTGATGTCGGTAATTTGTATATTCTGACTTTCCGTCCTGATCAATTGGCCATGGTTTAGCAATTGTACTGATCTTTTCAAAGAACCAGCTTTTAGTTTCATTGATTTCTCTACTGCTTTTCTGTTTCCTATTTCATCGATTTCTGCTTCCTTCTATTTACTTTGGGTTTAATTTGCTCTTATTTTTTTCTAGTTTCTTAAGGGAGAGGCTTAGATCACTGAATTTAAATCTTTCTTCTTTTATAATACATATTAATTTCTAGTTTAATTCTGTGCTGATCAGCGAACATACCCTGTATGGTTTTGATTCTTTTAAACTATTACTACTTGTTTTATGGCCCAGAATATAGTTTATCTTGGTGAATTGTTCCATGTGCACTTGAAACAAATGTGTATCCTCTTGCTATTGAGCGGAGTGCTCTACAAACGTCAGTTAGGTCGGCTTGGTTGATGGTGTTGTTCAAGTCTTCTCTATCCTTAATGACTCTGAATTTGTTTTATCTATTACTGAAAGGAGAATGTTAAAATCTCCACTATAATCGTAGGTTGGTCTATTTATCCTTTCTGTTCTATCACTTTTTGCTTCATATATTTTGAAGCTCTCTCATCAAGTACATACACACTCAGTATTGTTATACCCACTAATATTAACCCTTTTAGCATTATGGAATATCCCTCTTTATGGTATAGTTTCCTTTATGCTTATTCTATTTAAGGTTTATTGAGTTCCTTGTGGGCATAGGTTTAGAGTTTTCATCAAATTTGGAAAAAAATCAGCCATTATTTCTTCAAATATTTTTTTTCTCCCCCACCCTGCCCCTTTTTCAGGACGATACTTACACAAATGTTAGACCCTTAATATTATCCTACATGTCACTAATAATCTGTTCATTTGTTTTCTAGTCTTTTTTTCTGAACTTCATCTTGAATAGTTTCTATTACTATTTGTTTAATTCACTGAACTTTTTTTGTATAGTACCTAATCTGTTTGATAGCTTCTGCTTTATTTTTCAATTCTGATTATATTTTTCATTCCTAAAAGTTTCACTTGGGTCGCTTTTTATTTCTTTCTTTTCTTTCCTCATCCTTTCTCAACAGTCCTTCACTGCTTTCAATGTACAATTCAACATCTGCTAAGTTCCGATCATGTGCCAGGCCCCATGGTAGGCCTCAGAGCACTAAGCTGAAGATGGTTTAGTCAGGTTTGCTGATAGTGAAGGGACAAATGGCAGCAATAAAAACGTACCACCTTATATTTATGGAGCACATTATGGTTTACAAAGTGCTTCCGTACATGGCCTGTCATTTGATTCCTACAATAGAAAGGCCAAGCCTTATTATCCCCAGAAGACAATGAGTGACTTACTTCAGGAAACACAGCTAATCCATGGTAGACTTAACATATTTCAAAGCCCAATGTTCTCTACACGGAGCATTAAATTTTATTCAGAAAAATGCCCCAAATGTTTAGTGCACAGTCCCCTTTGGGAACATAATAACTATATAGAATATTAAAATAAATCTCAAGGACATAATTCCATTTATATATAATTCAAAAATAGAAAAATAATTCTCACGGGATTTTTTTCTTTCCCTAAATACTCAGCCTGTCTCTGGAGAAAGCCAGTCTACGGGACAGGCAGCCTGTTGCATTCCCCTGCTTTGCCATAGGAATGGATCTTTGGCAAGCAGCAGACATTTGAATGTATAGCTGCAGGATAAATATGACCCAAACAGTCCTACAGCACAAAGGATTCCACTCTCCTTTTATTATGCCATAAAGATGGCATAATAAAAACAATAAAAGCTACTGCTTATTAAGCTATTATGCTCTAGGCTCAGAAATATTAAGTAACTTTACCAAAATTATTCAGCTAGTAAATACCTGTTCGGCTCCATAACCTTCATCCTGCTATCTGGACTACTGGGGAAAACCAAAGACAAGGCAATATATTCTGAATTTTCTCCTAGATGGTTCCACATGGTTACTGAGTCAAAAAGCGAAAGTTCTAACTCTATCTCTGCCATTAATTTTCTGCGAGGCCATCATAAAGTCAGTTAACCTTTCTAAACCTCTACCTATATTACAAATATAGAAAACTACTCCATCTGTCTCTTGTGAGAATCAATCGAGAGAATAAAATACAGACTCTTTAAATGTATACATAATTTACATCCAGAGAGATTATTCACTTAAACTTCTATCACTGTTATCTCTCAGTGATAGATTTACAAGCGAATTTTTCTTCTCCCTAAGTTAGAAATAAAGAAGGCACGTGAGAATGTACTTTGTTATTCAATTTTTAAACAAAACAAAACTTCTGCCTCTAGAGAAAACTGATAAAGAGCCATTGTGAAGAAAATGACCTGCTTGGTCATTCTGTGTGGCACAGAACTAGATGGGCTCTCTGACACATGGCCGGCAATTTTCAGTGCTGGCTGAGTGCGGGCTGTGATTACAGACTGAACATACAAACGTGCTTTCTAAGGCTTTCCTTCTGTTTTGAATGAAGTCTCTGGTTCTACAGGTGCTGATAGTGTAACGTAATACACACCACAGGCATGAAAAGAATGTGGCATAAGTAATGGGCAAACAGGTCATATGGACCTACCACTTCCTAAAACTAGGCATTTGGTTTAAATAAGACTTTCAGTTAAATAAAAAGATTTAGAAAAAAACTTTAATGAAAAAAATGTGTTCTTTAGTTGCTTAGGTTAAGGAAATTAAGAAAGGGAGACTGAGTAAGATTAGGCAGTAATCAGTAACATAATGAATAAAATCTAGTGAAGGTATACCTGAAACTAATGTAATATTGTAAGTCAATTACACTTCAGTTTAAAAAGAAAAAAAGAAAAAGAAAAAAAAATCTAGTGTAGGGATACAATCAGATTTTGTCTAATCAACTAGCTCTAATCGATGGATCTGCCTATCTGGACCAGTATCTTGGTGAAAAGTCTGAGGCTACGTGCAGGCTTAGCAAGAAAGTGCTGGGACAACTTGGCAATGTCTACAATGCCACATTAGCACCAAATCACCACCCTAATCTAGTGAAAAGCAGGGAATAATTTCAACATATACCTGAGTCTTAGATGCAACCATTCTCACTCCCAGGAAAATCTGTTGCCAATTTACTTGAGATTTGAAATAAAATCCAAAGCATCACTGAGACATTTTCTTATGTTTGGATACCTCCCTGCTTACTATAAAGACTAAAAATAAACAAACCACTTAGTCTTTGGACTTCATGGTTAAAAGAAAAAAAAAGGTTAATGAATTCTATTTTGAAAATTCATTCCCCAAAAAACTCCTGAGAAAGGAATTGAATCCTTAGCCTAGAAAGTAAACTGCCAGGACACCTGCCAAGGCAGAAGATAATGTCAGTGGTGTAAATGATCTGCATGGTTCCCCCCCACCTTGGAAAAGTTAGACAAGTTCATGCAACCAGTGGTCCTAGTTAGCAACCCATCTTCTGCACTACTGTAACCATCTGCCTGCCTCCTGCTCCTAGTTGAGAAAAGGAATAAGAACCCACAGATCTTCAATACCCCTTCTTGCTAGGTTCTACTGCCTATGTTAAAACCTACATACCATGTCAAAACTACATACTCCAGTACTAGTGTCAATGTGGTCACTTACTCTTATTTGAAAAAAGCATATCCTCAAAGGTAAGAATGGCTAAAAACATTACTTTGTCAGTCAAACAATATAAAGGCAAAGAGAAAGATCTAGTCATTCACAAATAAAAAAATAACTGATCCAACCCACCTGTATTACATTTGAGAATACCAAGGCCCAGAAAGCCGGAAGGTCCTGTCTCTATGTGGAAAGAACACTTCAGGGTTGAGAATCAGTCTGTAATGATCCACAAAGGGACCCAGAAAAGATTAATAACTCTAGACAGGCTAAAAATTCATTATTTAGTAGTAATGCTTAGTAAGACACCTCCTGGTAGATGATCTGTGCAGTAATTTTTCCTGTAAAACTCATCTGAGCCATGTTATTTAACCAGTGATATAATGAAGACATTATACAGTGTACCAGTGCCTACAGTGCTGGCCCTGTGAGAGCTACAGCAAGGGGTCTGTTCTCTCATCCCTATGTGAGAACACCTAGCAGGGTGTGCTGTCAGAAAGTCAGACTCCAATTCCTGAGACTCTGAATCACTGGCTTTGTGCTACAGACATTCCCTTTTGGAGGCAGCGACTAACAAGTTTAAACACAGTCTGTCCTTTGGAAAGTCATTAGTCAATTGATGCTTGTTCTGCCTTTATCTACGTTAAATAGATATCTTTGGTTAACAGTAAGCTGGCTTTTGCATGATACATAGTTTTGTTTTGTTTTTTTTTGGCTGTGTTGGGCCTTCGTTGCTGCGCGTGGGCTTTCTCTAGCTGTGGCTACTCTTCGTTGAGGTGTGCAGGCTTCTCATTGCGGTGGCTTCTCTTGATGCAGAGTATGGGCTCTAGGCATGTGGGCTTCAGTAGTTGCAGCATGCAGGCTCAGTAGTTGTGGCACAGGGACCCTAGAGTGCATGGGCTCAGTAGTTGCAGCTTGTGGGCTCTAGGGCGTGCAGGCTTCAGTAGTTGTGGCTTGTGGGCTCAGTAGTTGTGGCACACGGGCTTAGTTGCTCCACAGCATGTGGGATCTTCCTGGACCAGGGATCAAACCCATGTTCCCTGCATTAGCAGGCAGATTCTTAACCACTGCACCACCAGGGAAGTCCCATGTTTTTTTTTAAAAGGAGAATGTTTTAAAGTTAGAAGACATGTGTCTAAAAAAACTAAATGCTGGATATACTGGTTCCTTTGTTTCTGGTAAACCTGGGACGTTGAGAACTTAAACTTTTTGAAAAATTACACGCACATATTTGGTTGCTCAGAATGCTTTGCCAAGGACCTTAGTGCTCATTAGGATGAGTTGTTCAATTGCATCTTGCCTTTTAATTTTTATGGTAATTTAGATTTTTCTTCCTTGGCCTTCAATTCTTGCTTAAAGGCTGTGCCAGCTCATCAACTGCTTTATGTAACGCCTGCTTCCCTGGGGAGCCGACCTTTCAGAGCCCTCTAATTGGATTCCTGCCCTAACAGAGGGAAGTTTTCCCTCCTCTCCCTACTAAGGTTAACAGTGGGATTTTGAGAAAAATAATTTGGATCTGATTTTGCTTCAGTTTGAATCCTGGGTCAAGAGTCTGCAACTCTGAACAATGAGAACAAATTAATTTGTCCCACCTCCCCCAGTTATTTTAAAATTTATAATTCATCACAGGATAGTCATTACTTATAGAAAAAACCTTTATCTTTTTCTTATTTTCCTTTTATAAAATGTAATTTAAAATACATTCATATGGCTCTACAATCAAAAAAATATAAGAAGACAAATAATGAAAAGTCTCCCTCCCACTTCTATTCTACACTTACCCTGTTCTCTCTCTCTCTCACACACACACAAATTGGTGGTTACTTTATTAGTTTCATGCATATTCTTCCACAGTTTCTTTACTTAAATAGTAAGTAAATTAAATGAATGTGTACATATATTCTTATTTTTCCCTTTTTATTTTACTCAAAAGTTAGTAAACCATATGCACTGTTTTACACTGTGCTTCTTCATTCAACAATTTATCTTGGAGATCTTTTCATTCAGTACACAGAGAGCTTACAATCAAAAAAGCTCTGGGTCAGGAAAGCCAAGAGCGCAACAGATGAGAGCAGCTTATCAGCACAGGTTATCAAGAGGCAGCTGGGCTCGTGCCAGCTGTCAGAACAGCAGCCCAGTCTCCACACTGGCGTGCGTCCTACTCCTCAGAAACACTGTCTCAGCGCCGAAGCACGCCCTACCTAGAGAACCAGCCGACTCAGTGGACCCAGCCTACTCGGTTACCACATGACGAAGTGGGCCTGGAGAGAAGAAGGGACTCATCCCAAGTCAGACAGTGGTCACAGACAGAACTGGAGTTTGCTGGTCTTTTGCATTCTGGCCCCAAGTCCTCTCCACTGTACCACTTATGTCACAAACTCTTAGGGACGTGTCACTGTCTGCAGAGTAACTTGCAAATTCCTGTGTCTGGCACTAGTCCCAACTTGGAAGGAAGCAGGCTGTGGGATGGCAGGAAGAAGGAGACACTAGTCATAGAGTCAGAAAATCTGGGCTCTCGCCCTGAGCCCTCTTTGGGCCCAGTTCCCTCATCTGTGAAACAAGGGTCTGGAACCACATGCTCTCCAAGGAATCCTCTAAGGGCTCCAAAGTCGTTGACTTCTACCTTCTAACCACGTGGAAGAGTCTGGTCCTTGCGGCTGGGCCTGTGCCCACGCTATTAATTCCACCTGGAACGTACCTTTTGTTTTTCTGCCTCCACACCTTCCAAGGCCCACTCTGATGTCTCCTGATATTTGCCACTCCAGAAAATGCTCCTTGTGAACAAGCTCCTACCTCAGTCTTTAGAGCCTGCTCTTCCCTCGGCCTAGACTACTCCTTCCAAGGAGCCACACAAACTGGTCTCTCAGTCCACTCAGTTCAGTGTCTGCTCAAACGAAGCTTATAAAGATGCTCTCCCTAATCATCTTATCCAAAAGAGCACTTCCCCAATCACTCTTCTCCTCGTTTTATCTCTCTTCATAGCTCTTATTACACAATTTATGCTTAGTATATCTTACCCCATTGGAATGCAAGCTCCTTTGAAGCAAAGACATGTCTTTTTTTTTTTTAACTTAGAACAGCACCTGACACGTAATAAGCACTCAATAAATATTCACTGAGTGAAATAAATAATTATTTGTAAACAATTAAGTAACAAGAAAGCCAAGCTTCAGGGACTCCACTTCTAATACTAATCTGAGATATTTCTCCCATTCAGTAGCTTGTTCTGTATGCACGCAAGTCCTGAACGGGGGAAAAAACAAGTCAGGGATGCAGCAAGTGGCTTTGGGAGATAGATGTGGTCAGGCAAACAGCAAGAGATCTCCCTGGAGTCAGAGAGAGACTGGTTTTAGGGAAATTCCCTGGCAGTCCAGTGGTTAGGACTCTGTGCTTTCACTGTCAAGGGCACGGGTTCGATCCCTGGTCAGGGAAGTAAGATCCCACAAGCCACAGGATGCGGCCAAAAAAAAAGAAAGACTGGTTCTAGTGCTGAACTCAGCTACCATGTAACCTCAAGCATGTCCTTAACCTCTATATATCAGATAACAACCTACCACACAGGTACACAATGAGGATTAGGGAAAATGATTAATGTGGAAGCATCTGATCAGGCATTGTGCAAGGCATCATACCCTATAGGTGAAGTATTACTTGAAGGTCAGAAGTAGACTGAAATTGTTAACATGGGAACAGCTTTATTTAAAGATAAACTGTTGGGACTTCCCTGGTGGCACACAGCGGTTAAGACTCTGCGCTACCGACGCAGGGGACCCGGGTTCAATCCCTGGTCTGGGAACTAGATCTCACATGCATGCTGCAACTAAGAGTTTGCATGCCACAACTAAGGAGCCCACCTGCTGCAACTAAGACCCAACACAACCAAATAAATAAATAAATAAAAATTAAAAAAAAAAAAGATAAACTGTCATGCCAAAAAAGTGTCCACTCTTTAAAAAAATACATGCACATACATGAATGTTTGTCCACTTATATGTACACATATTTTGAAGGGACAACCCAAGCCTAAAAGACACACTGAATATGAACCTGACTTACTAGAAAACACTTACCTGAAATCCTGCCACATATTCCACTCTGTAATGTGAACCCTTTTTGCCAGAACTTCAGACACCAACCCACTGACTACTATGAAACTGAACCTTCCAGTGGAAGAAATCAACTGCAACCTCTTGTAGGATACTATGAGCCTCTAGGATGCGCTAGGGCATCTATGGCTTCCACCCACTGCTTCTGTGCTGATTAATAAAAGCAAACCATTCAACCACTTCTGTAAGTTATACCTCTAACAACAACCTCCAGAACAGGTTAGCATTACTTGTTGCAGTTGGTGGGTAAGAAAACCAAGCCCTATCTCCTCTAAAAATCCAAGCTTGATATTTAACCCACACCAGTTTCTTCCTAACCTGAATACTTATAGTACTGACTGACTGACGGGCATGCACTTTGGTGCTGGATCTTACACCATCTCTGTAGCATGTCAAATGTCTTTCTTGTGTGGCAAGGACTATGTTGTATTTCTCATATATTCCCCAAAGAACTTAGCACAGGGCTTTCTTACCACAAGGAAGATGCTCAGTAATACTGAACTGACTGAATCTGAAATGAACTTAAAATAAAATTGTAGTAAGCACACAAGGAATTTAGGAAGAAAGGAATTTAGGAACAGAATCAAACTCAGAATTCTTGGAGTTCCTAAGTTCCAAATTTAATTCATAACCTACCAAACGATACTGATTATTCATATCATTTGTATTTTCATTCTGTAGGCAAAGCTCCATGAGATAGGCATTCCCTCTCCAACAAGGAGATGGAATTGACCCACCTCCATTTTCCAACCCACAATGACCCCAACACCTTTCCCACAGAACCGGTAACAATTACAACTCTGATGTTGACAGGTCTGCTCCCCAAGACAACTAAATGGTTCTCAAAGGCAAGAATACCACCTAATTCATCCTTCTTTCTTATCACCTGAGCTTAGCACTGTGAGACACACAATAGCACTTAATAACTATTCGAGAATGTTAGAGGGAGAGTATGTCAAGGACAGAATGTTAAGACAAAGAGCATGAGATTGTAAGCCTGCCAGCCAGTAGGTCCATCTGTACCCTAATAAATATTTTATAAGAATCATATTAATTAATAAGAATAAGGATGAACAAACATTTATGTAAAACCCAAAACACTGATGGGGTTGATCACAAAGCAATGAGTTTAGCCTCCATAATTAGTTTATCATCCCAACTTGAAAGCATTTAGATAAATTCAGTCATTCTTAAAAAACACTGTTCTTTCAAAATAAACCTTTCTTGACCTTTGCTTGGCATTTTCATTGGAAGAAACAAAAAGATTACTCAAATTCCACTCCTCTGCTTAAAAAAAGAAGAAAAGAAGAATAAAAGAGTAAAATCTAAATCTCATCCCAATATAGGTGGCAAAGTCATTTTTTCCACTATGGGTAAACACCTGTAATTATATCGAAGCATTTAAAATTGAAAGTGTGTTAGTGAACTTCAAAATACGCATGAATTTTGCTACAACCTGGCAGATAACTTCTAGTTAAACGATCATCACTCTGGAATGAAGAAATATCTCCTTCAGTCAATGTTTTCAAGTAGCTACAAGCTACTAGTCAAAGTTTCAAATTAATGAAAATTCCATTTTTGCCGAGTCTGTAGAATACCTAATCACATTAATTCTTCCAACTTTCTCATGTACAGATTGGCCTCAAGATTTGGAATCATCTGTGCTGCCATGGGGTACCTGGTTATTTTACATTACATTCTTACCCCAAAACTAAAGAGTGAAGGGTGCTTCTGCCAGAGTCAGCTAGAGGAGGCAGAACACTGCAAAGACCATGGCCTCTGCAGTCAGGCTTGGGTTTAAATCCTGACTCTACTACCTGCTGACAGTCTGATGCTGGGCAAGTTATTCAGTCTCTCTGAACCTCTATTTCCACCTTGGTAAAATAGGGTTAATTCAAACTTCCTACAGCTGTTGTGGGGACTATATTACATTGTATATAAAAAGTGACTAGCACATAATAGGGACTCAATAAATGTTAGTTTCTCTTCCCACTTTTTGCACAGCCACAAAAACTCATTCAACATCTTTATTTTTAGAGCAACACCTCTACAGTAGTTTCCTGCTTTGGAGTCATTTCTAGGCCTGCTGATAGCCAGGTCACAGTTCATTAAAACATTTACATATGTTCTTTGCCAGTTTTAAAAGAAAGAGTTCTTGATAAAAAAACAAAACAGCTTTATAAGCAGTCAGTCTTCTCCTACCTCTAATTCAAGAACAATTTTTAACAGTCTAACTACTTCTAAAAACCTCTTCTTTATTTTGGTCCCCATTGATTTGGGGAACTTGTCGCTGTCATTATAATAAACAATCAATACATTTATTCTGAAGAAACTACTAGCCAGGGGAATCATTAGGAGGAATCTTGGTACCGAAATCCTTGGCAGAATTCTAGATTTCCATTAAGTTTGCAAAATTCTGTGAATTCTAACAAAATGTTACCAATTTTTATGCTATGAATATGTGTTTCAGAGAAAAATTCTTGTCTGGATTTAGTTTGCTACTTTATTCTGGATTTATTTAGCTAAACATTTGCAGAAAATGAGTAAACTATTATATTCGTTGCTATTTATATGGTTAAGTCACCACACGGCTAAATATCTCCTGAGGGGAAAAAACAGCTTGGGATTTAAGCCAGGATGACAATTGTACACCAAAACTGAGAGCTTCTAGAGATAACAAGCGTTTTGTTAGGTTTGAAGAATTCTACTCCTTCTGGATTTTTTGTTTCTCAAGGATAGTTTGCTACTATTCCTATTTTGTAGTTTAGTAGAAATGTAAAAATTCCCTTCCTCTATCCTCCTGGCACGTAAGAGAAGGACACTAGTTGGCATGCACTATTTTTATGTCGACAGCCAGAGCTATTTTAAGCTATTTTAGTACTATCCAAAAAGGTTAGCATGACATTAGCAAGCTAAAAGGTAAATTCTCAGTCTTTGGTCACTTACTAAGAACATTACTTTTTAACAACCCAACTGTCTATCTCTTGGTAATACAAATTAAAATAAAATTCAAAAACATACACCATGAAGCCATAATCAGAAAGTCCTACCTTTTGCGCATCTCCCGTAAAATATGCAATGGCTAGGGTGGGCAGAATCATGAACAGTGCATTGTAATAGAGCAGACCATATTTTCCCAGCTCCTAGGAGAATAAAAAATTAGGTGTTTCATTTGGTTCCGGTAGACAGAGAAAGACAACCCTGTACAGAGTGCCACCCCCATTACAAACATGCACCCCTCCCCCACAACATACACAGCAAATTAGTCAAGTCAGAAGTCTTGCAAACATTAATGACCTAAGCTTTCCAAAAAAAAAAAAAAAAAGCAAACTTACAAGATTTCAAGTTTATTTGAAATAAATTCCTTGAGTGCTTAAGATCAGAGAAATAAAAATGACATCAACTCGCTGCCTCAAAACAGCAAGGAGAAAAGAAGTTATTTTGAACACAAACATACATCTCTACAGAAGCACGTCCTTGAAGCCCTTCCCTTTCCAGAACAGAATAAAAGTCACCAAGTTAGTCTCGGGTTTTTCAAAACTATAACAGAGTGCAATTTAACAGACACAAAGACTCACACCTAGACCAACACACAGACAGACATAACTTCCCAGTGAAGTATTTCTGAAAATGTATACGGGAAGTACAATGAAGATTAAGAAGAAAGAAAAGAAAAAGAAAAAGGAAAAAAAAGAAAAGAAAAGAAAAGAAAAGAAAAAAGAAAGAAGATTAAGATTACCCTACAGGGACTTCCCTGGTGGTCCAGTGGTTAAGAATCCACCTTCCAATGCAGGGGATGTGGGTTCGATCCCCGGTCGGAGAACTGGGATCTCACATGCCGTGGGGCAGCTAAGCCCTCACACCACAACTACTGAGCCTGTGCGCCACAACTAGAGAGCTCACGTGCTGCAACTACAGAGCCCACATGCTCTGGAGCCTGCGCACCACAACTAGAGCGCCCATGTGTCACGACTACTGAGACTGTACGCTCTGAAGACCACACGCCACAACTAGAGAGAAGCCCGCGCACCACAACAAAGAGCCTGAGCACCACAACAAAAGATCCCGCGTGCCACAACTAAGACCTGACACAGCCAAAAATAAATAAATAAAATAAACATTAAAAAAAAAAAGATTACCCTACAATTCCCAAAATATGGTATGACTAGTTGTGCCCTCAGCTACTGGGGAGCAACAGAAGACCACACACATCTTCAAACACAGGGAGTCTATGAGAACTGTGGGTCCACCTTTGATGCACAGAATTCTGGGACATTCAGCAGGAAGCAGTCACCTAAAAAAGTAGGCCTGAGTTTGGAGGGTAAAGGGGGGGTAAAGGAATAGTGAGGATAAGGGCATGATATCTGCCTAACTTCTGTGACTGAAAGATCACCAAGTGATATGAAAAGTCAAACTACCTTCTCAAAAGCAGGGTTTTTTTTCAGTGATAATTTTTTTTTTGATTTTTATTTTATATTGTAGTAGAGTTGATTAACAATGTTGTGTTAGTTTCAGGTGTACAGCAAAGTGATTCAGTTATACATATACATGTATCTAATCTTTGTTATGTATCTATTTAGGTTATTACAGAATACTGAGCAGAGTTCCCTGTGCTATATCAAAAGAAGCTTTGAAAAACTGGAAACAAATACCCAACAATAGAAAACTAGTTGATTAATGATACAACCATACAATGAAATATTATGCAGCCAGTAAAAATGTTTAATACTGATTGATGAGGAAAGTGTTCATGAAACAGTACTAAATGAAAAATACAGGTCAGAAAACATTATATTTCATCACTCTTTTAAGTTTTTCTCATAGTTAAGTGTGTACATGCACACATACACACAAACACACATTCTTACAAAAGGGTATCTACCAAAACAGTGCTTCTCACTCAATGGTGGAATTAAGAACGATTTATATTTTCTTCCTCTTGCTTATCTATGTTTTCTACTAATTCTATTATAAATACATGTTATTTGTGTGATTTCTTTTGAGTTAAAAATGTTTTAAATTCAGTAGCTGCATTCAGGTCTGAAATGCAGCACTAAGTCTTTATGTCATGTGATTCATGCTCAAAGGACCACGATTATAAGCAGTTCTGAAATGATAGGTAATAAAACTCCTGATTAAAAGCATCTCATTGTGGCCCTACTGCCTGCTGGATAAACCAAATAACTGATTGCTTACAGCCACCACAGCATCAATGAAAAGGTGTGCCTGATTTCTAAGGCAGCAAGAAAAAAGCCACAGTAGGACAAAACAACCTTTAACATCAGGTGCCCCAACAGCAAGAGACATGAGTCTTATCCAGGAAGTAGAGGATGCCTACACACACACACACATACACCATCCAGACAGCTGATAAATGCCAAACTGTTGTTTTTCTTTTCACTTGTTAACTGTTTTAAATATCTTTTCCCCTGTTCTTAAACAGAGTACATTGACTACAATTTAATTTAGGGCATCATCATTAACATGCATTACTGTATTGTGTTTTTATATGGTGTTGTCCATCTTTGAGTAGTTCCATCTGACTTTCATAGTTTTCCTGTTTCTCTTGTTATTAGCTGAGCTTTTATATTGCTGATAAGCCTCTGCCTCCAGATAGGATTGTTGCTCCTAATCCATGAACTGTGAAAAGCAGATCAATATGCTTAAAAGTTCTAATACAAGTAAGCCATAAGTCATTTCTGAGTGAGGAACTAAAAGGCTCCCCTGGGAATAAAATACTCAGAAACCCTCTTTGCTATTTTTCCTAGGTTCTAGGATGTACTCTAGATTGTGCTATACAATATAGTAACCACTGGCCAAACACAGCTATTTCAATTGAATTATAATTACATTAAACTACCAGTTCAGTTCCTCAGTTGTGCCGTCACTTATCAAGTGTTCAACAGCTACATGTGGCTAGCGGCTACCATTAATGGTCCGCAGAGATAACAGATTTCCATCATCACAGAACTGTACTCGACAGTACTGTTTTAGACAGCTGAGGCTACTGGAGAAATGAAATGTTATTATTACTACATATTTCCAAAGCAGCAAAAAACGAGAGTAAAACTAAATCTCTAACTGTTCCCTTTTCTCTAGCTATTGCACAAAGATTAAATTTTTTAATAGTAGCTTCCATTAAAATGCAATCACTATACAGTCTTCAAGGCAAATAAACGGAGAACAAGACATAAAGGGTATATTCAAAGAAAATTTGCTGAAACTAGATCTATACTGCCCCTAGTTCTTCCAGGTTATTCAAAATAAACATTCTAGATTATTCAAAATAAATGAAAACTACTGGGATGGCCATATATTCTACAGTCCTTTCTGAAGAAGGCAAAGCCACCAGCCAAGATGATACAAACTCTATACTAATACTACTATCAAGCAGGTAGGGCATTTGTATTTATGATCTGAACCCCAAAAAAGGACCTGAAGTAGTTTCAGAAATACTGTACATATAATAGAGCCAACTAAAAACTAAGCGGATATGGTCATCTGACTGATGAGAACACAGGGGTAGGAAAATAAGATAAAGCTATGGTCAAGTTATAAGACTTAAGTACTAGATAAAAATACACCAGCTGCTTAGGAAAAACTATGACGGTATCTACGATAACGATCTCATGTGGGTCTTCATATAGGATCCATTATGATAGAAAGGACAACTCCTTCAATAACAACCCTAGGATATATAAAGCTGAGTTCCATGTAGCTTCTCCTTACAATAATGCAATCTTATACCATAATGTAGTAAAATATGGCTTGAATGCTCAGCTTTCTGATGGTCTGGCTTGATTTCAAAATAAAATTTGGTGTGTTTATATTCAACATATACATTAGACAAATAAAAATATCTTTAAAGCCTTCATGTGCATGCTGCAGTTGAAGGAAAAGAGCGGGGTATATGAAGTTCATGTGTACGAGATCTAGGCCAGGAAACTTGGTGCTGCCCCTGAAAGAGAGAGATTCTAATACTGCCTAAGTTTCCCATTACAGTTGGCCCTCCATATCCATATCTGCATCTGAGGATTCAACCAACAGTGGATGGAAAATATTCGGGAAAAAAAGTAAAAATTCCAGAAAGTTCCAAAAAGCAAATCTTGAATTTGCCACGCAAGCAACTGTTTACACAGCATTTACACTGTATTTACAACTATTTACATAGCATTTATATTGTATTAGGTATTATAAGTAATCTAGAAATGACTTAAAGTATATGGGAGGATGTGCATAGGTTACATGTAAATACTGCTCCATTTATATAAGGGACTTGAGCATCCGAGGATGTTGTTAACCTCGGGGGTTCCTCGAACCAATCCTCCACGGATATTGAGGGACTACTATATATTTGTAGGACAAATATGCAAAGTCCATTCTTGTTCTTGTTCCAACTCATTTCTGAAATCTGCTCAAGAGCTTCCAGATACTTTTTTCTTGTCCAGGTCCCTCACCAAGTCCTCTAGAACACAGCCATGAACGTTTATGACACTTTTCTCTAATGAACACTCCTTACTTACATCAGTATCCCTCTCAAAGTCAATATTCACCCAGTCCCTTCCAGAAAAGCCAACAGTAAAATCTAACTGCTAATTAGAAAATAAAGTTTCTTATGTGAGCACCAAGGTATAGGCATTTCGCATCCTTCATAAGTATTTTTCCTTATTCCCCACTTTATCCCGTGATGAATTGACATGACCATTCCCAACAACAGTAAACATCTCTTAAAGAAGCGTGAGACTGCTACCTACTTTTGAATCTAATTTTTGTTTTACGTAGGCACCATTTGCTGCTGTCAGGACATCATTTATCAGAATAAAAACATATCCTTCCAGATCGAATGCCAAGTCAGAGCTGCAAAACATAAGTAACACTTTAATAACAACTAACATTTAAAGAACATGTATTAAATGTTAAATAGGTCTGAACTACAATACTTCTAAGAACATATGCTTATCTAGGTAAGTGAATATTAGGCATTTTATCAGCTACTAGTATTTCTTGGTTCCTGGTTAGAGTTTGTAATTTCATAATCAGTAAGGGGGTCTTCAGAAATGAGAAGCACTAACACTTAAACACAAAATCATTAGCAATAATCAACCACGTCAGTTAATAGCACACTGCTTTGAATTCAAAGTCAGACAACAAGAAAGAACCAACCAAATTCACCATTACAATATATCTGAAGCAAGCAGAAGGCATCAGAGGTCAATTTCACAGATAAGGAAAACAAAAGGAGAATGAAGTTGTTAACAGTCATTTTTCAAAGGTTCACACAAAAGGTAGGGCTGTCTTGCACAGGTGGTTGGGCCACTGGGTGGAATTTCTGAAGTGTGGATGGTGCTTAGTTCTGAGATCAGGCTACATCAGTGTCTAAGCACATAGTGGGAACTCAAATACTTAAAATAATTGCCTAATGAGCCTACTAGGTGTAACTAGTGGGATTAGGGAAACTGAAGTTTCCTGATATTTAGCAGAGCAAGAGGCACAAGACCTTAGTAAACTGAACAGAATAAATGAAAATCTAAGTATGCCTTCAGCATACTTTAGCACCCTAGCTAAAACAGGGGCCCTGCATTTTGTGATTCTGCAAAGGTGTTATCTGTTTGTAGCTAAACTACTACATGGGACAGACTTCTGAGGAGCTCTATGCCACTGCAGTTTCGGGCAAAACTACCTAATGACCCACCCCTCTTCCAAGGAGCCTGACAACCCTCTAACTCAAGACTCTCTTCCTCCAAATTTTTTTCCCAAGTAAAAGGTTCTACCAGATAGCAATCTGCCTCAGAAACTTTTTGCAGGCCAGAGTTAGCCCTGAGAAACTCCTGTTGTTTTGCTCTGTTTTAGATAGCACCAGCTTCAATGAAATGCTTCAAAGATTAGTAGGGCATCTTTAAAAAGAAAGGTAGGAGGCTCGTATAGAATTTTTCTCCAAGGAGGAAGGTTACCTAGAGGGAAAAGCAGTCAGCTATATAACGAAATTCTAGTAACTAACTACTCTATTTTTTTTTTTTTTGAATGAAATTTCACTTCGAGAGTTAGGGTGGAGTAGAACTGACTTATAGTACTTTTCCCCCACCTATACTACAGGGATATGATGAAGGTAAATGAGCCAATTCAAGAAGCACACTGGAACTCCCAGATGGAAAATACAATGTCAGGCAGAATTTGCGGCATTAGCAAACCCACACATGCAGAGTAAAATGTTGTAGAAGGCTTCCACTCATCATTTCAATTTTCTGAGTCTTTGGGTATACATTTTCCCCATTCACTTTAAACTTAAGAACAATGGAAAAAAGCTTTAATAGAATATCTAAGTTACGGCATTTGTGATACCTTATGTGAAACCCAATAAAGCAATTCTATTATTTATTTCCCATAAGGCAAATAATTTATTATCATTTGCCTTCTCTGAGACACTGTTTTCTTTAGCAGCATGCAAAGGAAAAGAACGTCACATGGTTTATAAAAGCACACAGGCTCTGGAGTCAGGCACAGATTCAAATTCCAGCTCTGCCATTTACTAGCTGTGTGACCTTGAGCAAGCTACTGAACCTAGATTTTAGTTTTCTCAACATAAATAGGAAAATTATACCCATACCTTTCAGAGTGGTTGTGAAAAATACATAAATAATATGTGTAAAAATACCAAACATACTGTATGGCACAAGGTATATGCTCAATAAATAGAAGATAGCATAATAAACTCTAATTTAACCTTCTGAATGAATGAATGAACTTTTAGAATGAATTTAACTTTTAAGAATCCCAAGAATCTGATTTTGCTAGCCTTAATCTTCATACAGCCAAAAAGATTTAACTTTTAAAAGTCTTTTACTTTTCAAAAACATGATTCTTATTTAGCCTATAAAAAAATTCTCTTTATTGGTAATTGATCATTTATTATCAATAATTATTGACAAATTCTAAAGTACTCTCATAGGTTTTATATAGGCCCCCATCTTACCTGGCAGCTACAAAGGCTCCAATAATCATTGCAAATACAGTCATCTTAATACCCCAAGAAAAAGTCTTCCTACAAAATAAAATAATTAAAAAATACATACATGTGGCTTTAGTTATTTACAAAGACTCGTTCTGCAACATAGGCAAAAAATATATGTTTTCTTTAAAAAAGTTGTAAACAAATGATTCCAAGGAACTGGATATTATAAGAACCCCTCTGATGAAGCAAAAAGTTACTTTCTTATATAAGTAAGTATACTTATTTTTTCTTATTTTTACCATTTGTTATTATTATTATTGAGCTTGAATTTTTGCTAATCAGATTTCTTTAAGTTGAAAATGGTCACACACATTTGTAGTAAAAGTAGCCAAGACATGAACACTATTTAAAGCCTATACTGATCTTCTGACCCAGCTTCACCCAGTGGCATCAGTAGGTATAGGAATTCTTGAAAGTATACCTCATGTTCAGACAGGCTTCCATAAGGAAGCCATAAACTATCAACTCCTACAGCAAAGGGAGAAAGTTGCTTAAACTTCTCAAAAGATAAAGTAGAAACAACACAAATAATTGTAATATCTTACATATGCTGGGCACCTTTTCAGGGTGATTAAAGTTGGTTAAAGACTAGATATATTAGAAATTTAACTCACTTGAGTAAAAGTCCTTCAGCAAACATTGTAAACAGGATGGAGAACCTTCTCAGAACTGTAAACATTGGCAAGCTGCAGGAAAAAAACAAAGATATTTAGGTAAAATAAAATTTGATTCTCCAAAATTAGTATTTTAAAATAATGCTAATCTCTTCCTTCCATTATGGAAATTCCATGCTGATTAATCTGTGACTAAATTAAATCCTTATTTCTCTCTAGAAAGTATTTGAAAGCCTGAAAGGGTTGCTTTTATAAAACTACCAGAAGTGAAAAACACCAAACTAATTATAAAATGGTAGAAAACATACATCTATTAACAAAGACTGATAACAGACACTTTTAATTTTACCCTGCGTATTATGTTAAACACCCTGAACAGTAATCATGTTAGTCTTTAAGACCTCGTCTTTCTTTTCTAGACTGACCTCCCTTCCTACCCCTAACTTTCAAATAACATCAGTGATAATCTTACCCCATAAAACATTCCTTGATTGTCCTTTTGTGGAAGTAGTCCTGTCTTCCTCTAAATTCCTAGAGGATTGTGCTTGCACTAATCAAACATACAGCCTCTTGCAACATAATTATTTCTGAATCTATCTCATCTCACCCCAAAGTGCCTTATACTTAACTGGCAATCAAAGATAGGGTGTGAAAAGATGGATGGATGGATAGATGACAAAGGATGAAAAAGAGCAAACTCTATATACAAGCAGCACTTTGCAGCAGGTCTGCATTTCTTTCCAAGTGGGTAATGAGATGTAAAAGGATGCCCCACCCATGATAAATCTGACTTCCATGGAACCTTAACCAGAAATACCATCGTGGTCATTCTGTCAAGTTTCTTGGGTCTGAGGAAATGAAAAAAGCTTGGTCTCTACCCTCAGAGATCTCTCCATTCTGTTTTACAATCACCCATTAAGCCAGAGGTTTAGCTCACGTGACAGTGGTGAAGCCATGGGTTTCTGTTAAATGGTTTCCCTATGTGTATACTTTTAACATCACATATACCTGATACATACACTCTTTAAGTGGAAAAGCCAAGAATTGGGAAGTTAGAGGATAATAAGTGTTGTCATGGAGTAGAGAGCTACTGCTTCTTTCTAAAAGTGAAAATGCTGCCTCTAAAATCATATGGCCATGTGTAAAATGTTAATCATATTTGTATCAGGGTTCCATCTGATGCTATTTTAACTACCCCATGTTAAAAGAAAAACTACAAAAGTTCTCATATCCACAATCTAATTTTACTTGTGGAATTTGCCTAAAATATACTATTTATGAATTGTACTAACGAATTGAAATCTCAGAAGCCTAACATATATCCTTCACTATTACAGGTCTGTAAAAATAATGAAAATCTCCCATCACAGTATTTTATAACATTTTAAGACTTCTATCATCAAAGTGAAGGGGAAAAAAAACCCCAAACAAACAAAAAACTTCTTTCTCTTCAAACTTAAGAGATTAAGTTTCTGGTCCTTTCATTTTTCCAGGATCAGTAACAATGTGTTAAACATTTGACATTTTCAAGTACAATTTTAAGAACACATTATATTAACCTCACTAGTAAAATAAAGTTATCCATACTTCAGTTTCTTTGTGCTGAACAGTCCCGTGATTTGGTTCCCAAAATATAGTAGAGGTAGTGGAAACGTCTAGAAAATTTAAAAAGGGATAACAAAACTCAATAATAAAGGCAGCTAAAACAAGGTCCTTTTCAAACAGAAACAGTTTTGTTTATATGATCAAATTCTTTCTACTTAAAACACAAGATTAGTTCTCACACACAATTTTGGCCCCCATGAAGCACCCAAACAACATTACTCCTGGATAAATAGCTCTCTGCAGAAAGAATGGAGGGGAAAAAAGAAACACAAATATGAATATGATCAAAGCACATGGGACAACAACATCTTTCTTTACAATATGATAATGTAGAGCCCATTGTTCTGATGTCAGCAGAAAAAGGAAAGGCATTTCATCCTCAGGTGGAGTCAAGCAGAGGCAGATCGAAGAATAAGAAAATAAACCCAAAGAATAATGAATGCAGGATACACAGATTAGACGGACGTAGAAAATGCAAAATGACTGTAATCCCAGCAAGTGTTCAATAATTAAAACAGAACACAAGATCTAGGGGCATTTTTTCTTAACTTTAAAGAGACTGTGGGACTTTTTAAAAACACATATTACTATATTTATTCTTTGCCTGCATTATACCTACTCTAGATTGGGCGATTTCAAGGCTGCAATTTTTAAATATGTAAGGCACTGATGAAAAATATATATAGTGACTTCTTTTCAGAACATAAAGTATTACTTTTTTTTTCTTTTTTACCTTTCGAGGTACATTTCTGTCAAAGTCAGGAAACTTGACTACTCTGAGTGCCTTTCCAACCCAGAGTACTGCCACTGTGGCCACCATCTGTAAACAGAGAACACAGATTCACTGTTCTACATATAAAGACACATTCAGAAGTTCTAACGACACAAACCACGTAATGCTGAAGATTCCAACTAACCTGGCCAAGTCCAACACATAGTGAGGAGGGAAATCTACAAAAATGGTAGAGAAAACAAAAAAAACACAGGGTCAGAAAAACCTGAGCTCGGTGAATTCAATTTGCACATCGGCAACCTTACAATGCATTTTGATACAAAACACACCAACGTCTACCCCTCATCCAAATGACAATCTGAGAAAAATCCCTGCCAGTTGTCAGGCAACACCGCTGATTTTGTAGCCTCGGGCTGCCACTTGTCTCATCTTGTCCGATTCTACAATTTCAGTCGGCTGCCTGTAACTGACTTGTCTTGGAAGTGAAGACATACATCTCTTGAACGGTTTCACACATTTAAAAAAAAAAATGCTTCTGCCTTTGTGGTCCCAGTGGCAGCATCACAATCATCTTAAATGGGCTTGAGGATGCGTAGGTCCCCAGAGGCTGTCAGCGAAGTCAGAGAACACTGAAGCCCCGGAACCTAGCCCAGGCTGCAGGGAAGGCCAGGCATCCCTCTCCGGGCTCCCAGCCTGGCGTGCACAGGAGTCAAAAAAGTCACGAAGCAACTCCGCTCCATCTCTCCGAAGGGCAGGGTTTGCAGGGTTTCCAAGGTGCTGCACGGCGGGCAGGGCAGGCGCTTTCCGAACGCGGCCCCGGACGCTCACCCGGCAGTCCCGAGCTCGGCGCCGGGAGCGGGAACCCCCCTCCGGGCCGGCGCGCAAGCCGGCTCCGCCGCCCCGGCCGCGTATCAGCCGCCCGCCCGCCCTCCCTCCCTCCCCGGCTCCCGTCCAACTTTGTTCAGCTCCAACTTTGCAGGCAAAGTCCAGGGAGCCGGCGCCCAGCCGCCGCCGCCGCCCGCTCCTCTCCGCGGCCTGGGTCGCCGCCGCCTCGGCCCTACCTGTAGTTGGTGAGCACGCTCTTGTTGACCACCACGATGAGGAAGGAGCTCACGCCGTAAAAGCCAGCGGCCAGCAGTTTCAGGAACACGGTCAGCGTTTCGGCCGACGCCATCCCCAGCTCCTCCTCATGTCTGTGTGTGGAGGATTTCGCGGGGGCTTCTCCTTTAACCCGGGCCTGCTGACGTCTATGAACTTCCGCCATGGCGGCGGCGGCGGCGGCCTGCGAGGGGAGCGGCGGGCGGCGGGGCCGACTAGAGCTGGGGTCTGAGGCGACAGCTCGCAGGGACTCGCGGGACCGGGGCCGGTGTACTGGGCCGGCTGCCGCCGCCGCCTCGGCTCCCCGCGCGGCCGCCGCCCACCCCCGCCCAGGGGCAGGGACGCTGTGGTTCACACGCCCCGGGACTTTGATCGGGCATTGTGCAACGCGGGGTCAGAGGGTAGGGGCCGCGCCTGGCTCGGCCTGGGCAGGGCTTGGAGAGGGCCCGGAGAAGGGGCAGTGGCGACCCTGAGTCCCGGACAGAGAGGGAGAAGAAGCTTAGGGGGAACCACTCGGGGACACCAGGAAGCCTAGCAGCACAGCACAATCGCGGAAGGAAGAGACCGGCTAGCGCCTGCGCGCAAGCCCGCGCCGGGTGTTTCGGGGGCCGCGTACCTGGGATGCGGAGGCTGGCGGCTGTGGGGCTGAGAGCCGTATTTTCCAGATAACTGCGGCAACCAAAATACAGACCTTCCTCCAATCGGTAACAGGTGGCTGACTGAGTAGTTAACAATGTGCGTGCGTCTAGCCTCACTCGAACGCTATTTCTGTCTCTCTTGCAGAGGGCCTAAGCCCTTAAAAAGTATCAGATGTGGATCAAGAGTAAACATTCAACTGTTCAATATTTCAGTCTGCGTTGCCTCAGATTTCTTACGGTTTCTGAACCCAGAAAACACCATACAATACCGTCTTTGAGATTGTACTGCCATATCCAAAAAGTAGCAAGATAATAAAGTGGCTTGGGGGTTGGTGAAACAGTAAGGTGTTAGGAGCTGAGTTCCAATTCTGGGTTTCCTAGAAATGCCCCCTCACTAGCTGTGTGCCCTTGGGTCAGTTAGTTGAACTCTCTGAGCCTACATCTCCTAATCTCTGGATATAAAGCTGGTTTTCAGTAAACAGTAGACATTGTCATATAAGAGAAACAAATCATTATTACCAGCTTAAACAAAGAAATGACATATCTAATTTTAATGTCAAGGCAGAAAAATAACTTTGAATTATTTATCTAAATATTTTGTCTATATCTTTAAAATATTTTTCCATATTTTAAAATTATGGTAAAATATACATAACACAAAATTTACCATCGTTACCTGGTTTTTATTATGGTGAAATATGCATAATATAAAATTTATTATTTCAACACTTTTTAAGTGTACAATTCAGTGGTGTTAAGTACATTCATGTTGTTGTGAAACTCTTAACCACTACCCTTCTCTAGAGCTTTCATGTCATCTCAAACTGAGATTATGAAACCACTAAACAAAAACTCCCCATTCCTCCTTCCCTCCATCCTCTAGAAACCGCTATTCTACTTTGTCTCTATAAATTTGACTATTCTAGGTATCTCAAATAAGTAGAATCATACAGTATTTGTCCTTTTGTGTCTGACTTATTTCATTTGGCATATTTTCAAGGTTCATCCACATGTAGCATGTGTCAGAATTTCTTTCCTTTTCAAGGCTAGATAATATTCCATTGTACGTATATCTTTTGATTTATATATTTTATGTTATCCTGGAGACACTTGTGTTCTTTGACTGCTCCTTAGGAAAAACTGGCACACAGAATGAAATTCTTAACACAGTCCACAAGGCCTTAGGTGACATGGCTCCTGCCGTCCTTACATTTTCCTCCCTAGGCTTCAGCTAAATCAAACTACACCCAGTTCCCTGAAGAATAATGTGGGTTCCTGTGTCCTTACTTCTGTGTCTTTACTCCCGTATTCCCTAAATCTGGGGTGCTTTTTCTCTCCCTCCTCTCCACTGTCTCCTGAAGAACTGTTACTTTTCTTTTAGTATTTAGGCAAAATATTATCTCCTCTCTGGGCACCTTCCTTCACACCGCCTCTCCTTGCCCTCCACAGAAATGACATCTCTCCTTTGTGCTTCTCCCACTGCATCTTTGTGCATCCCCTTTATAGAGGCTCTGGAATTATATGTTTACATGTCAGTCTGTTCCACTTGACAGTGAGCTCCTTGAGCGCTGGGTGAGGCAGGGACATCTAGCACACTTTAGATGTTTTTGCTAAATGAATCAGCGAATGGTATAACTTTTCAACAATGAAAGAAGTGGCCAAATTTCTTCCTTAACTGCTGGCAGCAGAAGAAAAATAACTAGAAAATTATATTTTGAGAAACATCCCTTGTGAAAAAAATTATTATTAAAATAATAATGTCCCTCATTACAAAAGCAAACAAGCAAAAGAGACTTGTATCGCACAACTATCTTGCTCTCTTCCTCTCTCACCCCTACCCATTTTTCAGAGAAAGCAACTGCTAACCATCTCGAGGCTCTGCTTAGAGCCACTTTCTGTGCCTATACAAATACATATACACACACATATGCATATATATACATACACATATATTTATAGACATGTATTGTTATACATTTTTTAACATAAATGAAGAGAACCATGTAAAAACACTGATGCTCAAACCAGATACTGCCTCTGGCACTAGTTTTGTGATCTCCGGCAAGTTGCCTGATGTCACGGTGGTTCAGTTCCCTCCTCTGTAAAATGGGGATAACAATAGCACCCACCTCATAGGGTGGTGATGAGAATTAAGTAAGTTAATAAAGTTAAATGCTTAGAATATAGTACACACTTTACAAATGTTCCTAATAATAATAATTACTATTATTATCATTATGATTATGCAACCTTTCTCTTTTCACTTTTTATTCCTTGAAGGCCTTTCTGTGGCAGTAAAGAAACTCTACCTCATTCTTTTTAATGGCTGCAGAGAATTCTATCAGCTAGATGCATCATGATTGATGTGATCCATCCTATAGACATTTTTAAGTTGTTGCCATTTTTTCAGTTTATAAACAATGCAGCTTTGATTATCCTTGTCCATTCAACTTTGTACAGGTATCAGTTTCTAGAAGTGGGATTGCTTAATTAAAGACTATTTTTTTAAAAAATTAATAGAATGAACAAATTGATCTCCAAAGAGGTTGTACCAATTTTATATTACCACTAACACTGTATGGAAAGGAAATTTCCTTTTATAAAGTCAGATGGTGATAATGGAAACCAGTGAAAGAGGCCAGATAATAGTTCAAGTCCTACTCTATGGAGTAGGAAATGCCAGGTACAAATTTCTGCAACAAATCAATTGCAATTACACAAAATGAAATGAAAATAAATCTCCTAAAAAGTACTGATCCAAGCAATTACTGTTGTTTTTCTCAGCATGATTATGTAATTTATTAGCAAGTATACACTAAGACCTACCATAGACAGGCCAAGAACTGTGTTGGGTTTTCTTAACTCCAGTAATGATTTGTGGAGCCTCAGTAGAATGCTTTGAAGTGTAGAGGAGTGACGCATTCTCATTAGATAATAAGAGATAAGATAGGTACTAAGGGGCTTCCCTGTGGCACAATGGTTAAGAATCCGCCTGCCAGTGCAGGGGACACGGGTTCGAGCCCTGGTCCGGGAAGATCCCACGTGCTATGGAGCAACTAAGCCTGTGCGCCACAACTACTGAGCCCACGTGCCACAACTACTCAAGACCGCGTGCCTCGAGCCCATGCTCCACAACAAGAGAAGCCACCACAATGAGAAGCCCGTGCACCACAACGAAGAGCCACAACCCTCTTGCTGCAACTAAAGAAAGCCTGCGCGCAGCAACGAAAGCCCAACACAGCCAAAAATAAATAAAATTAAATCTTTTTAAAGAATAAAAAGAAAAGATAAAGCAACTATACCCCAATAAAAAAAAAAGATATGTACCAATACTGTAGTAGGGTATTATTATAGGGAATTAGACTTTTAGGTATTTTAGGTACTCAAACCTCTTTCCTAACCTTAGTAATATTAATCACAGAATTATATATGGGAAATTTATACATTATCTGATAAAATTTAATAAAGTTTAAAAAATATCTTAAAAAGCTGTACAAGATTGGAAAGACTGGATTTAAATGTTCTCATTGATATACAAGCCTACTCTAGTTGGAAATGTCAACATTGTAGGTTGATATATTTTATATCTTGCTAGGTGTAATTACTAGCAGAAAAATCTCCTTTGTATTTAAATCATGTCTTTTGCTTTAGCCATCATGTTTCTCCATGAAGGAAATTGATCAGTACTTTTCCCTACACGTCTCAATTTGCCCTGGCTCACTTGCTCTTCTTATACTGGAATTTATTTGGCCTTTTTGGTGTTCACCAATTTCTTGTTTCACTAGATCAGCCAGCCTAGATCATACCCAATAACATACTGTGTTGTACCACTGATTATGCTATAGCCAGGGAGCAAAGGTCATAGGTGTTTCCTATTTGAACAATGCTTTTAAACTTCTGAGAACCAAAGTGCAAAGAAGTAGAGTGCAGCTTCTCTGCAGTGCCTTATACTTCTCTGTGTTGGGCTGGAAGGAATGACCTCAATGACGACTGATGGGTGGCCTGGCAACGTGCTGCAACTGAAATTCATTATCTTATTGCATCCTTACCACTCTAGGAAGTAGGTATGGTGAAACAACTTATAAACAGGAAAACAAAGGCCTAGTGGAAGTATTAGGCATGCCCTGAGTCTCACAGCTCTAAGTAACTGTATAGATTTGGCCCTAGTCCGTTCAACATTCAGTTTGTGCTCCTCCACTGGACACCCCTGCCTTATTTGGGGTAGGTGGACATACTTGCTTCTAAAGTTCTCACAATGCCATTACCCCCTTCAGTTGCCAAGTTTAGTGTTTAGCAATGCTATGAAGAATAATCAGGATATAGGAACACCAGTCTATTAAAATCATTGTCACTCATGACCCATTCACAACAATACCATACCAGACATCAATTTAGGCATTGAAAATACAGACACATTTCAAACTCAATTTATTTACAACTGAACCTCATACAAATCTATCCAAAGTCAGCAGCTTTGAATCTTCTGTCTCTGTGAACTGACTGGCCTCACTATCCACCTATTCACATGGCTCTGCCCAATCTACAACCACCTCCAATCACGCTTCAACTCAAACCAAACTAGTTTTATCCCCTCCACTACACTGAAGCTGGTCACCCCTAAGTCACCAATGACCTCCATGGAAGTAAACCCAGCTGACTCTCAGTCCTTCTCTTGCTTGACCACTTCACAGCATTTGCACTGCTGACCCTCTCCCTTCCCTTAGCTACACTCTCTTTCCTTGATTCCTGGGACACCACACACTCTGCAACTCCTCCTGGTTCTCTGGATGCCCCTTCTCATTTGTCTTTGCTGGTTCCTCCTCTTCTACCATATCTTTAAAATAAAAGTTTCATATGCCTCAAGGCTCAGCCGTGGGTCTTCTCATTTGATTCTACATATTCACACTAAATAATATCATCTCATTCCATGGCTTCAGTTATGATTTAACATTCCATTAACACTTCCTAAATCTACTCATGTATGTTCTCTTGAACTCCAGGTTTGTATATCCAACTGTGTCTTGAACATCTTCACTTGGATGACTCTCTCTGAGGCTCTTCAACGTGTCTAAAACTAAATTCATCCTTATCCCCTGAACACCAGCAAACTGCTTCTCCTCCACTGTTCCCCATTGTATCAAGTAATGAATTCTAACCAGCTGAGATCCTGGCTGTCTTACTTAACTATCCAAAATATTTACTACTTCCTTGGGACTTCCCTGGCGGTCCAGTGGTTAAGACTCTGAGCTTCCAGTGCCGGGGGCATGGGTTCGATCCCTGGTCGCGGAACTAACATCCCACATGCTGCACAGTTTGGCCAAAAAAAAATAAATGTAAAAAATTTACTACTTCCTGTTTATCAGATCCAATTAGCATATTTCAATCCCTATACTGAACCAGTTGATTTTGTATGAGAATGTTCAGATGATTAAGATCTCTGTGGACTATATTATGGCAAAGAGTAGGAGATTTGATGCAACCCTGAGGCTAGACTGTGATGATGTACTCCTGACCCTGCCATTTAAGAAGTAAACTGCTTCTAGTCAGTCCTAATAAACTGATGAAGAGAAAAAAGGATTTTCCATATCAATACAGCATACTAGGTGTCAGGAGCTGTAGTGTTGATCTGCCTCAGTAAAAATGCTACATGTGAAACATTATCTAAAATTGGAGTCACCTCCTGATTAAGTTTATAATCATTCTCAGATATTTGTCAAGATCTGCCTTCTGTATTGGACAAACAGGTGAGTTAAATGGAAATGTGATAGGTATCACCACTCATGCATCTTTCCAAGTCTTTGATGATGACAATAATCTCTGCAATTTCCCTAACGATATGCTATTCCCTCTTGTTACTGTTCCGGTAGGATGGGAAAGTTCCAGAGGCTTTCGCTTTCCACAATTATGGTCTTTATTCCATGAGTCAAAGAGCCATTGTGAGGATTTTGCTAGTTGCCAAGTATATCTGTTATGTCTAAACATGCATCTCTTCTAATTATACATTCAAGAATTGGATAAATAACCACACAGTGGCTCTACAGACCCACTGGGCCCACTGTGTTTCAGATTTGGGCTAAGACTCTAGTTGTCACCTGACTCAGCCCCCAGTTTCACTGGTAGTCTACAGTGATATGGGTGCCCAGGAATTAGTATCAAGTAGCCAGTGTTCCATAATCCCCAAAAGGTCTGCGTATGTCCTTTCCCCCAGTACGAAGTCACTCTAGTAAATCACTGCAGTTCCCTTTGAGGAAGACTCGGAGGAAGATATGGTGTATACTTGTACCATGATACAGGAGCCTTCCTCAAGGACAATTGACACTCCCTTCAGTGCAAAGGGTTCTGGTTCTATAAACTGGCTTATGTCTGGAAACTGAGTAAGAGTCTGTGAGTCTCCATTTTAGAAACTCAAGTTAGATTTTTTTGCTGTCAGTCTGGCTTTTCCTGTTATATAGATTAAGCACCATTTTAGTAGGTTGCCTTGCTATTACATTCGTAGGGATGTTGTAATCAATTAGCCACTGCCAAAGATTCCTGGGGATTAAAATATTCTGGTTACCACTATGTTACTGCTTTCCTTTTATGGTAAATATGCCCATCTCGCCTTTGGTGGTTAAGAACTGCTACTTGCCTCTGATACTCCAGACTTCTATCATCTCTATTATAAATAGTGAGCCCACCTCAATAGTGAAATTTCCCATCTTTATGCTTGGCTTATGGAGAAGAGCCATGACAGAACTTCTCAAGGATGTGTATGCTGTACACAAAAAGATGTTTCTCAACGTGTTGATGATGGGCGTGTCCTCTCAGGATGTAGTTGAGAGATAGATATGTAGATTATTCATGATAAAAGCCCTCCAATATTCCTATCTCCCTAAACCTTGGCATTCCTTCATCTACATTATAATGGAGGAAGTTTTGGTCTCTCGATCTCATTAAACAGAGGCCACTTTTAAGGCCAGGTCTTAGTTAACTAACTATAAATTGTCAGAATATTTCCACCTACATGAGTTAAAACATTAAATCCAGAACCTCTGGTAAGAGCACTCATGTCAATACATATGGCCCAATCCAGTGTTATGGCCCATTCTTCCTTAAAACTCATCCCTATACATATTCTCCAGGCTTATATTGATATAAATTAGGAAAATCTTGCAGTTTTTTTGGTATATAAACTGCTTCCTCCTGGGTCAGACTTTGTACTTGCTCCCCTGGAGCATACTGATATCTGACCCTACTAATGGGGATAGTGGATAGTTTTCAAGCAAGGAAAGGCTAATATCAGGCACAGGAGGACAAGCTTCTTCTACTGTTAGAAGAGGTTCAGAGTGACCTGAGAATTCAAAATTCTCAACTTGATCTAAATCCAGCCGGATGTATCCCCACTTCAAGATTTAGGGTCCCTCTGCTTCCCTATCATTTTCCTAACTTCTTCATAAGAGACATGGCAAAGCTGTAAATTCAACTGATGTAAATTCTGTAAACTGGACAAGTATATATTTATTCACTTTTAGGAATACCAGTCGTGTAGCTACAAGAAATGAGAGATTCTTTTAGAGCTGCCATAGAATTTCTCTAGCTCTCTGATGAAACTGAAGCAGAGAGTATAAGGACCTGAGTTTGATACTTTCTTTCTGTAAGTGCTTTAGTCCACTCAGAAGAATCTATCCCACACCACGGTCTTCATGGTTATAATTACTGCTGTGACGGTCAAGTGCAGCAGGCACAGGCTCCAGGGCACTTGGGTCAGCAGGCACTTCCTCACAATCAACTACAGGTGATTATTTAATCAATCATGCTACTTCTGCATGACATGGGTAACCAGTATTCATTTCCCATTAGCAAGGTGCTCAGCTCTACATTCAAATCCAAACCAATCCCCAAATCCCATCTTTCAGGGTCTGTTTCCTGGAACCACTCCTAGTAACAATTTCTGTATCAATCAGAGTCCAGTTAGGAGACAGAAATAACACTAGTTATTTGATTAGAGAGAATCTAATATAAAGAAATATTAACTAGGGACTTCCCTGGTGGCGCAGTGGTTAAGAATCCTCCTGCCAATGCATGGGACACGGGTTTGAGCCCTGGTCCGGGAAGATCCCACATGCTACGGAGCAGCTAAGCCCACTACTGAGCCTGCGCTCTAGAGCCCATGCTCTGCAACAAGAGAAGCCACTGCACTGAGAAGCCCTCGCACCGCAATGAAGAGTAGCCCCCTGCTCGCTGCAACCAGAGAAAGCCCTCGCGCAGCAACAAAGACCCAATGAGACCAAAAATAAATAATATAAATAAAAATAAATTCATCAAATTCAAGGTTTAAAAAAAAACCCTCCAAGGTATCATGGAGGTAGCAACTGCAGGAAGGGAAGGGGGAATAATGGGAGGAGACTGGAATTATTAAAACCTATAGGAGGAACCCTAGTAGCTAAAACACAGACCTCTGAGGAAGAGATGCTGCTCAGCTGATACCGGAATCTTTAGTTTAGAAAAGGCTCCCCGTAAGCCTGGGATCCAGACCTTTGAGGAGGAAGCACCAACTGGCTGATGCTGTGGGCTCTGAGAGGCACTAATAGATTGGCCCTGCAAATTCAGGGAAAACCGCAAATGGCTTTCACCCGCTGCTATGCGAAGGCCCTGCTGTTCCTGGGCTGAAGACTTGTTGCTGGAGCATTGCTAACAGAAGGCAGACTGGAAAGGACATTTTTTTCTTCCTCCTCCAGCTTTGCTATCTCCCTCTAGCACCACCTATGACGGGGCCTAACACAGAGCCAGCTGGCAAAGCAGATGCATGGTTTGCAAAATACAAGCACCAGCTTCACAAAGCAGAATAGAGAAGTGTGGTCCAAACCTAGTGCAAAGTTTGGAGCTGAGAGACAATTAATAACTGGCGTCCCCATTTTAGTAAAAGGAAGCACCATTCACCAAGTTGCTCACCTTAGAAGCCTAGTAGTTACTCTCGGGGCCTCTCTCTTCTCATCTGCCATATATAGTCCCCTAAATACCTCCCAAGTCTGAACCCACTGCCGTCATCTTCATCCCTCACCAAGACTACTGCAATGACATCGTCACTGGTCTTCAGCCAGATGACTGTGGGTCTACAATTCATTTTCTACATAGCAGCTACACAGCAGCCACAGCGATTCTGTAAAATGCAGATCTAATTATCAGGATAAAATCTATCTCCTGCCTTACTTCACAGCTTCCTCCTTTTGGCTCTCCCTGCTCTAAATTCATGGTTGACTTTCTTTAATTCCTCAAATACACCCTCTCATTTCTGGATCTTTGCACCTGCTCATCACTTGACTTACAGATTAAACCCCCATTCCCACAAATCCCACCTCCCTCCTCTGGCTAACTTCTTCAGGTCTCAAAAGAGAGACTCTTCAGTGAGGTCTTCCCTACCCACAGACTCAGGTAACACCCATTCCTACATGCTCTTTAAGAGACATGATAAACTGAGTTACTCATTGGAATAGTCTTTTCCTACTCTCTGCCTATTGCCTTCCCCCTACCATTCATGTTCAGACCACAATGCACAGGCTGCTGGTTACTACAGATGGTTGCCATTGCAGTGTACGTGGATCGTAGGCTGCAAATCCTTAGATTCTGTGCTTAAAATTCAAAGGTGAAAAAGATTTTAGAAAGAATCATTTTTCCCCTGCTCATGCCTTCTAAACCAGATAAACACCTTCCAAAACTTCTCTCACAGTCTTCCCCAACTGAGTTGTTGGAAACTATTCTTCCAGTTGCTTAAGTCCAAAACTTTGGAGTCATCTCTGACTCCTCTTTTTCTCTCACAGCCCATAGCTAACTTTCAGCCAATTCCATTAACTACATCTTTAAAGTGCAGTCTTCCCTTGGTACCCGAGAGGGATTGGTTTTAGGACCCCCACGGAAACCAAAATCCGAAGATGCACAAATCCCTTATGTAAAATGGCACAGTATTTGCTTGTAAGCTATTAACCCTCCCACATACTTTAAATTATCTCTAGGTTACTTATAATACTGAATACAAGGTAAATGCTATGTAAATAGTTGCCAGTGTGGGCAAATTCAGGTTTTGCTTTTTGGAACTTTCTGGAATTTTTTTTTTTTTAATATATTCTATCCACAGTTGGTTGAATCTGCAGTTGTGGAGCCCACAGGTATGGAGGGCCGACTGTCCATCCGTATTCCAACATTTATTACTTCTTCTACCGGCCCCCTAGTCCAAGTCACCATCTGCTCTTGCTAAAATATTGTAATTGTCTCTTCAATGGTTTCCCTGCTTTTATCTTGTACTCACCATTCCTCATTAATCTTTTCTCCCCAAAGGACCCAAAGTAACATAAAATATTAGTCAAATATCACACCACTGCTCAAAACTGTTCAATCACTTCCCATCTTATTCTGAATAAAATTCAAAACATTATAATGGTTTACAAGGCCTTACGTGGTCTGGCCTTTTGTTACCTTTGTGGTTTCACCCTCTACCGCTTCCACTCCACCTCTGTCAACTCAGCCACAATGGCCCCTTTGCTGTTCCTAGAACCCTTGAATTCCACTCCGCCTCAGGGCCTTTGAATTTATTGTACTTTGCCTAGAATAGAGTTCCTCCACATATCTCCATGGTTCATTCTGTCGCTTAATTCAGATCTTAACTCAAATTTCATCTTATCAAAGTGGTCTCTCTCAACCCTGAAGAAACAAATGAAAGAAGAACTAAAGAAATGATGAGCTATACTGTGTTCATAGGTTGGAAAATACAATATCATTAAGGTGTTAATTCTCTCAAAACTTATCTATAGATTTAATGCAATTCCTGTCAAAATTCCAGCAAGCTTTTTTTATAGATGTTGACAAGATGATTCTAAAATGTAAATGGAAAGGTAAATGAATGAGAATGGCCAAAACAATTAGGAAAGGTGGAAGATCCACACTACCCATTGTTTATTTTTTTAATTTTTTTTGTGGTACATGGGCCTCTCACTTTTGTGGCCTCTCCCGTTGTGGAGCACAGGCTCTGGACGCGCAGGCTCAGCGGCCATGGCTCATGGGCCCAGCCGCTCCATGGCATGTGGGATCTTCCCGGACCAGGACATGAACCCGTGTCCCCTGCATCGGCAGGCGGACTCTCAACCACTGCGCCACCAGGGAAGCCCACACACTACCCATTTTTAAGCCTTGCTATAAAGCCACAGTAATCAAGACAGTGTGATACTAACATAAAGATATTCATATGGATCAATGGAGTAGAATAGAGAGCCTCAAAATAGACACACAAATACAGTCAATTGATTTTTGCCTAAGATACACAATTTCAATAGAGAAAGAATAGTCTTTTTGATAGTGCTGGAACAATTGGATGTCCATAAACAAAAACAAACAAACAAAAATGAACTTCAACACATACCATATACCTTATATAAAAATTAACTCAAAATAGATCATAGATCTAAATATAAAACCTAAAAGTATAAAATGTCTAGAAGAAAACATTGGAGAAAATCTGTAATCATGGATTTGGCAGCAAGTTGTTTTTTTTTTAATTGTAGGAAAAAACACATAATATGAAATCTACTCTCTTAGCAAGCTTTTAAGTATGTAGTATCGTATAGTTAACTGTACCTATGCACATTGCTGTGCAACAGGTCTCTAGAACTTTTTCATCTTGCATGACTGAAACTCTGTATCTATTGAAGAGCAACTCCTCATTGTCCCTTCTCTCCAGCCCCCAGAAACCACTATTCTAATTTCTGCTTCTGAGTTTGTCTACTTTAGGTATCTTACATAAGTGGAATCTTACAGTTTGTCCTTCTGTGACTGACTTAATCTCACTTGGTTTAATGTCCAAGTTTCATCCATGTTATTACATATTACAGGATTTCCTTCTTTTAAAAGGCTGAATGATATTTCATTATATTGATATACCTTTTTCTTTATCCATTCATCCATTGAAGGACATTTAGGATGTTTACATGTCTTGGCTATTGTGAATAATGGTGCAGTGAACATGGTAGTGCAAATATTTCTTCGGAATCCCGTTTCCAGGCCTTTGGGGTAAATACCAGAAGTGGGATTGCTGGTTCACATGATAGTTCTAATTTTAATTTTTTTGAGGAATCTCCATGCTGTTTTCCATAGTGACTGCACCATTTTACATTCCCACCAACAGTGTACAAGGTTTCCAATTTCTCCATAGCCTCATTGATACTTATTTTCTGTTTTTGTTTTGTTTTTTATAAAAACAAACTTTTTATAATCACCATCCTAACAGGTATGAGGCAATATCTTACTGTGGTTTGATTTGCCTTTCCCTTTCATATACCTGTTGGCCATTTGAATGTCTTCTTTGGAGAAATGTCTATTCAAGTCCTTTGCCCATTTTAAAATCAGGTTATTTGTTTTTTTGCTAGTGATTAGTGGGAGTTCGTCATATATATTGGATAGTAATCTCTTATCACATAATGTGCTTTGCAAGTATTTTCTCCCATTCCATAGGATGCCTTTTCACTCTGCTGATCATTTCCTTTGTGGTGCAGAAGCTTTTTAGTTCGATGTAGTCCCACTTGTCTATTTTTGCTTTTGTTTCCTGTTCTTTTGGTGTCATAACTAAAAAATCATTGCTAAGACAAATGTTATGAAATTTTTCTTCTATGTTTTCTTCTAAGAATCACATAATTTCTGGACTTATATTTAAGTGTTTAATCTATTTTGAGTTGATTTTTTTCTACATAGTGTAATATAAGACTCTAATTTTGCTCTTTCACATATGAATATCCAGTTTTCCCAGCACCATCTGTTGAAGAGACTATCCTTTCCCCATTGTATAGTCTTGGCACCACTGTTGAAGATCATTTGATCATACACACATGGATTTATTTAGGGGCTCTCTATGCTGTTCCACTGGTCTGTATGTCTGTCTTTATGCTAGTATCATACTGTTTTGATTGCTGTAGTTTTGTAATATGTTTTGAAGTCAGGAAGTGTGAGGCCTCCAGGTTTGTTCTTCTTTTTCAAGAGTTCTTTGGTAATTTGGAGGCTTTTGTGGTTCCATATGAATTTTAGAATTTTCTTCCTCTTTCTGCAAAAAACTCCATAGGATTTTGATAGGGATTGCGTTGAACTGTAGATTTCTTTGGGTAGTATGTTCATTTTAACAATATTAAGTCTTTCAATTCACGAACACAGATATCTTTCCATTAATTTGTGTCTTCTTTAATTTCTTTTAGCAATGTTTTGTAGCTTTTAGTGTACATGTCTTTCACCTCCTTGGTTAAGTTTATTGCTAAATATTTTATTCCTCTTGATGCTATTGTCATGTAGTTAACATGTACTCCCTGATATGATGTGATTAGCAAGACACTTCACTTCTGTGGTATCCTTCCCTGAAACTCACAACCCTAGTTTAATCATAAGAAAACATCAGACGAACCTAAGTTCAGGGCCTCTATAAAATACTTGACCAGTGTTTTTTAAAACTCTCAAGATCATAAAAAACAAGGAAAGACTGAAAACTGTCACAGATTAGAGGATACTTAAAAGACAAGATGAAGAAATGCAATGTGGTATCCTGAATTGGATCCTGAAACAGAAAAAAACATTGTGTAAAGACTGGTGAAATTCAAATAAAGTCTTAGTTTAGTAGTTTTTTTGTTTTTAAGAGTCTTCTTTGACCAATCTACCTAAAATGTCATACTTCCTATGGCTTACTGTTCTCTAACCTTACCTTATCTTTTCTTTCAGCTTTGCCACTTATTGATTATGTTATATTAGCTTATTGTCTGTCTCCTCCCAATAAAATATTAGCTCCATGAGCAGGGGTGGATGGAAGTTTTATGAAACCTGAAGCTTTGTGAGTCCTTCCTAAGAAAAAAATGCAAAGTTAAACATGTAAAATAAGGTACCAAAATGGATATCTACTTAATATAAGAAACCAGAACTAACAACTTTTTAAAATCTGACAATTCACAGAAACTATATCTTTATTAATTGCTTGTCACATTTCTATCTATAATTTTTCTATACTTTTGCTGCATTTTTATTTGACTGCTTCTGTATGTAATAAAATTTTATAATTCTTTAACACCTTTATTGGAGTATAATTGCTTTACAATGGTGTGTTCATTTCTGCTTTATAACAAAGTGAATCAGCTATACATATACATATATCCCCATATCTCCTCCCTCTTGCGTCTCCCTCCCACCCTCCCTATCCCACCTCTCTAGGTGGTCACAAAGCACAGAGCTGATCTCCCTGTGCTGTTTTTAATAGAGATAACATGAAAATAATTCAGTCTTTCTTCTGGCATGGTTTGACCAGTTTGTTACCGTTATTGGTACATGGGATTTATAAATATGCATCTTGACACCCAAACTCACTGTAGTTCTATTGCAAATACACACCCTACAAACACAGAAATTCTAATAAGTTCTATTTTGCAAGATTCCCATCAAAACAGAAAAAAAAATGCATTTATAACTGTGTATACTACATTACCGAGTATTTGCCAACAAGAGAGGATTTCTGTTTTGGCTAAGTATTGATAAAACTCAAATCCTCTGCTAATAATTGTGTTGATGACTGGAAGAAGGTTTCAGAGTTAGCTTCAGATTCTGTATGTTACAGATCTTGTTTCTTCATATAGCCATAAGGTTTTGAAATTGGCCACTACTGGACACATTTTATTTCATGATATGTCCTCTGGACCTGTAAATTTGTGTCACATGGTATGTAAGTAGCGCAGTAGATGGTGGGAATATTCTTGGAAGCCATTCCTACATTAAAACAACTTAACTTCATACAGAAGTGGCTGCATACCATCTATACACAACCTACTAAACCCAGACCAGATATATTCCTAATTCAATTTCTCCTTAGAAGGATTCCCAATATTATTTCTGCCACTCAGTGTCATCTGCTATGAGGGGAAATTTGATGGTAAAAAAAAAACGGAGTGGAAAGAGACAACATTCTTAACCAATTTCAGCTCAAACATCTTCTGCAAATTTTATAAAATGTATAAAATATAATCCAAGCCTTAGAAAAAGGGGCTTGAAGCTTGTTTCATCAACTTCAAGGTCCATGTCCATAAGAGTGGAGACTTTTTTTTGTTCACAGCTGTATTCTTGATACCTAGAAGAGTGTCTTACATAAAGTAGGCATATGATACATATATGTTAAAAGAGAGAAAGGCAGGAAGAGAGACAGAGGAGAAGTGGAGTAGCTCTTTGCATAATTTGGATTACAGAAGCATAATATGGCTTCTCCACATTCGGCAAAAAATAACTATCCTTAGAGTTATTTCCAAGGAAGGACAATGCATTGGGCCAAATGAGGTAGTCTAGGATACTAAACCACTCCACATAGTAATATGTCAATACAAGGAGGTGATGGGCCTGTTTGGACTCAGAAGTAGGCAGAACTATGAGATGGCCCAGGAGAAAGAGGTCCCGGATGATAACTTGAGTAGAGTCAAGAGAAGAAACTAAAGTTAAGATGGAGGGTTTACATACGTATAAAGACCCAAGGAGGCACCTCTAAGAAATGTTGGGGTGCTGAAGGCTTCTCCTGATGACTTTGGAAAGGCTAAGTTGTTGATAAGTAACACAGCTGTGTGTCCATGCTGCCTCATCAATTCTACTTCACACTGATATTCAGTAGCAACACACCAGTGTGGCGACTCTTCAGTTAGAATGTAGGAATATTTCTATAAATGCTGGTAAACAGTAACTTCCTCAGATCCTCTGAGACTTGACCTACAGCCATGGTCATCTTAGCTCCTCCTCTGAAATCCCTCAGACCTCCCCACAAACCTGCAACCAAGTCTAGGAATAATACCTTGCTTCAGCCATAAGTTTGGCCAGTGCCTGTACTGTGCTCATTATTAAATCTTCTGCATATAACCCCGGTTCTACTAAGCAGTCGACATAGCTGCATGGGAGAAATCATGAACTGAGAGGAGGCCTAGTCTCACCCTCCTGGTACCCGTGGATTAGCCTAAGAACAGAGCAATCTGTTGCTTAGATTGTTTTCCCTAGGGCTGAGCTTTCTCAGGGTAGAGCACTGAACAGGTAGTTCACTTCCCCATCAAATTATGTGAGGGCATAAGCCGAGTCTGTCCTAGTCATTGCTACATTTTCAGCAACTAGCACAGTGAATGCACATAGTAAGTACTCAATAAACATTTTTTGATTAAAAGTTGAACAGTAAAGAGGAAGAAGGTAGAATCTTAAAGGTCTAGACCTGGAAATGTCATCTAAAATCTTGAGAAAAAAATCATTAGAAATGTTTTCTCGTATGCAAGTGGGAAATCTGAGGCTGGACAGGTTGAAAGTCTTGCCCAATCAACCATGTGAATTATGAATAGAACTGTTGAAAAACTCTGGCCTCTTGTATCTTCATCAGTGTTCTTTTCACTGCACTGGGCTCCCTCTCTTTGCTCCAAGAATACAAGTAACCCCGCTATAGGGCTTCCCTGGTGGCGCAGTGGTTGAGAGTCCGCCTGCCGATGCAGGGGACACGGGTTCGTGCCCCGGTCCGGGAAGATCCCACACGCCGCGGAGCGGCTGGGCCCGTGAGCCATGGCCGCTGAGCCTGCG
Source organism: Aethalodelphis obliquidens (assembly GCF_003676395.1). NCBI lineage: Eukaryota > Metazoa > Chordata > Mammalia > Artiodactyla > Delphinidae > Aethalodelphis > Aethalodelphis obliquidens. The sequence goes on from NW_020837957.1 coordinate 4,646,599, forward strand.
TGTCCGGAGCCTGTGCTCCGCAACGGGAGAGGCCACAACAGTGAGAGGCCCGCGTACCGCAAGAAACAACAACAACAACAAAAAAAAAAAAACAAGTAAACCCGCTATGAATTTCTCATAGCATGGAGAAATTCAGAGATGATCAGTACTGTTGTCCACATAGGAAGTGGAAATTTTAAGTAAACTCCAGGTTTACACAGGAAGTAATCTCATATTACAGCTGCAACTGTCTTGCTTTCTTCCTATTCTGGGAACTGGTGGGCAGGGTGAAGTCATGAGTTTGAGCAGAGTGGGAGAGTTTGGAACAACAACCATGGAACGCGCAAAGGGAAGTCAACAGGAGTTAAATAAGAAGATTGCTGAGAGCTGAGAGAATAAGGTTGAAATTAAATAGGATGACTGTGCATGGACCTACTCAGTATGGTGCATGAATTTTCTCAGCAATGTTGGCAACGATAAAGAAATACTCAGCCCAAAACATTGATAGTGTTGAGTTTGAGAAACCCTGCCCTAGAAACATTTTAAGTGTTTAATGGCCACATGTGGCTGGCAGTTACTATATTGAACAGCACAAATATAGAACTTTTCCATCATTGCAGAACATTCTACCATACAGCTTTGGTCTAGAAGATTTTCAAGATCCTTTTTTAACCTCTGAGGTCCTAAGCAAATCAATGAAAGAAAAGAACATGATAGTAAGGATGCTAACAGAAAGAAAAATAAGGCAACAGAATGAAATAGAATTGCCTTTAGAGGCATCAATTACCAATTATTGCCACTAAACATAGAGAGTTCATATCTGAAACATACAGGCCATATTTTGATTCTGTTTCACACAGAGTGTAGTGTTTAGATCAAATTAATTATTGACTAAAATTAATTAAGCATGTTGACAAACTAAACACCACTTTGGAATCTACATTGTGACTACTTGTCTTACTAGTTCTGTTTTTTTTCTGTTGTCAACCCACTGCTCTAGCTACAAGTACTGTCCTACTTCTTTTTTGGGCAGAGAATATATATAATGAAGGCTTTCTTTAGAGTGAAATAGGCGGTAAGTGGGATTTACATTTAATAATATACCCCAGTTTTAATAATAAGTGGTTTTGATTCTCCCTTTGGGAATTGAAATAAAACTCCGTGTTGCTCATACCTCACCTGTGCTTAATCCTGGGCACCTGACTCCTGGAGAAAGATGAGATGTCTCTGATCTCTTTAAATATCTGAATGGCTTCCAGGCAAGAGGAGGAATGTTTAAAAAATTTATCCAACTGTAGAAATAAGAAAGTTGATTACTGATTGTCCTTGCAGTGGAGCACTGGGAATTGTTGGATGGATCCTTGGTAGATTAATTCTATAGGGGTGTGCACCTTTTTTTTTTTTTTTTTTTTTTTTTTTTGCGGTACACGGGCCTCTCACCATTGTGGCCTCTCCCGTTGCAGAGCACAGGCTCCGGACACGCAGGTTCAGAGGCCATGACTCACGGGCCCAGCCGCTCCGCAGCATGTGGGATCTTCGCGGACTGGGGCTCGAGCCCATGTTCCCTGCATCGGCAGGCGGACTCTCAACCACTGCGCCACCAGAGAAGCCCGGGGGTATGCACCTTTGATGGGCTTTCTACTTGTAGAAAATCAACTGTAATGCAAATGACTTGTTCACAGCAATGCAAATAAATTTTATCTGTAGAGATATAATTGATTTCCCTCTGGTGGAAAAGATAACCTCAAAATTTTAAATTCATTTCCCTATAGGATGTTAATCAGCTTTTTTTGTTTTTTTAAACACAAGTCAGTGTGTTTTTTTGTTTTTGTTTTTTTTGGCTGTGCCTCACGGCTTTTGGGATCTTAGTTCCCCAACCAGGAATTGAACCCAGCCCCCTGGCAGTGACTGAGTCCTAACCACTAGACCGCCAGGGGATTCCCCATAGATTTTTAACTTATTATTAGTAAAGAACTTTCTGACAGTGTGTACTACCTTCCAATTGATCTTTTTTTTTTTTCTTTTTTGTGGTACACGGGCCTCTCACTGTTGTGGCCTCTCCCGTCGCAGAGCACAGGCTCTGGACGCGCAGGCTCAGCAGCCATGGCTCACGGGCCCAGCCGCTCTGCGGCATGTGGGATCCTCCCGGACCGGGGCACGAACCCACGTCCCCTGCATGAGCAGGCGGACTCCCAACCACTGCGCCACCAGGGAAGCCCCCAATTGATCCTTAAATCTACTTACCACCCAGCTCTGTGCCCTGGGAGGTTGATTTCTATGGATTACCTTGTGGGCACTGCTAACTCAGAGCTGGGACTAGAATGAGGCAAGAGAGACACCTAGGGTAACACATATAAAAAGCACTCACTCTCAGGCCCTGATAGAAAGTGCCTCCTTAAATGTGGTGCCCTAGGCACTTCTCTAGCCTCACTCTAGTCTCAGGCCTGTCTTAAACCCAGACTTCAGATTGATTTTAGCCAATAGCATTATAGTCACAAAAGCGCAAGAGGAGAGTGAGGTTCTGGTATTTATTATTACTACTGTAAGCAGAGAGGTAGGGGGTCCCCGGAGAAAGAAAACCAAGCATGGGTTTCTTGATATAAGAGAAGTCATTTTTGGTCTAAGCCATTTTGGGATCTATTTGATGCTAGCCCAGGCTATTAGACTGAGTTCCAGGACAGTGGCTAAGGACTCAAGGGAAGATTGATGACTTGCAGTTTGAATTGCTCTGGTGGTTCTCTCCCTGCCACTCCTTCCATATCCACACTCAGTGTTACATGATTGAATCGTAATCTTTGATAAGAGGCATTTGGGGAAAGTACATTGGAAAATATATGTTGGAATTTGAGGAAGCTAAAGAATAAGGTCCATTTTCCCCACCCAAATTTGGGAGTAACTGGGAAATAGATGCAGCAGGTAGTTTGATGGCAATCATAACACAGTTCAAGCTGTTTGGAGAGTGTGGCTTAGGTTTGAGAGCTAAATGGACTTGTTTAGGACTGTGTTCTGCTTCCCTGTCTCCAAGGATGGGATTGCCCACCCAACGGAATGTTTGAGTCTGCAGAATGCACACATCTACCCCATATATTGCTGCTCCCTCTGAATTGGGTCAAAGAGGGAAGAAAAGAATCAATTCCCTAGTGTTAACAGCCTTTTAACAGATTAGTCCCATGCAGTCAAGAAACTTGGGCTAATTGCTTCCACTCCTAATGAGGCTTCTCACTCCTCGGTGGAGAAAAGTGGTGCAATGTGTAGGGCAGGAGACCATGGGCGTTACCATAGAGAAGTCCCTCTCTCCACAGGGCAACAAGAAGGGAGGGGGAATAAGTGCTCTTGTCTAACTTTCCCTTACCTTTTGAATTTAATCATTAAGTTATGTTCAATCAGGGGTGTGTCTAGCACCCTTTGGAGAGGATTTTAGCAGCTATCAGGGAAGTCCTGCTCCTACCTTTATGAGATCGCTCCAGCAGTGTACCTTTTTGGATTCTCCTAGGAATATTGGTTAATAGTGTTAATTTTGTGTTCAGAAGGCTCTGAAATACACATTAATCGTTATTTAACAGAGAAGAACAAACCTGATTCTGTATTGGATCTATTCCTTTAGCTCTAACCTTTGTGCTCTGTTGCCTGCGCCTAGTCATGCTGGCTCTGCACCTTTGTAAAACAGTGTTGCCTGTAACCTGAAAACTACACGACAGCCCATCCTCAAGGCTCTGCCTCCCTTGACCTTTATTTAAAGGTGTAACACTTTTCATTTATATAAAGTTGCAAAACAGAATAACAGTTGTCTTGTTGGAGGTTTATAGGCACATCATGACCAGACCTGCCTGGGCAGCTGCAAGAACAAAGGATTATCACATCCCCTCAGTGTGCAGCAACCAGCCACATCCCCTCCACTCTTAGTATAAAAGAAGCCTGAATTCTAACTCAGGTAAGAGGCAATTTGGGACACTAGTCTGCCATCTTCTTGGTCTGCTGGCTTTCTGAATAAAGTCACTATTCCTTGCCCCAACACCTTGTCTCTCGATTTATTGACCTGTCATGCAGTGAGCAGTACAAGCTTGGACTCAGTAACAATTATATTAATTCAACTAACTCGGAGACCATGATGTGTCAAGAGTAAAAATTTCATTTCCTATTTTATTTCCCATCTCAAATTATGGCCAGCCCATCACCCAGCATAAGTCATCAGAGGCACTGTTATGAGATTAATACACTCCAATAATAAAATGCTAACACAGAAATGCCCAATTTTGAATACAACTCCCTCAACTATAAAATTTCTTGTGAGAAATTAAATTCAAAGATTAAAGTGCCAAAGAGATTGTAATAGTCTGACTTTGTTGTGGAAACAATTGTACATTGTCTTAGTGACTTACAATGCCAAAAAATTATTTTTTGATCATGTTACATGAGGGCTATGGGTTGGGTGAGGCTCTTCTGGGCTTTGCAGGATTCAGCTTGCCTTGGTTCCAAATGTCTTCTCATACTGGCACCTAGGTTCAAGGAGTGGCCACTACTTGAGACATGCTGATCTCATGGTGGAGGACAGGAGCAAGAGGGGCAACGTTGAATCATGTAAGTCATGTCTACTCACATTCTATTGGTTAAAGTAAGTCCCATGGCCAAGCCCACGTCAATGGAGTAGGGAGATACACTCCAACTATGGAGACACATGGAAAAGGTAGGGAGGAAATGAGTAATTGTGAACAAATTGAAAATATCGTAAACAAGTGTTTAAAAGTTTTGCCTTTATGAATTAAAGTCTCCAACCTCTACTTCTCTCCCATCTTTCTTACCTTCACTTCTGCCACATCTCTCTGACTTCTGCATTCCTCTGCTCCTAAGGGATCATGTGATTACATCAGGCCCACCAATAATTCCAAATAATCTCCATATTTGAGGTCAGATGGTTAATAAACTTAAACCCATTTACAAAGTCCATTCACAACTGTATCTAGTGTTTGAAAAATAAGGATCAAGAATCTTGGAGAGACATCTTTGAAATTCTACTTACCACACTGGCTTCAATAAGAAAATAAGAAAAATTATTTTTGAACTCATTTAGTCCTGGTGCTTGTCACTGTCTTCTAGGAAGTTGGTTTATTCAAAATATCCATTCCTAGGGGTCAATTCTGGGCATTTCTTTTTTGATATGAAATTAACCTTTTTTTTTTTTAGACTTTCAAATGTGTTGGCATAAATTTGCATGTAATATTTCCTATGATTCTTTTGCTCGCTCCTACGTCTATGGTTGTTTCTTTTCTCATTCATAATCTTATAGTGCTTTTTTTGCTCCTTTCCCTTAAATCAGGTTTGAGAAGAGCTTATCCATTTTAGTGTGTTTTAAAAACAAACACACAAAACAACAACTTTTGCTTTTATCTATTTTTTATACTGTATTTTTATTTCTAAAGTATTTTTAATGTTTATCTGTATTAATGTCTTACTCATAATTGCTTTTGGTTTGTTTTATATGTTTTCTGTTTTCCAAAATAAGAACCTCGGGATCCTTTTCACTGATCTCTTTTCACTAAGAAGAAAGAAAGAGGAAGAAGGAAGAAGGTAGAAATGAAGAAGAAGGAGGAGGAGGAGGAGGGGGACGGGAGGATGGGAAGGAGGAGAAGGGTGAGAGAGAGGAAAGAAAAATAAGACCTACACTTTTCTTTTAAACCAGCTTTTGCTGTTGTTCCATAAGCTTTGAAATGAAGTGGCTTCCTTTTCATTATTTTTCACTTTATAGTTTGAGTTTTGATTTCTTCTTTATCCTTTCTTTATTTTTAAATAGTTAATATATTTGGATTCTGTTTAATTTTGATTTCTTTTTATTGGGTTATTTTTTTAAGGTCTCTACATTCATTTAAAAAAAAAGTTAAGTGTTTTTGTGTAGCCTCGCACATAATCCATTTTCTATGGACAAAGTCAAAAATTTATTTTCTCTGTTTCAAAGAAACAATGAAACGGGGTTTATATCCACTACATCAATTTTATTAATTGCATTATATAATTACTCCATATTCATACTTCTTTTTTACCTGTTTAACTCTGAAAGAGGTGAATTGAGGTCTTCCACAATAATTTTATGTTTTTTAAGTTCTCCTGAGATTTCCAATAGCCTTTGCTTTATATAACTAACTGTTCTGTTGTTTGGTACATATATAGTGCACCAAAGATGCTGTTATATCTTTTTCAGATATTGTGTTTTCATTATTACATAAGGCATAAGGTTCTTCTTTGTCTTATTTATTGTTTCTAATCCTAAATTTTAACATCTGATATTAATAATGCCACTCCAATCTCTTTTTGTTTCATTAGTCTGATATCTCCATCTTCACTCCTTTATTTTCAAGCTTTCTTTATTGCTTTAATGATATTTCTTATAAACAGTATACAGTCATCCGTTTGTATCCACAGGGGATTGGTTCCAAGGCCCCCAACAGATACCAAAATCCATCATGCTCAAGTTCCTTATATAAAATGGAGTAGTATTTGTATAAAACCTATACACATCCTCCCATATACTTTAAATAATCTCTAGATCACTTATAATACCTAATACAATGTAAATGCTATGTAAATATTTATAAATACAGTGTAAATGTAACTAGTTGCTGGTTCTAGGCAAATTCAAGTTTTGGTTTTTGGTATTTTCCAGAATTCTTTTTTTTTTTGGACTACTTTCTATCTGTGGTTGGTTGAATCCACAGATGTAGAACTCATGGATACAGAGAGCTGATTGTATAGTTAAGTGTTATTTTTAACTCAGTCTGAGAGTCTCTGTTTCTTAAAGAGAAAATTCAACCAGTTCAAATGTAGTATGACAGATACTTGATATCAATGTTTTTATGATATTATGTTTGTTCTTTCTCATTTTCCATACATTTTTTAATTAATTCCATTTCTCCTTATTTTGGAAGTCTTCTTATATTTTCTATTCAGGTAACAGTTAACTCTTCTATCAATTCAGATTACAATTGAGAGTAATACATACAACCAGTGTTTTATAACAAATAGTGTAATGAGTGTGTGTGGGGGGGTGTCCGTGCTGCACTTGAATCAACTTAAGTGCTTTTATTATTTTTCTTGTCAAATTATCCCTGTCTCCTCTAGCATCTTTAACTGTTCTATTTATTTAATAGCTGATTGCTGAATGAGCAGGACTTGGCAGGATAAGCAAACAGGAAAAAACTTTATTTTTTCAGATTTTTTTCTGACTGTTAATCCTACAAAATTACTATGTTTGCTTATTCCTCCCCATCCCTAGGTGAAACCTCTGGCAAGTCTCATAATTTTGCCCTTTTCTCCATTACATCCTGCCTGGCTGGCCACCGTCTACTTGCTGTGCCCCTTTAGATGGCTTGTTGTTTTTCTTAGTTGGCTCAGGGAAGCTCAGGTCTGTTTTTTGCAATATCTAGTGACCACAGTTGTGTAAATGGTAGAAGGTAAAATCCTGCCCATTATGGACTGGTACTAAAAGAGCAAGCAGAACACGACCTCTGTTGAGGCATCTGAAGGAAAATTCATGGACCTCTGACTTCCCAGTTTGTTCATAGGTTTACAGTTTCCTTGTTGGTCTCCTGGGGACCAATGAGACCAGGAACACGTACTTACACAGGACCAAAGACAACCTTTCCCTGGGTAATCCACAGATCCCAAATGCTAGCTAGTCCCTGGATACAGCACAACTTCCATTATTACCTTCTAACTCAGAGACTGGTTTCTAGGGCCATATTCAGATCTCAGCATCAGAATAGAAACCATGTCTAATCTTGCACCCCACGTCTTGCAGATGCCAGCATCTATTTGGCTGAGGAGATAATAGATTAAATCTGAGAGTGGAAGAGAAAGGTGCTGAGTTTATGTCACCATCTTCCCAGAATCCACTGCTCCCTGCTGTCCAGCTATGTCAATGGCCAATCTCAGCCAAATGGAATTTTTAAGTTGATTTAGTGCCTTTCTAAAGGATAAAACTCACAAGTTCCAGCAGAAACTTCCAAAAATAACATACAAAATCCTCAGTTCTGATTTGAGTCTACTTTGGGCTGAAGTCTGGACACTGATTGTAGTTAGGTTTAGCATTTAATTTAGAAAAGATGGTAGTAAGACACTTGGGGGAACATCTTTTAAGATGTTATGCTTACACTAAGAGCAGGAGAAAGGATGGGAATAAAAAGGGAAATTTAAATGAATGCTTACCATACTCAAGATACTCCACACTGTTGTTTTAATCTTAAAAATGATAATACAGTAAAATAAGGTATTGTTGTCCTCATCTTAAGGCAGGGATACGGAAAAGTGAGACTCAGTTTACATTATTTGCCCAAGTTTACTCATAACTGCCCAAACCCAGGGCCTACACCTGTTTCTCTTGTACTGAATATCAGGAAACCCTACCGTCATTACTTGGGCTATTATTAGGTATATTTTCTCTTTCTTGTCATTTTTATTGTTAGTGGTTAAGAAGAGTCTGTGTTTTCTCTTCTGAGCCAGCAGGGTAGTTAGGGAAACTATTTTGCTTTGCAGTGAGCAGGGGAGGAGTGAATATGGGGGTGGGGTAGAGGTAGGGGGAGAGTGGATAAGAGCAAGCAAAGAGAGCAGGAGGGTCAATCCCTGTTTTCTGGAAAGAAAGAAAGAGGACTTCATGACTTTGAGTTGCTGCAGCTGCTGCTTCTCCTCCCCAGCCAGTAACAAAATGAAAGGTAAAGAGCCAGGGAAAGCTTGTGTGTTTCCACCCTACTACTTCCTACATACCTGAAGCCACCACCTTATCTTGAACCCTTTTTCTCTTGCTCTTCCCTCATTTACAAAGTCTCCAGTTACACTATCTTTCCTTCATCTCCATTTTCTCTACTTGTCATCCTATTTGAGAGCCAAAATCTGCCTCTACTGTGAAAAGATGTCCAAGAGTAACACTGATGACGCACAATAAAGAAAACCTCCAGTCAGTGGAAACAGAGAAGCCTGAACAAGTTTACCTCCTTACCCTGGAAAGTTTCCAAAAGACCTCCAAAACCTTCCTTTAACTGAAATCCTTTTAATTAACCTACTTCTCCTCAAGTACTAACAGTTAAGATTTTTTTTTTCAAAGTCCTTAAACTAGCGGATTGCCAATGAACTCTTCAAATGCAACTTGTTTCTAAGGTGAATTCCGTCTTTATAGTGTTTGGGTTCACGAGAAGTTAATGAGTAGATAAAATAGCAATATAATAATATATTTAGAACTTTTAATCCTTTAAGGATTTGCTGCCAAAATTATTTATCTTATTAAAGATAAATTATTCTTTTAAATTATTTAGCAATTCAGAAAAAAGTCAAAGTTATACTTGGTAAAGGCATTATATAGTAAAGAAGTTCCAATGTTTACTAACAAAAAGGTATTTGAAATTTTACAAAGTCTTTTAATTGCATGAATTGCTAATGTAATACTGGTTTCTAATGATTATCCAAAATGCTGCTACAACGATTAATTCCACATGCATCAAGTTAATGGTATATTTGTCTTGTTTGATATCCAATTATGGAGCAAGGTTATTGATGTTATTTGGCTTCCGACAGCAAATTTCCAGAGTCAGTCTGTGCCATTCTTGGTCCTGAATCTACTTTACTGTAGGAATGCTGATGATTGAGGGATCTAATTGAGATAAGAGAAACTCCTGAACTAGTTCCTCTTGTTGATCATTATTTCCTAATTTTGTCCTCTTATTTACTAAAAATAGTATACCACTGTTGGTTTGTAATTCCAATTTCTATACTTTGTTTTCTTCTACCATCCACTAGAACATTACCATTTAGACAAGGATTTCTTCTGTGATCTTGGAACTTTATTTGCTTCCTGTTACCCAAATTTTGCTGTATAAACAGTATTTTATGAGGTGCTTAATTTTTACTTGACAAGTTTAACAAATCATCCAATGGTGTTACATTATTTATTTTATGGACTTTGAGTATATTTTTTGAAGGCTTTGAGCAATATTTGACAGGCGAGGCACTCAATTTGCTCATTGTTTTTACTGTAGAAAACGTTTTTTCAAATTTGCCGTTTTAGCACTCATTTCTTGAACAACAGTTTTATCAAGGAAACCCACAGATTTTTTTGTTAGGCTGGAAAAAGTCTGTGAAAAGTTATAAAGTTTATTCCAAGATACGTTTTCAAATATCTGCTTGCTAGTTTTCTTCCTTAGTTTATCATCTACAACTCTACGGCTTACTTCAAAAGATACTGCTTGTATAGCTTTCTTCTGTGTTGTAGGCAGAGTTCTTTTGGGTTTGGAAGGAGTAATAAATTGACCTCTAGCTACAGATTTGAGCATTCCACAATTTCTTTCTAAAACAATATTTGATCTTTTATATGGGTAACCATTCCCATTTTCCATAGAATGGGGAGGAAGCCTGTTTTTTGTCAAAAGTAACATTTGTACATATCCAGTCTCATGGAAAATTATGGGATTTGTATCATTTTCTTCCTGTGGATTAAAGAAGAGAGTATTCGTCATCAGTCTATTGAGGCAAGAAGGCTATAATTTTTAAAACATGAAAATAAAATCGTAAAGTATTCTAGAAATGACTACATAGAAGTTTTTAATATAAACAATAATGGTATTTAAACATACAAAAAAGATGTCCTTGTATGTGACACACTTCTTTCTCTTGACACTCTGTTCAGATGTTAGGAGTAAAATCTGAACTTTTGGCCTCCTAAAACCCTTTTTGAAATAGAGTGAGATATAAAGTCTTTATGTTTGGTGTTGTCACTGGGAAATATGATAGTTGGTGGGATGGAACATTGTTCTGTCATTTCTTAGGTTTCCATGTCCAGAAATAAGCAGCATACCAAAAAATGGATTGAGTCAAAAATCAAAAGAAATATAACTGATTATAAGCCAAAATTACAGTCTGAGTATCCTAGTAAGTTCAGACAGTGGAAAATTTTCTTTAAAATAATTATATTCATTACTATACCCCAACATTTAGCACAATACTTAGTCCAATAAAAAGTGCTCAATATATATCTGTGGAATAAAATAGCCAAAGTAATAGATTGACTTAAAAATAGATTACTTTTATCACAGTAGTAGCAAAATCTGTATGTATGAGCTACTCACTGAACTCTTTTCCACATTTCCATTGTAAGGAAAAAAGATTAACTCCACAGAAACTCATCAAATATGAGTAGAACTAGTATTTAGTCTGTAAACTTTAAGTCAATGATTGCTACTTTTCTTTTAGAAATATAATTAATGAAGTAAGAAATTAGGATCATCTCATTGTATATTAGTGTCCTTAGTGTGAAAGGCATATTAATGCATACGATCACTGAAAAAATGACAAAAGATCTAGTTTTGCAATCCACTGGTGATGCCCATGTTACCTATTTAGTGATAGGAGTAGAGGTCTGTCAAATTTTTGGTCTGTCTAATCAATACCTTAGGGAATTTTCCACCTTCCGAGTCAAAGTACACTTAGGTACAGGCAAAAACTCACTTTATCAGCCTCGCTTGAGGTTAGGGCGTAGGTGTGTGACCTAGGCTCTGCCACTCAGACACACCTAAGACAGTCTTCAGTTCAGAAAAAGCAAGCATTTTGAAAAGTAGGCATTGTGAAAACTATTCTAGTGAGGATGGTGGTAGATATATCTAGCGGAAGGGCAGCACTGGAAAAGATCTTAGAAACAGTGTCCCCTGCCCAGAGTCAGAGTTGTAAACTTTTATCTGTGACAACAGCATGGGCCCCAGTAGAGCAACGTGGGGCTGTAACAGGGTTAGTCCTGATTGGAGAGCTTTCAAGCCAGATTGTCTCTCCAGCATCCCAGAGACTCTGAGCTACCAGATGGCCTTTAATAAATGTATTTTCTCGTTGAAATACTTAAAATAGATTGATAGAAAAGTGAAACATAATCCAGTCATTAAAAAAAATACCATCTTTATATTTCTTTTATAATCAAGAAAATTTGATAAATTGTTCTTTATAAAGAAAAACACAAAATTTTCAGCTGGTGCAGAGGAATCCCCAGATTTGGGGTGGAGGTTCTAAAAAGAACACTAAGAACTTGTGTTGTTGTCACTTCAGAATATGAAGCCAAGAGGGAAGGAGAATTTATCAAAGATTCTGGGCACTGGAGTACGACATTCCCACAAGGAGTAATAATACACATTTTTACTGAACAGTAGTAGATGTTTTTATTACCGTGTAAGAAGTTGCTGTCTTTGCTGGACTAATGTCGATTATCTTGGCATTTGACTTTTTCAGTTCATCCTCAAAGCACAAGGGGGGCAAGCTTTTCTTTCTTACTGAATACTCATTTAATTGATCCTTTCTGATGGATTTATTGTCTTTTGTACTAAAATCATTCATCTCTGGAGGAGATTTTATTCTGAAAATGAACACAAGTTCAGCATAAATGTTTATAGGGCTGATTTCAGCTTGTCTGTTCTTGTCTGCCTTTCCCATTCCTCAACATCATTACTGCTATAGAACAAATATATGGACACCAAGCGGGGGAAGCGGGGGCGTGGGGTGGGTGGGATGAATTGCGATTGACATATATACACTAATATGTATAAAATAGATAACTAATTAGAACCTGCTGTATAGCACAGGGAACTCCACTTCACTGTACAGTAGAAACTAACACAACATTGTAAAACAGCTATACCCCAATTAAAAAAAAAATCACTACTGCTAACATCTCCCTCAAACCCTCTGCCATGCTTTCAACCTGACAAGACCATCCTTTCCTGCTTGGTTTGTGGGGGAAAATAGCAAAAGCAGGGGTGGAAGCAAGACCATAGTATGTGTGCCTCTCTGGTTTTTGAGTGGAGAGGAAGTATATTATGTAGGTTGAGGAGAACAACAAAGGAAGAGAGATATATTTGCCACATCCTTTGTTGAGATTCTGGGATGAAAGTGCTTTGCAGGGTAGCTTCCTGCCAACACAGGGTGACCCTAGCTTTGTTATCAGGATGAAATGGTGTGGTTAGGCAGAGAGAGGATATAGTTTTCATTCCAGATCTCCCTTGGTCCACACGTGACATGGACACTGAGATTAGGCTTGCAACATGCTTGTCATTGAAGGGTGCAGTGACCCATAGCAAAGGCTTGACTTGGGTGAGGTATAAATAGACAGTCTAAGAAGAGATGAAGACATGACAAGAACTAAATGAGTCCTACCATACTAGTGATAGTTGAGAGTGGACCCTATCCAGGTTCAGAGAGAATAGACTGTGTGTTCATGAAGCACAAATGTCAGTAGCCACAGAACATCTAGGAATGAGGTCAGCAGTACAAGGGCACTGACCCAGATCCCTGGCCAAGTACCTTTTCCTCAATGTCACAAAGTCCAGTGAGCCCCTCACTCATATACTAAGATACCATGGTAGAAAGAAACAGAAAGACTGTGTTAAGCCTAAAGAGGCTGTGCATTTTTACTCCAAACAAAGTTTAAAACACAATGGATTAATATGAATTTTTTTCATTACACAGGGTTTGAGGATCTCATGAGAAGTATCAGAACTATATAAAAATAAAAAGCTACTTTTTTTCACATCCATGTTGTAGTGTAATTAAATTTGTATCTACTATAAAAATGCAATTGTATTCTCTCCATTCATTTTTCATTGTCTTCCTCTCCATTTGACTGTGAACTTGCAGCAGACAGAGCATGTGCTCAAGGTCTGAATGTGACCTTGTGTCACATGTGTATGACCTTGTCTGAATGTGAATGTGACTAGCTGAGCAGTCTTAGAACGGTCATTGGATTGTAGTATGGGCCTAGATGTCCATAATAAGACAGAATAAATTCATTCTGGTCTACAAGAAAATAAAAGGCAGAACTCTTCTTCTCAGAAACATCTTCGAACAAAATAAAATAAAAAAATTAAATAAATTACCTTTTATTAACTTAATCTTCTAAGTGACCAACCAAATCAAATGATCCCCTAGGTTTTTTTTTTCAGTTTGAGCTGAAATTATAAAAGATTTTCACAAAAGACACATATATATTATGGCATTTAGAAAATACTTTGTATAAAATATTTTTCAATGTAAAATAACATGGAAAGTACTTGGTATTGTGCTTGATCTGTAGTAGCTATTCAGTAAAAACTTCTCCTCTTTTTTTTTTGCAGTACGCGGGCCTCTCACTGTTGTGGCCTCTCCCGTTGTGGAGCACAGGCTCAGCAGCCATGGCTCACAGGCCTAGTTGCTCCGCGGCATGTGGGATCCTCCCAGACCGGGACACGAACCCGTGTCCCCTGCATCGGCAGGCGGACTCTCAACCACTGCATCACCAGGGAAGCCCAGTAAAAACTTCTTAAGTGAACAAGATAGAACTGGAAAAGACTGAGATCAAGGATCTAATGTTTGGCTAACATAAAACTGGTCTTGGGGGATTTTTGTTGAAGAAAGGCATTCCGAAATCTGCAAATCTCTCTAAAATGTAAAGTCATTATTAGCCAGTAGGAAGCCTCAAATGGTTAAACACTTGGTATGGAGACAGGTCAGTTAGCACATGCCAAACAGACTTTGCCACCTGGCATGAATAAAGTGTCCAGGGCGGAACTCTTCCAAATATGCCTGCTGGCCACTCCAGCATTTCTCTACTTTCTTAAACATGTTCCCAGACACACATGCTGTTGGCAATAAATTCAGTTTTTTTCTTATCCTCAAGTAGTTTGTATCCTAGTGCAATGTTTCCCAACCTTTTCCACATAATGACAGACATATTAGTTAATAGTCTTTGTTCAGTACACTGAGATAAACACTTGAGAACACTTGTAGCCTGGCTACCATGGGGCCAACTCCACAGTTTTGAAGGTTGAAGGATCAGCATTTCAGCACACCTATAACCCTCTCTGAGCACAAAATTACCACAGTTTATTGGTTAGGAAGCTCTGCTCTAGAGAGAGGAAATAGTCAAAAGACAAACAAACCAACCAACAAAACATATATATAAAATAATTTCAACTACTTGTAAGTATTACAGAAAAATATAAACATAATACTTTATCTAAGGTGGCTATGGGAGACCTCTCTCACAAGGGGATATTTGAGTTGAAATCTGAGAAAGGGAAGGAGACAGCCAGGTGAAGAGCTGGGGGAATAGCAAGTGTAAAGGTCTGAGTATGAAACCAGCTTGGAATGCTCACTGGAAGGCCAGAGTTGCTGGAGTGCAGTGATGAGGAGAGTGGAGTAAGATGAGATGAGACAGGTGTCAGGGGCCAAAACATATAAGGGCACACGTAGAACAGCCCGCCACTGCTATCAAGGAACATTTCAGAGAAGATGTGACATCTGAGTAGAACTTAAAGGATAATGCGTTAAAAAGAGGGTTGCCTACTTAAGAGTCTTTTTTCCCCCTTTTTTGCTAACAGAACTCCGATCCTATTCATTTTTCTCCAAGCAACCCTGTCCTCCAAGGGAGGCTGAGCGCCTTCCTAAATCAAGGGAATGAACCTGGAATAATCTAAGCCTGTGCTTTTCAAAATGTGAGCTACAACCCATCAATTTAGACAATAAATCAATTTAGCATCTCCTGACCAACATTTTAAAAAGTAGAATAGAATAGGGTGTATCACATAGATCCTTAGTAACAATTGTTCAAAACACTAAAATACTGCAATCAATTTCAACTAACAGAAAGACAAATAATTAGGGGTCTATGAATCTGAATCTTCTGCTCCACAGACAGATAGATTGATAGATACATATAGATATTGATATAGATATCAATCATTGTGATATAAAAAGTATTTCATACTGTGGGTTGTGTTAAAAGCTGATAATGATTTACTGGTTTTTAGATATGAGTGTATGAAGCTATTCTAGCCAAAGAGACACCAGGGGAGGTCTGCTGGAGGGCTTTGGGGAGCATTTTCCTCATTCTTACAAAAGGGTCAAAGAGGGACTTCCCTGGTGGTCCAGTGATAAAGAATCTGCCTCACAATGTAGGGGACGCAGGTTCCATCCCTCGTCAGGGAACTAAGATCCCACATGCCACAGTGCAACTAAGCCCGTGTGCCACAGCTACTGAGCTTGCACACCTCGACTAGAGCCCGTGTGCTGCAAACTACAGAGCCCTTGAGCCCTGGAGCCTGTGCACCACAACTAGAGAGAGAAAACCCACACGCCACAACTAGAGAGAAGTCCATGCACCACAAGGAAGAGCCTGCATGCCGCAACGAAAGATCCCACATGCCTCAATGAAGATCCTGCGTTCCAACTAAGACCCCACGCAGCCAAAAATAATAAAATAAATCTTTAAAAGAAAAAAAGGGTCAAAGAGCTTTTCTCCTTTTCAGTGGGTGCTGTTACCAGTTATCTTCAATAGTGGTCACCATCTTGTACAGCAAGGCTAGGAGGACAAGCTAGTTGCTGAGACAGTAGAGGCAAGTTGAAGAAAGATGGAGAAGCTGGATATTTGATGGCATCATTAAACCCCTGAATTAACCTGGAGCTGCCTTACTGATGGACTTCTTGTTATTTGAGATTATAAATATCTTTTTTGTCTAAATCATATGGAGTTAGTTTTCTTTTAATTGCAGCTAAAAGTGTCCCAACTATTCAAGATGAATAGGAATCTATCAGGAGAAGTATGTTCTGAGCATAAAGAACAGAGTGGGTCAATCACACAGTAGTTGGAACAGACTGTTTGCTGTGATTAGACTCAGTATAAGCAAAGGACAGAATAGACGACTGGAAAGATATTATATGCCATACTAAGGAATCTAAGCTTTACCATTTTTGCTATAGAGTCTTCAGATGTTATTAAGTAGTGAAATAATGTGGTAATATGATTAGATACTGATATTCCTTGGCTAAAGATTTTCTTAATGCCTATATCTTAAAGTTAAATGCAGTTAATTTTCAGTTACTTCAATATAAACACACAATGAGTATACCTGGAAATAGAGTCTTTTTCATTCTTATAAGCATTAGACTGAATGCTGGGTACAGGAGAAAAGATTGTAGAACCCAATGTTCTTCTACATTGTTGTTGTCTATGCTGTGAATACAGTTCATGGAAGGGCTTAGCATGTTCTTCCTAAACATAAAGAAAAGGGGAAACTATCTTAGAAATTATTTTTTCCATATCTATATTGTAAATAATTTATACTTGATTATTCATATTTGGAATAGCTAATTATGATAACTAACAGCTGACTAGATCTTTAAATAATTTCAAATATAATGATTATTTAATCCTCAAAAAAAAAGCCCTATGAAATAGATGTTATTACCACTTCTTAGATGAGGGAACAAGTCTACAGAAATTTAAAAATTTGCCTATGCTCACACTTTTTACTAACTTTTATTTTCTTTGTCTCTAAAACTTAGCCATTATTTTCATATAAAATGTATTTCTCCAAATGTAGAGAAAGTCTAAAGTTTAAGTACTGAGAAAAAAAAGCCCTCTTGGTTTATACAGAAACTTTACTGTCTCATACACAGAGCAGGTACAGCAGAATAGTTCTGAGTAAAGGGGGAGAAACTGGAAAAAAGTGATCCAGCTTTACCTAGTGTCTCAGATTGTCTCTGTATATTTCTATTTAAATATAATTATTTAGATACCCCAAATAAACAAGCATATGTAAGTATAAACTGCGTAACTTGTGACTGTCCCTCAACCAACCAAACAAATATTTGTTTAGTACCTACAATTTTTTTTCACACTAGGCACAGAATATATTTCATTCTGGATAATATGAGATAAAAATTTTAAATATGACAAAAATCCAGGCCATAAAGAATTCACATTCTAAATATATATGATTAGCATACATGAGTCATTGGCAAATAATGTAATAAGATAATATCACTAAGAACCAAACCAATCAATACAATCTTTAAACGAGGAGGAGTTTAGAAGAGAGGGCTGGAATAGACAGGAAACATTTCATCAGTGAGGAAGAACTTAATGCTGGGATTTGGAGATAAGAACATATCAGGAGAGGCCAACAACATACGTCCAGGGTATTCATAAGACAATCAACAGCATATTCAAAGCCAGGTGGGGCAGGGGAGCATTTATCATTTGTAGTGTATAAAGGGTAAGTTTCAATAGTCAAGAAGGGTGGTTGTGAGAGGGATAGACTATCGATGTCTTCAGAGTCAAACAGATAAACTTTAATGTAAAGAAAAATGGCCAAAATTGACTTGAGAAGAAGTAGAAAATTTGAGCATACCAATAATTCTTAAAAGAAATGTAAAGAAGTTTCAAATAACTACCTTTAAAAAAGTAACCCAGCCCAAATAGATTTATACATAGGTTCTTTCAAATTTTTATGCAACAAACAATTCTTAGGCAATATAATATCAGTTAAATTAAAAAATAAATAACAACAAAGACTTTTCAGTTCTTTTCATAGCTGACATAGTCTTGACACCAAAGTCTGGAAAGATAATGCACCAGAAGAAGCCTACAAGCTAATTTCACATATGACTTCAGGTGATTTCACAAATTCAAAATAAAATACTACTCAACACTGTACTAATGGAACAATTTGTAATGGCCAAACAAAATTATCAAGAAATTAAAAGCTCCTGGGCTTCCCTGGTGGAGCAGTGGTTGAGAGTCTGCCTGCTGATGCAGGGGACACGGGTTCGTGTCCCGGTCCGGGAAGATCCCACATGCCTCAGAGTGGCTGGGCCCGTGAGCCACGGCCACTGAGCCTGCGCGTCCGGAGCCTGTGCTCCGCAACGGGAGAGGCCACAACAGTGAGAGGCCTGCATACCGCAAAAAAAAATAAAAGAAATTAAAAGCTCCTAATAGTTCTAAGTTATTATAATTTATGTCCCAATAGATCAAAGGAGAAAAATAATGTAATTATTTTAATAGCTGTAATATTTAAAATACATTTGAT
This sequence comes from Aethalodelphis obliquidens, assembly GCF_003676395.1. Lineage (NCBI taxonomy): Eukaryota > Metazoa > Chordata > Mammalia > Artiodactyla > Delphinidae > Aethalodelphis > Aethalodelphis obliquidens. Next base: position 4,665,435 of record NW_020837957.1, read on the forward strand.
AAATTCAGTAACCATCATTGATAAGAACTGTAATAAAACTAAAGAGAATACTTTCTTAATATGATAAAGAATATCTTAGCAAAATTTAAAAAATTATACCCGTATAAAACCAATAACTAATATTATGGTTAATGACAATACACGAGTGTGTGGCATGACAATAGTGACACCTATCATCACTATTATTTATAGATGTTTAGGAAATATTGAGCAATGCAGTAGGAAAAAATAAAGGAAGTAGTAAAAACTCTGGAAAATTCTTTTTCAATATGGCTGAGTAAGCCTCTATCAGAGCCACTCTCTCTCAGATAAAAACTATAAACTCTAGACAAAATACTCTAGAAAACACAAACACATACACACACACACAAGTTGCCTGAAGGTCCTGGAGAATGAACAAAAGCAGGTGACAAAGAAAAAGCATTGAAACTTGGAATTACTGACTTGCGTAGAGTGAAGTTTTTATTTTTATGGCTTTTAGTTTGAAGGCAGGCCAAAGTATAGGACATCTAAAACTCTGATAGAAAACTTAAGTTCTTTCTGGCCAGAAGAACCAGAGGAAAAAGTTCAGGCTGACCAAAACTTCTGGGAAATGAGAAGGGAATGATAGAAAGAAGAGTGCCAAAGATGATAGCCCCATCTTTTATGTATAAACCCTGTCCAAGTCTCTTGCTGACTCATGAACGATGCATGTTTAGGGAAAACCGCAAGCAGTGCAGCTAAGGATATAACAACTGAACTGAAATTTGAGCTGCTTCTATAGAGACAGAGTATATTTTGAGCCCAACCAAGTTAGCTGACTACTAAACAGTAACATCATTACTCTTTGTAGGAATATAACAGACTCTGGAGTCTCCACATTATAACAGTTGTGGTGTCCAGGATAAATCCAACTTAACATACAAAGACCAGGAAAATGAAACCTAGTCTCAACAGAGAAGGCTATCAATCAAAACCAACCTTGAAATGACCCAGATGTTGGAATTATCAGATTTTATGGCAGCTATTATAATTATGCTCAATGAAAAAAGTAAAATATGTTCACAGTGAATGAGAAAAAAGGAAATCTTAGAGAAATAGAAACTATTTTAAAAAATGGAAATTCTAGAACCGAAAATATATAATACCTGAAGTAAAAAAACTCACTGGTTGACTTTAAAACAGAATGGAGACATCAGAGTAAAGAGTCAGGGAACTTTAATAGAAACCAATAGAAGTTACCCAATATGAAAAAAGAGAGGAGAATTTTTGTTTTTTAGAGGGATTCAGAGACATATGTGTCCCTGTGAGAAAACAATAATGAAAAGTCTGAGCCTGCTCACCTACCCTGTGATCTCAGGCCACAAGTCTCTGGACAGGAGGCTGGCTGCTATAGGAACTCAATAAATACTTGCTGAACTCAAAAAAGAAAAGTCTGATATATGTGTAACAAGAATCCCAGAAGGACAGGAAAGGTAGAATGGGGTAGAAAAATATTTAAATAAATAGTAGTGAGATGAAATATGATCTTAATTTGATGAAAGACATAAATTTATAAATTCCAGAAGCTTAATGAACCCTAAGCAGGATAATTAAGAAGAACACCATGCTTAAGCACATAATCAAACTGCTGAAAACCAAGTATGAGGAAAACATCTTTAAGCAGCCAGAGGAAAACAAGTTATACACACAGGGGAACAATTCAAAATACCCCTGATTTCTCATCAGAAACTATGGCGGTCAGAACTGTGAAGGCCAGTAGATGTTGGAACATCATCAATATGCTGAAAGAAAAAACAATTATCAGCCAAAGTTTTGTGTCAAGCAAAAATTTCCTTCAGAATATCCTTAAGACACTTTCAGGTAAAAGAAAACAGAGAATTTGTTGCCAGCAGACCTTCACTACAAAATATACTTGAGGGAGTTCTTCAGGATAAAGGGAAATGATACCAGATGGAAATATATCTTCAGGAAGTACTGAAGAGCATCAGATCTGGTTGTATTTGGTTGTTTTTTTACTCTGTTACTTTCTTTAAAACATATAGGAGTGTTGAAAGCAAAAATTATGATATTGTCTTATGGGGTTTATAGTAATACATGAAAACTATATTATGAAAGACAGGGTTAGTAAATGGATTCATACAATTTAAAGGCTTCTAAATCTTTATGTGAAATAGTACAATTTTACTCTAAGTAGGCTTTGAAAAGTTGATGATGTATATTTTAATCCCTAAAGATACCACTAAAAAATCCAAACACAAAGAGGTACAGCTAAAAGTCAATAAATTAAAATGTTAAAAAATATTCAAATTATCCAAAAGAAGGCAGGAAAAGAAGAATGCATATATATGCATATATGTGCATTTGAACAGTGCTTGGCACACTCACGTACTACATAGATGTTTGCTATTATTATCATTCACCACAAGAAAAAAGAAAGGCAACTAGGAACTCCAGAAAAAGTACACAAGACAGTCAAGATGTAAATATAAGGGAAATTAGTATATGGCATTATTTTTTAGTAACTGATGGAGAATAAGAAAAGAGAGCCTATTGTTTTTACACTGCACCCCTTGAGAAGAAACATAGTCCTAGCACACTACTTTGTTCTACAATAAACAATTATTTACAAAAATGTAATAATATAAATGCTGTTTAAAGCGTTTTTAGCTTTAGAATTAATCTACAGACAAAACATAAAGGCTTAATCAGAGTTTCAAAGTGAGTATAATCACTGACCTCAAAAGTGTAAAAATAAAGATATACTTGACCTAGGGAAGAAGATGTGGAGGAAAGGCTAAAACTGTTAAGTTCTTTCATCTTAAGTAAAGAGGAATCAGGAGTTAGTGATTAAAGTTGATAGGAAAGAAAAAAGTATTTAGATATATTATTTCAATGTTAAAACAGAAGAAGCAGAAAAGTAACTATCAAAGATACAGAAGAGGGGGCTTCCCTGGTGGCACAGTGGTTGAGAGTCCGCCTGCTGATGCAGGGGACACGGGTTCGTGGCCCGGTCCGGAGGGATCCCACATGCCGCGGAGCGGCTGGGCCCGTGAGCCATGGCCGCTGAGCCTGTGCGTCTGGAGCCTGTGCTCCACAATGGGAGAGGCCACAACAGTGAGAAGCCCGCGTACAGCCAAAAAAAAAAAAGATACAGAAGAGGAAAGAGGGAGAGAGGTGAGATGTAGTGTAAATAAACTAATTCAAATCTTTGTTTTTGATTATGCAGTAGATAATGCTTAAAGTTGATAAATAAAAAATTAGCAGTAGAAGCTCATTCTTTAGAATTATAGAGTTAATCATAAGAGGAATTGAAACCCCAAAAGGTTAAACATGGTTGCTTCTGAAAAGAGGAAATTAGAACAGGAAGAATGGGTGCAAGGGCTTTGTGTTCTTATTAGCCTTTCTATATTATTTAATTTAAAAAGGCATATGTATATTTTAATTTGTTTTCTAAAAATTAAAATGTTTTATATAAGATGCTAGTAAATTTATTATGATGAGTAATCTTATGATGAAGTTACAATATATTTATATTTCTTGGGAGATTTTTATTAAACACAAACCTATATAAAACATGTAGATGAGGATAAAACTAATAAGCCAGACAGTGTATTTTGTCAATATTTTTTAAAAGTATAAAAGGTATAAATTTGCAATAAAATGATAACATGTTATTAATTATGGTGCAAAGTATGTATTTCTTCATGTTTCATTCTCCAGATTAGCAATAAACAGGGTTAATAATAAGTAAATTAAGTGAGAGAGTGTCATGGACTTACGAGTACTACCAAATATAAAATAGCTAGTGGGAAGCAGCCACATAGCACAGGGAGATCAGCTTGGTGCTTTGTGATCACCTAGAGGGGTGGGATAGGGAGGGTGGGAGGGAGCCGCAAGAGGGAGGAGGTATGAGGATATATGTATATGTATAGCTGATTCACTTTGTTCTAAACCAGAAACTAACACACCACTGTAAAACAATTATACTCCAATAAAGATGTTAAAAAAGAAAGAAAGAAAGAGCCTGCTGAGAAGAGGGGAAGGAGGTCCAGCACTTCAGCTGCCATCTTGCCACAGAGTGGAAAACCAAGGCAGGAAACCATTGTTGAGAGATGAAGACTGACCCATGATGGCATCATATCAGCCCCTGGATCCAGCTATGCCTGAAGCTAGACAGCCCTGGACATTTCATGTACATGAGCCAATAAATTGCCTTTTGTGTTTAAAAAATAAATAAATAAATATAATAATAAGAAGAAGTAAATTAACACCTAAGAGACTCTCTTAAATGACTTCCCTTTGCTGATTCTCTGTATTAATTTCTCTCTCTAGTCTCCTAGATAAAACCTCCTGAATAATATCCAGGCATGCTCAATGGTCAAGGCTGGTTGGTCACTTTTCAGGATGCCCATGTACCTCTGCTCAGGTTGTTAGCAAGAGTCAATAGTTCTGGTGCTACAGACATAGAGAACAGACTTGGGGTTGCCAAGAGGGAGAGGTGTGGGGGAGGGATGGATTAGGAGTTTAGGATTAGCAGATGCAAACTATTATATGTAGAATGGATAAACAACAAGGTCCTACTGCATAGTACTGAGAACTATATTCAATATCCTGTGATAAACCATAATGCAAAAGAATATGAAAGAATGTATATATATGTATAACTGACTCATTTTGCTATACAGCAGAAATGAACACAACATTGTAAATCAACTATACTTCAAGAAAATAAATTTTTAAAAAATGTTTCCAATAGTATTGGTGCTAAACCTGTTATAATCATTGTTATTGTAATTATGTGAGTTAAATAACTATAACCAAAACGGTCTTTTGGCTTCCCTGGTGGCGCAGTGGTTGAGAGTCCGCCTGCCGATGCAGGGTAAACGGGTTCGTGCCACGGTCTGGGAAGATCCCACGTGCCGCGGAGCGGCTGGGCCCGTGAGCCGTGGCCGCTGAGCCTGCACGTCCGGAGCCTGTGCTCCGCAACGGGAGAGGCCACAACAGTGAGAGACCCGCGTACCGCAAAAAAAAAAAAAAAAAAGGTCTTGGCTACACATCAAAAGATTAACAAATGGATGTATATTTTTATATTCTAAATTAAAATAAAATATTTAAATTATGCACATATAATTTTCTATGAGGCCCTGTCTTAACTGACTTTGGTAACTTTATGATAACATTCAATAAATAATTTCCACTGTATTGCCTGTCCAACAGATAACATATTATTTTCTCTGTTATTGCCATATATAAAGTTTTGCATAATGTCAGAGACGAAATCACTTTAAAATTTTATGCTTCTGAATCCTAAAATTCATTTAAATTTGGGATTTGTAGAAAAATATATAAAACTATTAGGGATAATCTGGATTTCTATTAAATAATTGTAAGCATGCAAATTAAACCTACCTCAGTTGTATCCTTAAGATAATGAAAAGATCTAATAGATCTTGATTTTAGATATTCTTCTACTGGCTCTAAAGAAAGAAATCCAAACATAAATGATATTTCTATACTGTTAGACTACTTCTAATTTAACTCAACAAACCATTTTCTCTACTTGTAAACTTTTTAGAAATGTAGTTTGTTAGAGCTAAATATATTCTAGAATAATTTGCTTTTAAAAAGAATTTCTATTAACAGAATATAACATTCAATTACTATTGTACAATAAAGCTGTATTTTCTTAGAAAAAAAGATTTCTAAATAAAACAGAATCATACTTGATAGTCAAATAAATCTTCTCATTAATTCCTTTGAAAAGAGAAAGATTCCTCTAATCCTGAATCCCCCATCTCCAATTATGAGTTTTACTAATTTGTATTATCATTTAATGGATTTTTTTTTTTAAGTAGGTATAATGTATGGTCAAGCATGCAGACTTTGGATGTAGGTAGCCTGGGACCAAAAACTACTTTTCTGTTTGTGAGTTATGTAGCTTTAGGAAAATCATTTAACCCCACTGAGCTTTAGCTTCCCCATCTGTTAAGTGGAAATAATAGTACTTATGTAACAGGGATGCTGTAAGAATTAAATGAGATAATAGATGTAACAAACTTACATCTGGTATTCCTTCAATCAACAGTTATTTGTTGATCACCTGCAATGTGCCAGGCCAGTGCCTGGTGTTGGACTCTGGAATTGTGATTTCTGCCCAATGATGCACACATTTTATTGGATAGTACAGAAAAGAATTAAGTAAAGAAACAAAGGAGTGAACAATTATAAATTGAGATGCATGCCGTGACAGACATAGACAGATTTTGGTGAGGGACAGCATGAGAGGGAGGTATAATTTAGATAGGGTAGTTGCTAGGGATTGAATGTTTGTGTCTCTCCCACAATTCATATGTTGAAGCTCTAATTTTCAATGTGGTGGTTTTGGGAGTTGGGCTTTGGGGAGATAATTAGGTTTAGATGAGGTGATAAGGGTAGAACGTCCATGATGAGAATAATGCTCTCTCCGCCATGTGAGAATAAAGTAAGAAGGTGGCTGTCTGCAAACGAAGAAGAAGACTCTCAACAGAACCTGATCCTACTGATCTCAGGCTTCCAGCCTCCAGTGAGAACTGTGAGAAATAAATATTTGTTGTTTAAGCCACCCAGTTTATAGTACTTTGTTATAGCAGCCTGAATAAGAGAGAAATTGGGACTGAGAGGTGGGGTGCTGCTGTAACAAATACCTAAAAATATAAAAGAACCTTTGGAACTGGGTAGTGGGTAGAGGCCGAAAGAGTTGTGAGGTGCATGCTAGAAAAAGCTAATATGGCCATGAAGAGATTTTAAAGGCAATTCTGGTGAGAACTCAGAAAGAAAGAGGAGAGCCATTGAGGAAGCTTTCATTTTCACTGAGAATACATGAATAACCATATGCAGAAATGTTGGTAGAAATACGGATGGTAAAGGCCATTCTGATGAGGTCTCAGACAGAAATGGGGAACATGCTATTGGACAATGGAGCAAAGGTGATCCTTGTTATAAAGTGGCAAAGAACTTGGCTGACTTGTGTTTGTGTTCTGGTTTTGTTGTAGAAGGTAGAACTTGTGAGTGATGAAATTGGATAGTTAGCTGAGATTTCTAAGCAAAGTGTTAAAGAAGAGGCTTGATTTCTCCTGACTGCTTGTAGTAAAAATGCAAGACGGGAGAAATGAATTGAAGACAAAATCGTTAAGCAAAATGGAACCAGAACTTAAGAATTTAGAAAATTCTCGTATTACAATAACTGAGAAAGCACGTTCAAAAGAGAACACTAAGGCTGTGGTGCACTGACCATTTGATAAGGAGATAAGGAGATTGGTATGGGTGTGAAACATGGACCTAATCAGCCATCCCAGGAGAGACACTGCCAGTTTGAAGTGAAGGGGATAGAGACAGGATAAAATGAAGGAAGGCTGTCGGACTTCTTGGGTTTTACAGGATAGGACCACAGAGCTATGCACTGCAAACATGCTATTCCTCAAGACAAGGGAAGAATGACCATGAAGGTGACTCAAAGATCATCAGGCCTGCCTCAGTATCAAAATCAGAGGCCACTGCCTCAGTTTCTGCCTATGGAGCCCTTGGGGGTGGGCCAACACTCTCACTAGATAGTCCTGGGGATGAAATCCTGGCCTAGCAGAGTCCCAGTGGGGAAGTGGGGGAGATGTGACCCCCCCCCACTCAGCAGAGTTGTGAGAGCAGGACCTCTGCCCCAGTGGGTCAGGAAGGCAGAGCATCAAGCCAAAGAGGATTATCCTTGAGCCTTAAGATCTCATGACGTTTGTCTTAGTAGGTTTTAAACTTCCTTGGGACCCATTACTCCATTCTTCTTTCCTATTTCTCCCTTTTGGAATGAGAATGTCTATCTTATTCCTGTCCCAACTGTATTTTGGAAGCACATAATTTGTTTGATTCCACAGGTTCAAGCTGGAGAGGAATTTTGCCTCAGGATCAATCATACCTTGAGTCTCACCATAGCTGATTTAGATGATATTTAGGTAAGACTTTGGACTTTAGTGATAACATAAAACTCAGTACAGCAGGAAAATAATTAACATGTTCTAGGATTCCTTTATTGTCCAGAAGGAGGGTAACAATATATTTTGAAAGGATGAATATTGTAATTTCTAGGGTAATCATTTAAAGAATAGAAACAGAATGCATGACTACCAAATTAGTAAAGGGGAAAAGTTTAAAATTTAAAAAGTCAATCCTAAATAAGACATAAGAGGACAGAAGAAGAAACACAGAATCAACAGGAGAGAAAGAACAAAATAAGATGGCAGATTTAAATCCAAAGATATAAGTAGTTACATTAAGTATAAATGGACTAAATGCTCCATTTCAAAGACAAAGATTACAGAGTAGATTTAAAAATCTAACAATTTGATGTTTACAAGAGATAAGACTCTTATGTAAGAGATCATAATGTTACAGAAATGTGGCAACAAGATGATGGAAAAAGATATACCATGTAAATGTTAGCCAAAAGAAAGCTGGGGTAACTACAGTAATACTGGATAATAAAACAATCACTTTGTAATGAAAAAGGGTTCAATTCACTAGAAATATATAATAATTCTAAAATTTTATGCAATTAATAACACAGCCTAAACTATATTAAAGATCTGTAAAGCAAAATTTGATAATTCTACAAGGAAAAAATAAATGAGTCTGAAATTTCTCAGCAATTGACAGAATAAGCAAGCAGAAAAATAAAAAAGGATATAGAAGAGTTGAAAAACAATGAAGAAATTTGACCTAAAAGACATATGTAGAACATTGCACCCAACAGCTGCAGAATATACTTTATTTTCAAGCACATACTGAACATTTACAACAATCGACCATATACTGGGTGAAAATACAAGTGTTAACTAATTACATAGGACTGAAATTCTATGGATTACATCCTCAAACTACAATGTAATTGTGCTAAAAATTTATAGCCAAAAGCTAATTAGAAAAGCCTAATATATTTTGAATTAAGACATAAACTTCCAAATAACCAATGTGTCAGAAGAAGAAATCATAATGGAAAACAGAAAATAACCATGATACTCTTGAAGAACAAGGTGGGAAGACTTGCTTTACCAGATATCAAGGGTTATTTTAAGCCACAGAAATTAATGTTGTTTGGTATTGATATTGAAATGGATAAATAATATAATGAAACATAATAAGAACTCCAGAACAAAGAGCCCAGAGTATTAGGGAAAGAATAGCCTTTTTTTTTTTTTTTTTTTTTTTTTGGATACGTGGCTCCCACTGTTGTGGCCTCTCCCGTTGCGGAGCACAGGCTCCAGACGCGCAGGCTCAGCGGCCATGGCTCACGGGCCCAGCCGCTCCGCGGCATGTGGGACCTTCCCGGACCGTGGCACGAACCTGTGTCCCCTGCATCAGCAGGCAGACTCCCAACCACTACACCACCAGGGAAGCCCAAGAATAGCCTTTTTAATACCACACTGGGATAGCTGGGTATTCACATGAACAAAAACTAAACTTGACTCTTACCTCACTCAAAATGTAATTCCAGGTAGCCTTTAGACCTAAAGGTAAAAAGAAGAACTAAAATCTTTTGCAAGATAAATAGAAAAAGATATTCATGACCACAGAGTAGGAAAAGATTTCTTAGATATGGTACAAAAAGTACTTATCAAATAAGAAAAGATTTGGTATATTTGACCTTATTAAAGTGGAAGAATTTTTGTTCATCAAAAAGACACCATAAAGAGAGTGAAAAGAAAACCCATAGAAAAGGGGAAGATATTCACAACACGCCAAACCAACAAAGAACTAGTAAAAAGAATATATTTAAAAATCAACAAGAAAAGGATAAAAAACTAATTTTAAAATAAGGTAAAACTTGGATGATTTCCAAAAGTATAAATCCAATTTGTCAATAGTCTATGAAAAAGTTCTCAAACCTATTAGTAATCACAGAAATGCAAATTAAAACATAATGATATACTATTATATACCCAGTAGATTGCTAAAATGGAAAACTGACAATTCCAAGTGTTAGGAAGCAGAACAAAAAGAACCCTCACAAATCTGATGGGAGCATAAATTGGTAAAAACACTTTGGAAAGTTGACATTATCTATTATAGTTGAAGATAAGCATCCCCGGTAATGTAAATGCTGGATATACACTCTCAAGAAACTTTTACACAGATGCAGCAGGATGCCTAAACAAAAATATTCATTTCAGCATTGCAATGACTGACAAACTAAAAACCCCAAATTTCAAGAGTAGTACAAAGCGTGATATATTCATGCAATGGAATACTTAACAGCAATGAAAATGAAGCAACTACACCTCCACAGCACAATATGAGTGAATCTTACAAACAATGCTAAGAAAAAAAAAAAAATGAATGCATACAGCATGATTACATTCATATACAGTGAAAAGCAAGCAAACTAAACAATATTCTTTAGAGATGCAAATAATAGATGGTAAAAATGTAAAGAAAAGTAAGGAAGTGATTACCACAGAAATCAGGACAGTAGTAACTCCCAGGGACAAGGAAGGGAGAGGTGATTTGGGAAAGGTCAAGTGGTGATGTTGGCAATGCTCTATTTCTTGATGTGCAATATGGTTATATAGGTATTTTTTTTAATAATTGGTTATTATACTGTACATTTTATGCTATATTCACTTTTCATAATGTATGTTATTTCATAATTTTAAATGGTTTAATAAAAAAGGAAAGTGATTATAAAGAGGGCAAGAATGAAAGAAGAAATACCTGTCGGCAAGCTACTATAGTTGACACACAAAGATGATGATGATTTGGATTAGGGTGGTGACAGCAGACATGGTGAAAATAGATTAATTCAAGATGAGTTAGAATGAAAAGAGCTTGTTGACATATTGAACTTTGGGGAGGAGGGAAAGAAGAGATCAAGGATTGCTTCTAGGTTTTAGACTTGAGCCAGTTGGAGTAAATTGGTCCAATGTATTGAGAATGGAATGCTGTTGTGGGGAGGGGATGGGAGAGAAAGTTTGAGAGGATGGCTAGGATAGGGAATCATGAGACCAGTTCTGGATATTAGGTTTAAGATGTAATGAGAAGTTTGAGTGGAGATATCAAATAGGTAGTTCAGTGTAGGTACCTGCCCTTCAGAGGATTAGTCTGGATTGAGTTATAAATGAAGGATTTAACGGTATCTCTACGGTATTTTAAACCATAGAGATTTAAAATACAGTTGGGTGATCTAATCTGTAAGACTGGATTAGATCACCCAAGGAGACAGAATGTAGAAGCAGAGGCAGGCTCAGGATTGAGCTCTGAGCAAATACAGTATTTTAAGGATGAAGAAGAGAAATTAAAAAGAGAGACTGAGAAAGGGTGAGATAGCAGAAAAACAGAGTTTTAAGCAGAAGGGAGTGATCAACTAACTATAGTGGGACTGAGAGGTGGCAGAAAAATATCCTTTGGATTTAGCAACATGGAGATCACTGGTACTCTTAATCAGTGTAACTTCAGTAGAATGGTGGAGGCAAGACCAATTTGGAGTAGGTTGAAGTTTAAACAAAAGTTGACAGAGTGGGCTTCCCTGGTGGCGCAGTGGTTGGGAGTCCACCTGCCGATGCAGGGTACACGGGTTCGCGGCGCGGTCCGGGAAAATCCCACATGCCACAGAGTGGCTAGGCCCGTGAGCCATGGCCACTGAGCCTGCGCGTCCGGAGCCTGTGCTCCGCAACGGGAGAGGCCACAACAGTGAGAGGCCCACGTACCGCAAAAAAAAAAAAAAAAAAATGTTGAGGGAGTAGAGACAGTATATGTAAACAAATCTTTTGAGGAATTAGATTACGAAGTGTCACAGAAATGAGGCAATATGGGGCAATGTGGATTCAAGGAGCCTCAGTCAGGGTTGTTGATGAGCATGACACAATTAGATGGGTTTTTTGATAATGCCAGGGAAAGAAAAACAAAGACAACATAAAACACTCAAATTTTCTGAGGATCTATAACGCTGTTTCCTAGCTCACAGATTCCTGAAGTTTCTAGGAAAGTGAGTTCCTTTACAGTCCCTGTAAAGTAAATTTCTACTAAGTAAGATGTACAAGCTTGAATGATTTTTTTAAAACAATTACAAGAAAACTCAGGATTGAGCTGAAAGGAAATCCAGAGATTTTCTTTCCAGAAAAGTAAACATAAAAATATATTCTTAATTTGTGAATTGTACAAATGTCTATTCTGACATTTATCATCTCTTTCTCTTAGGAAATTCTTCTTTATAGCTCACTGACATCTTTCACACTTCAGTTATAACCCATAGGCTTTCAAGCAAATGCTTTCAACAGAAACATCGAATTATAAGAACTTATAAGACAAACATTAATAAATAATAAAGTATTTAATAAAAGAACTTCATTAATACATCAAAACAGAGATAAATATACAAAGCATTACCTATTGACTTGATTTCTTGAATTTTTATTTTTGTTGGTACAAAGTGTGGTCTTAAATTTGACTTTTCAAAATCACTCTTTTTAGGTTCAGGCATATTTTTGAAGGAGACATATCTGAAAGAAATAAAATTAATCTAAATTAAAATAATCAGAAAATGTACAAAACTAATCTAAAAAATAAATTTGGAGAAATGTGGGCAAGTCCCAGTTATACAGATTTGAATGTTATTGTTTTAATATATTATAGTACAAAGTGTAAAAGATTGGGACTGATTAAGCAGGAGCTAAAAAATTAGTGGTAATCACTGGAAACAGAGAGAGAAAAGTGCTGTTGTCATAGAATTGAGGGCACTCAGGAAACTATTGTTCACAAGCTAATTAACCCTTTTAGAAAAATACATTGGAAATTTGTTAAATGAGATACTGGGGACATTGCCAAGCCTAGTCATAGTGGTGGTTTATGCAGTTAGGGTCAGCTCAGATTCCAGAATAGTATACCAGATAGGATCACAGAATCCATTTACTGTAAACAGAAATTTTTCTCCACTAAATTCTTTAACTGACTATTGAGGGTATGTAATTATAATAATTATATAATTTATGATATTTCTGACCTCTAAATGCTATGACTCAGATCTCAGACACTCACCTTTAGTTTATGTCATCCAGTCTCCCACTTTTTATTATCTATAGGTTGATGTCCTCCAGATTTATAGTACAGACCCCAAACTCTTCCCTGAGCTCCAGATTTACATATCCCACTGCTACATGATTTCTGCAGTTAGATATATCATGGGAATTTCAAACATATTCAAAACCAAATGTTTGCTTCCACTTCCTTTCCAATCTGTTCCTTCCCCAGGTTTTCTCATTTCCATTCAGCCAGAGGCTTAGGCCAAAAACTCTGCAATCATCTTTGACTTTTATTTCTCTCGTTCCCCATATCTCGTTCCCGATATCTCAGCACATCTCATTGGACCTTTCTTTGAAATACATTCCAAATCCAACCACTTCTTTCCTCATCACATCTACCCTAGTCCAAGGCCCCTTCATCTCTCATCTGAACTACTTCTCTACATCCCTCGTCTTCTTCTATCTGCTCTCTCTGCTATCACTCTTGTGCCCAGCAGTATTTTCCCAATGCAACCATGGTGGCACCTGTAAAATATAAATGAGACTCTCATTTCCCTCCAACCGTTTCCTGTCACACTGAAATGAAATTCACAATTCTCATTGTAAGACAGAAACTTTCCTCCCAATTCTTGTATTTCCAAGTAGAGGAGCTTCCATTGAATGCCCCTCCAGGCCTCTCTCTGTGCGTCCCTTTACCCCTCTCCTCCACATGGAAGCAGAGTGAGTTTTTTGGCTGTTTGGCTTAAGGAAAGGAACTTATGCTCCCACGTAAGTACCTTGGCCCTTGCTCTCCCCTCTGCCTGTAATATTCTTCCCCTAGGTATTGCAAGGTTTACTCACTTAAATCATAAGAGATGTATTTCATAAGTCTTTACTCAAATTTCCATCTCTTCAGAAAGGTCTTTTTGTGCCCCCTCTCATCTAATATAGTAAATTATGGGAATCAATCTTAATTCCGTTAATTTACTATATTTTTCTTCATAGCATTTATCACTAGTGAATGTATATTATACATTCATTTGCTTGTTTATTTGTTATCTGTCTCTCCACCTTATCCTAGAATGCAAATTGAGGGCAGGGTCTTTGTTTTAGTCACTGTTGTATTCCTAGCACCTAGAACAGTGACTGGCACATAGTACACGTACAATAAATATTTGTTGAATGTATGAATTGTTTTGGTAAATTTTGATTGAACTCTCTTATAATCTTACAATTTCCAATGAGTTTTCAGTTTATTCTCTTTAGGTTTTTCAATAAACAATCATTTAATCTTCATAAAATAATTTATCTGTTCCTTTCAAAACATTTAAATTTGTATATTATGTTGTTATTTAATATCATTGGCAAGTACTTCCAGAATAGTTTGGCATACTAGTGAGAACGGGCATCCCTCTGTTTCTAATTTAAATGGGAATGTGTCAAAGATTCCACCCTAATGTTGTTGGCTATTTAGTCTTGTTAAGGAGATGATTTTTTTATCCTTATCTTACTAAGGTATTTTTTCAAATACATTTGCAGAATATATAGAGATGTTCAGATATGGATTTCCTTACAGTGAACCAAAGAGCATGGGCTTTGAGGTTAGACCATACTTTGCATCTAAACTCTATGTAAACTTCTGCAGAATATTGAGTTTCTCTGAATCTCAGTCCCTCATATGCCAACTGAAGGTACTATTTACCTCTTGGGGTTGTTACAAGAATTATTTACGTTAGATAGGCACCTGCTGCTCACTGCAGCCGCCGGGTGACGCCTTTTGCCCCAGGGATCTCCCCACTGCCCCGCGCCTTGGGACCGCCTGTTGAAGACATGGGCATTATCGAGACCCAGCGGAAGCCAGAGGAAGGGAGGAGAGAGAAGGTGATAAATTCCAGAATCACTCATTCATCCCCACGCGGCAATTCTGGGGAAAACCTATGCGTGGTAGTGGATGTGGCTTTTTTTTCCTTTTTCTGCCCCCTCTCAGCCCTAATCCCCACCGTCTGTTCAGTACCACAAATAGAACCTTCTGTTGGATGAAATAAAATCAAACACTGGGCTTTCAAATAACAAACAAACAAACAAAAAACATTAGATAATAGTGAAATGTAATAAAATAATTAGGAGGTGATGAGTTTTATCTTTTTTAGTATGTCACTGAATTTTTAGCTTACATATTTAATTTAAATAATGACTGTGTTTAATAACCATCTAACAAAATCCCTGAAGATTCAACAATCAGCTCTAACAAATTGTTGGGAGCTGGCTCTAGCACACCAATGATCCCATACCAGAAGAAAAAAAAAGATTAAAAGAGGGAAGAAGAGGAGGTGCGCTAGAGGAAGACCACACTCATCTCCCACTTACAGGTCAGGACAGGAAGAATCAAATTACTGGCCATACCCCTTTTCATTTCAGGTCACTAAACTGGCTGATATGGGGGAAGGGGAAACCACAACTAAAACGTAGGATCAAAATACTAAACTGGTCAGACTTTTAATAACCAAAAATGATCAGAGTGAAATTGGAGAAATAAACATAAAACTGCTTTATGTTTTATGTTCCCAAGTTGAGAAAGGCAGTGAAACAGTTAAGCTAATATTTTTATTTTAGATTTTAAAAAAATCTATATTTATAAGCGAGATACTGCAATGGTTTTATATTCTTGTGGTCAGACTTGAGGTTCAAAGCTATCTTTATAAAAAGAATTGGAACTATTCCATCTCTATGCTCAGAAACCATTTAAATACTTCTTTGAAACGTTGTAGTCACCCTGACACAGCTTCAAGACTCTGCTTTTTCTTGTTTTTTCTTAATAAATTATTTTATTTCATTTATTTTTGGCTGTGTTGGGTCTTCCTTGCTGCGCATGGGCTTTCTCTAGTTGTGGTGAGTGGGGGTTACTCTTCGTTGCGGTGTGCAGGCATCTCATTGCAGTGGCTTCTCTTGTTGTGGAGCATGGGCTCTAGGCACGTGGGCTTCAGTAGTTGTGGAACGTGGGCTCAGTAGTTGTGGCTCGCGGGCTCTAGAGCCCAGGCTCAGTAGTTGTGGCACACGGGCTTAGTTGCTCTGCAGCATCTTCCCGGACCAGGGCTTGAACCCGTGTCCCCTGCATTGGCAGGCAGATTCTTAACCACTGCACCACCAGGGAAATCCAAGACACTGCTTTTGTAAAAGACAGTTCTTTGACAATTTCTCAAAATTTTCTAGTTATTGATTTAGTTACATTTTCTTTTTCTTCTTGATTCTATTTTCACCATTCACATTTTCCCAGATTATCCACTAACAGACTCATGTTTCAAAGCAGCTCAGTTATATGAAGTACTCATTATAATTATTTTAATTTCTTCTACGTCCATCGTCATAGCTCCTTTCTCATTACTAATATTGTGCCTTTATGTTGTCTGTTTCTTCTCTTCAATTTCGTAAATTATGGTCATTTTAACATTCTTTGGGGAGGTCTTAAACATGCTAATTTTGCAAAATGTTCTTAAAGATTCAGTGTGCTTATGAGAGGAAAGCCAAAGTCTGGTGGAAGTACTGGGAGATGACAGCTTTTTTTTTTTACATTTTTATTGAAGTATAATTGCTTTACAGTGGTGTGTTGGTTTCTGCTTTATAACAAAGTGAATCAGCTATACATATACATATATCCCTATATCTCCTCAATTTTGCATCTCCCTCCCATCCTCTCTATCCCAGTCCTCTAGGTGGTCACAAAGCACCAAGCTGATCTCCCTGTGCTATGCAGCTGCTTCCCACTAGCTTTCTATTTTATATTTGATAGTGTATATATGTCCATGCCACTCTCACTTCGTCCCAGCTTACCCTTCCCCCTCCCTGTGTACTCAAGTCTATTCTCTATGTCTGCGTCTTTATACCTGTTCTGCCCCTAGGCTCTTCAGAACCTTTATTTTTCTCTAGAATCCATATATATGTGTTAGCATGTGGCATTTGTTTTTCCCTTTATGACTTACTTCACACTGTGACAGTCTCTACATCCATCAACCTCACTACAAATAACTCAATTTCATTTCTCTTTATGGCTGAGTAATAGTCCATTGTATATATGTGCCACATCTTCTTTATCCATTCATCCAATGATGGACACTTAGGTTGCTTCCATGTCCTGCCTATTGTAAATAGTGCTGCAATGAACATTGTGGTACATGACTCTTTTTGAATTATGGTTTTCTCAGGGCATATGCCCAGTAATGGGATTGCTGGGTCATATGGTAGTTCTATTTTCAGTTTTTTAAGGAACTTCCATACTGTTCTCCATAGTGGCTGTATCAATTTACATTCCCACCAACAGTGAAAGAGGGTTCCCTTTTCTCCACACCCTCTCCAGCATTTATTGTTTGTAGATTTTTTGATGATGGCCATTCTGACTGATGTGAGGTGATACCTCATTGTAGTTTTGATTTGCATTTCTCTAATGATTAGTGATATTGAGCATCCTTTCACGCATTTGTTGGCAATCTGTATATCTTCTTTGGAGAAATGTCTATTTAGGTCTTCTGCCCATTTTTGGATCGGGTTGTTTGTTTTTTTGATATTGAGCTGCATGAGCTGCTTGTAAAATTTAGAGATTAATCCTTTGTCAGCTGCTTCATTAGCAAATATTTTCTCCCATTCTGAGGGTTGTCTTTTCGTCTTGTTTACAGTTTCCTTTGCTGTGCAAAAGCTTTTAAGTTTCATTGGGTCCCATTTGTTTATTTCCATTTCTCTAGGAGGTGGGTCAAAAAGGATCTTGCTGTGATTTATGTCATAGACTGTTCTGCCTATGTTTTCCTCTAAGAGTTTTATAGTGTCTGGCCTAACATCTAGGCCTTTAATCCATTTTGAGTTTATTTTTGTGTATGGTGTTAGGGAGTTTTCTAACTTCATTCTTTTTTTTTTAATTTTTATTTATTTATTTTTGGCTGCTTTGGGTCTTTGTTGCTGCGCGCAGGCTTTCTCCAGTTGCCGCAAGTGGGGCTACTCTTTGTTGTGGCGCACGGGCTTCTCATTGCACTGGCTTCTCTTGTTGTGGGGCATGGGCTCTAGGCGTGAGGACTTCAGTAGTTGTGGCACGTGGGTTCAGAAGCTGTGGCTCGCGGGCTCTAGAGAGCAGGCTCAGTAGTTGTGGCACATGGGCTTAGTTGCTCCGCGGCATGTGGGATCTTCCTAGACCAGGGATCTAACCCATGTCCCCTGCATTGGCAGGCAGACTCTCAACCACAGTGCCACCAGGGAAGTCCCTAACTTCATTCTTTTACATGTAGCTGTCCAGTTTTACCAGAAAAGAGGCTGTCTTTTCTCCATTGTATATTCTCGCCTGCTTTATCAAAAATAAGGTGACCATATGTGTGTGGGTTTAATCTCGGGGCTTTCTATCCTATTCCATTGATCTATATTCCTTTTTTTGTGCCAGTACCATACTGTCTTGATTCCTGTAGCTTTGTAGTATCGTTTGAAGTCCAGGAGCCTGATTCTTCCAGCTCTGTTTTTCTTTCTCAAGATTGCTTTGGCTATTCAGGGTCTTTTGTGTTTCCATACAAATTGTGAAATTTTTTTGTTCTAGTTCTGCGAAAAATGCCACTGGTAGTTTGATAGGGATTGCATTGAATCTGTAAATTGCTTTGGGTAGTAATTTTCACAATGTTGATTCTTCCAATCCAAGAATGGTATATCTCTCCATCTGTTTGTATCATCTTTAATTCCTTTCATCAGTGTCTTATAGTTTACTGCATACAGGTCTTTTGTCTCCTTAAGTAGGTTTATTCCTGGTATTTTATTCTTTTTGTTGCAATGGTAAATGGGAGTGTTTCCTTAATTTCTCTTTTAGATTTTTCATCATTAGTATATAGGAATGCAAGAGAATTCTGTGCAATAATTTTGTATCCTGCTCCTTTACCACATTCATTGATTAGCTCTAGTAGTTTTCTGGTAGCATCTTTAGGGTTCTCTATGTATAGTATCATGTCATCTGCAAACAGTGACAGCTTTACTTCTTTTCTGATTTGGATTCCTTTTATTTCTTTTCCTTGTCTGATTGCTATGGCTAAAACTTCCAAAACTATGTTGAATAATAGTGGTGAGAGTGGGCAACTTTGTCTTGTTCCTGATCTTAGAGGAAATGGTTTCAGTTTTTCACCATTGAGAATGATGTTGGCTGTGGGTTTGTCATATATGGCCTTTATTATGTTGAGGTAAGTTCCCTCTATGCCTACTTTCTGTGGGGTTTTATCATAAGTGGGTGTGAATTTTGTCAAAAGCTTTTTCTGCATCTATTGTGATGATCATATGGTTTTTCTCCTTCAATTTGTTAAGATGGTGTATCACATTGGTTGATTTGCATATATTGAAGAATCCTTGCATTCCTGGGATAAACCCCACTTTGTCATGGTGTATGCTCCTTTTAATGTGCTGTTGGGTTCTGTTTGCTAGTATTTTGTTGAGGATTTTTGCATCTATGTTCATCAGTGATATTGGCCTGTAGTTTTCTTTCTTTGTGACATCTTTGTCTGGTTTTGGTATCAGGGTGATGGTGGCCTGGTAGAATGAGTTGGGGAGTGTTCCTCCCGCCGCTATATTTTGGAAGACTTTAAGAAGGATAGGTGTTATCTCTTCTCTAAATGTTTGGTAGAATTCGCCTGTGAAGCCATCTGGTCCTTGGCTTTTTTTTTGTTGGAAGATTTTTAATCGCAGTCTCAATTTCAGTACTTATGACTGGTCTGTTTATATTTTCTATTTCTTCCTGGTTCAGTCTGTTTATATTTTCTATTTCTTCCTGGTTCAGTCTTGGAAGTTTGTACTTTTCTAAGAATTTGTCCATTTCTTCCAGGTTATCCATTTTATTGGCCTACAGTTGCTTGCAGTAATCTCTCATGATCCTTTGTATTTCTGCAGTGTCAGTTGTTTCTTCTCCTTTTTCATTTCTAATTCTGTTGTTTTGAGTCTTCTCCCTTTTTTTCTTGATGAGTCTGGCTAATGGTTTATCAATTTTGTTTATCTTCTCAAAGAACCAGCTTTTAGTTTTATTGATCTTTCCTATTGTTTCCTTCATTTCTTTTTCATTTATTTCTAATCTGATCTTTATGATTTCTTTCCTTCTGCTAACTTTGGGGTTTTTTGTTCTTCTTTCTCTAATTGCTTTAGGTGTAAGGTTAAGTTGTTTATTTGAGATGTTTCTTGTTTCTTGAGGTCGGATTGTATTGCTATAAACTTCCCTCTTAGAACTGCTTTTGCTGCATCCCATAGGTTTTGGGTCGTCGTGTTTTTATTGTCATTTGTTTCTAGGTATTTTTTTATTTCCTCTTTGATGTCTTCAATGATCTCTTGGTTATTAAGTAGTGTATTGTTTAGCCTCCATGTATTTGTTTTTTTTACAGATTTTTTTCCTGTAATTGATATCTAATCTCATAGCATTGTGGGATCTTCACAGACCGGGGCACGAACCCGTGTCCCCTGCATCGGCAGGTGGACTCTCAACCACTGTGCCACCAGGGAAGCCCAGCACTGGGTTTTCATACAATATGAGGAATGGAACTGGAGTTATAAATTTGGTAGGTTAGTTCACTAGCATAAATTTATAAATCTGTTTTTTGTAAGTTGTATTGGTTTGGGGCTGCTCGAATGTTTAAAAATTCATCCTTTTCCCTCTCCCACTTTTTTTGTATTATAGTTAGAAAAATTCCCTGTGAAATTACATCCTGTTGCAGTTGACTTAAAGGGAATACAAGTAAAGGCCTTGATTTGTGCTGCATGGGCTGGAATTAAAGGAAGGCTGCTGCATGTGTCTGGGATGGACCATTGAAGTGGCACTGGCAAACAAAGGAAGAAACCCAGAGAAAAGTACAGCTCAGATGGGAGGATGGGGGTTGAGCTAAAGCTGCCTCTTCCCAACTTGAAATCTCTTATGGACCACTTACATGGTAATCTTTGGAATGTTTTATGTTTTTATAGAACAGCCACTTTGAGATGGAAGTCCAGAATTTCATTCAGACACCATGGGAAAATTTCAAATGCATTTTTGTGTAATAAAGATACCCAGTTTGGATCTTTATTTTATTCATATTTAATTTAAATTTGGATAAAACTATTTCTCCAAGTCCCTCAGAAAGAATAAATAAGCAGTTTACATTCTAAAGTCTTTCATGTCCAAAAACTTGTCTTTCTTTTGTTCTCAAATATAAATGATGATTCATCCGAATAGCAGATTCCTGGATTGCCATTTTGTTAGAAGTTGAAAATGGCTTACTATTTTCTAGCCTCAGAGATGCAGATGAGACATATGAAACTGATTTGCTATCCTTTCCTTTGTAATTAACTGCTTTTTTCCTGTGCCTTTGGAATTGGGTAATTTTACCATAAGTCTAGCACTTAGTAACACTTTTGATTTGAAGATTCAAGTCTGTCTTAAACAAAGGGCACTTTTTTCTTATATTTCTTTGATTATTTCCTCACCATCTGTTTCTTACTCTCCTGCTTTATGTATTAAATATATATTTTCATACTGAGTATCCTGAATGTATCTACATGTCTCTCTTCTGATTTCCATTTTTTGGTGTTTTTATAAGATTGTGCCTTTATTTGATCTTCTAGATTACCAATTCAGTCTTCATCTGTATTCTATTTTTAATTTCCCTACTCAGTTTTTGATTCAAAAATGTCTATTATTTTTCAAATACCCTTTTCTCCTGTTTACTGTCCTTAAGAGAGATATTTTCTAAAGTTCTCTTCTGTTTCCTCCCATAAGTCTGCCTCGTTAGGAGTCAGGTACCTGTTCTGATTGTTTGGCTTCATCTCTATCCTTCATGTGAGTCCCCTTAAATGACCTGTGGTTTCTCTTTACTCATTTCAGTGAGTGTGGGTTCTTGCAGCACCTATGAAGGTCAGGCTATTTGGGACTCAGGTAGTATCAGGCAGTGAGAGAAGATTCTTTTGCAGTGATCAGTGGTAAACAAGCTGTCATGAGAGGGTCTCACATGGCAGCTGAGGGAGTGAGAAATGAAGAGGCCTCCAGAAATGGTTCTCAAACCTCTAGTTGTATATTAGAACCATCCGGGGTGCTCTGAAAAATTACCTATGCCCAGACTCTTCCCTACTAGTTAAATCACAATCTCTAGGGCAGGGCTCAGTGCATTTTCCAAATACTCTGAAGTGAGCAGCCACTGCTGAGAAGCTTTGCGGGAGAGTCTCAGGTTTCTCCAGGTATGAGCAATAAGTGGGAGTCCTCTTCCAGCTGGAGGGAAGAGGAACCATCCAGCCCAGAAGTGAAGCTCTCGCCACAGAGAGCTAGAGGAGGCAGGGCTGTTACCTGCCCAGAATCCTCGTGGGGCCTTTAAAGAACCTGTGCCCAGGTAAGGGAGAAGTTGTGTGGGTAGCAGCAAGCAAGGCATGAATCTCTGTTTTCACTTACTTAAATGTCTCCTTCTCCTTTCTGCTCCTGTCCCTCCCCAACCCACCTACCTATTATAAGTCACACTTTACCTAGGATTTTATCGTCAAAATGATTGCCAATTACATATGATTGCCATATGTAAACATGGCTCGTGTAACTCATTACTATCTTATTTATTTATTTATTCAGTTTTGGCTGTGTTGGGTCTTTGTTGCTGCATGCGGGCTTTCCCTAGTTGCAGCGAGCGGGGGCTACTCTTTGTTGCGGTGTGCGGGCTTCTCATGTGGAATTTGACCAATTAAATTTCACTATAGGCTCTTACCATATTCTCTATATTTCATTATCTTTCCTTATGCAAGTTTATCCTTCTGTCGTAAAAATATTTCTGAAAGGAATATTATTTTGAATTTATTTTTAGGAAAATAATTCTTCTAATGAGAAGACCCTATTAATCTAAGTCTGTCTACTTACTCCTAAATTGTTTCCTATTTCTTACCACTTAATAAATGGTAAATTTGCCATTTTCATCTGATAATCCAGTACTGAATGCTTAGGTGTTGAAGAACTCACTCTGTTTCTCTTTAAACATTTCTTATGTTCCAGGTAATTTTCTAAAATGAGTATGGCTCTTCTTTTTTTTTTTTTTTTTTTTTGCGGTACGCGGGCCTCTCACTGTTGTGGCCTCTCCCGTTGCGGAGCACAGGCTCCGGACGCACAGGCTCAGCGGCCATGGCTCACGGGCCCAGCCGCTCCGCGGCACGTGGGATCTTCCCAGACCAGGGCATGAACCCATGTCCCCTGCATTGGCAGGCAGACTCTCAACCACTGCGCCACCAGGGAAGCCGAAGTATGGCTCTTCTGTAAAAGGTCCAATTATGAAAAGTTGCAAAGAAGAGTAGATTTGGTGTTTATTGACAAATCTTAAAGACTATATACAAATGAAAGGCAAAAGACTGAGATTTTTGAATGATTATAAAACTCTCTCTGTATCAGGAAAGTAATCTTAGGAAAGTCCTTCCAGCAAATTCTGGGTATTTGTGGCCATCACCTTTATCAGTTCCCTTTTATCCGAGAAAAATGCAGAAATCCTGAGATAATAGTTACATGGAAAAGATGTCTCTGGGAGTAACTGAAAAAGAAGCCCTATGCATTTTAATGGTTTTCAATCCTAGCTTTATGTAAGAATCATCTGGGAAAATCTTTAAAATAGTAATGCCTAGGACCTACTACAAACTAATTAAAGTTGAATCCAATTACTTTAAAGCTTCCCAGTTAATACTAACATGCAGGTGGGTTGAAAACCACTGCTCTGAAAACAAAGCTCAGCTACAAATCGGGTAGCACCAGGTTGAGCGTTGCTATGATATTAAGCAAGCCAAGGAGAAACATGGAACGGATGTCAGTGTTGGGCAGCATGGTTATAGTGGGACACAGCTGGAGGAGGGACTCATCCAGCTAGAGGACGATGACCCTGGACCATCAGTGTCAGCATCACCTGGAAACTTACTAGACATGCAAATTATTAGGCCCCAGCCCAGACCTACAGAATCAAAAACTCTGCCAGTGGGGGCCCCCAATCTGTGTTTTAACTAGTCCTCCATGTTTGAGAATCACTGGGCTAGAGCAGGGTTTCTCCATCATTACTGTCCATGGGAATCACCTGGGGGATCTTGTTAACTGCAGCTGTCATCTGGGATGAGGTCAGAGATTCTGCATTTCAAACAAGCTGCCAGGTGATGCCAATGCTGCTGGATGATGCCAGTGCTGCTGGATGGAAGACAACACTTTGAATAGCAAGAGACCAGAGATCAAAAATGAAAGAGGCATGCAGTTACCAGGAGTTACTATGGTACTGGTGGTGGTGGTTATGATGGAAGGTTTAGGCTAAGCTGAAAGCTGTGTGACTCAGATCTGACATCTTGGCGTAGTGTAGGAGTGAGGTTTGTGAGCACTGGTGGAGGCTGGTATCCTTTTATAATTAACGTAACTTATAAGACCAGGAGCTGCATCTCAAGATTTGGAGGAATTAAATCTGTGCAATATAGCCAGTGTAATCAGCATATCATTGTTGATATGGGGAAAAAACTTACCGCCTTACGCTCTGTTATTTAAGTAATCGTTCCTCTATGGCTGAAAAAGGACTCACTGCAAGATGATTGGCTTCCTAGAACAGGCAGTTTCTGGAGATACTATAAATTCTAATAAAAGGTTTGGTTCTCTGAGGAGCCCCCATAATTTTTAATGACCTCTTTTGCTATTTAATGATATTTCTAAAATCCAAATCTGAGTATGCACTGCCCTGTTTAAACCCTGCAGCAGCTCCTCACTGAAGGAGATTGGCCAGCAGTGCTTTACTTGGCTCATAAGGCCTTGGTGATCTGGCCTTTATTTACCCCTTTAGCCTCATTTCTTACCAATCCATCTCCAGTCTCTACCCCATATCCCTTTCAAGTCTAGCAACACTGAACTACTTTTGGTTCCTCAAATGAGCTGGGCTTTCCTTTGCCTCTGGCTGACCCTTTGTTCATGTTATTGCCTTGGCCTGGAATCAATTTCTCTCTCTTAAATCTTGTTGCCTCTTCACTAACTCTCTGGGTCTCACCTGAGGGGCCACCTCCTCTAGGAAACTTGCAGATCCTCACATTAGGAATCTCTCTGTGGCAACTGGTGTTTGCCCGTTCGCTTATCTGAATCTCCATTGAAGAGATAATATTTCACTCTTGCTGTCATATGCCTAGAGTATAGTAGTCATTCAGTAAACACTTGTAGAATAAAATCAATAAATTAAAATTACAGTTGTATGGGATAGCAGAGCTACTGTTAACAAAAATTAAAATGAAATTGTCCGTAAGAATTCTTTATTTGAACTTGGTTTAGGGCCAATCATTCAAGCATGAGTGACAGTACAAAATTGCCACAAAGCTACTTGAAGAGAGGCAACTGTTAGAAGTGGTCTTAAAAGCAAAACTCGGAGCCTAGATATGCTGCCAGTTGGACTTATTTGTATGTACTAGATCCTCTTCATTTCTTCAACCAAATTTTCTTTCTTTTGGCCTAGGTTACACCCTAATTCTTGTGTAAATTCTTGACATTTTCCTGTACTTGTGTGTGTGTGTGTGTGTGTGATAGTTTTGGTCCTCTGAGCACCGAGCAAGCAAAATTTACTTGGTCTTTGAATCTTGAAACTATGTGCCTGTTTGTCTTTATTTTGGACTCTGATTTCAAACTTCAACTTAGCCAGACTTAAGCAACTCAAAAGGAACATTACTCAGCTATTGATATCCTCACTAAAGACAGGATCAATGATGCCTTTATAAACTACAGAAAGGAAAGGGAAAGCAACAGTATCATCCTGGAAAATACTGTCATAAAACACACTGCACGTTATCTTTAAATGTGTCTAATGGGTCATTAGCCATATATTATGCTATCACATAATGGTATACATATATATAAATTCAAAAATATAAATATATACAAATATAAAATATATATAATTAAAATTATATAATACATGATATATAATAAGACATTATTTTTCCCTTCTCTACATGCCCAACTTCCATTTTATGCAACTTTTTCTATGTATTATTAAAATATTCTATTTTAACATGGATAGTTCTATAAATGATTTCAAAGTAAAAGTATTGGCTTTTATCGGCTGTACATAAAAACAAAATAGTAGTGAAAGAAGTTTGTGATAAAGCTGAATTTCATAAACCACTAATATTTATTTGTGTTAGGAACAAACTCCTTTTTCTTATGGCTGCACAATGGAAACATGTTCTGACAACCTGGTAAATCATAAACAACAAAAATCTGAGTAAACTGTATTTTGAGTCCAAATGATCTTGTTTTACTTTAGATTAAGACATATTTGTCCAGTTGTCTTCTGGACACCATCACCTGGATGCCCCACAGGCATCTAAAACTTAACATATCCAAAATAAAGCTCAGCATTTCTCACTCTAATCTCTTATCCACTCCAATCTGCTTTTCATCCTATGATCTCCACCTAAGTACAAAACACCAAAGTACATCTAGTCACCAAGACCAAAAGCTGGAAATCATTCTGTTGAATGTGGTAGTGATAAGAGCATAGGCTCGGAAATCAGACTGCTATGTCTAAATCCAGCTTCTGCCATGTGTTAGCTTTGTGACTTTGGGCAAGTTATTTTACCTCATCAAGACTTGGGTTTGGCATCTGTAAAACTGCACTTAATACAATGATTTACTACAGAATAAATGAGGTAAGAACACACTACCACCAATGTCCAACTGATTTGAAGTCCTATTGATTCTGTACCTGAGTATTTCTTTTGTCTGGGCTCTTCTCCACATTTCTGATGCCTAGAAAATTATATAGCATTACATACATACACAATGCCAGTGAAAGACCAATTATTACATATTCAGGCTACCCCTTGTAAGTACACAGAGAAACTGCCTTACTTAGTTTTCTAGGCCTACTTTTTTTTGCAGTATATTGGTTAAAGTTTGAAATAAATCCTGACATTAATTTGGGGCGATATAGTAAAGCTCAAGAAGTCTTTCTTTAAAAATCTGGAATTATAATTACTATATACAATTATCATCTGCAATAGTGAAATATTATAATTAATATTTTATAAACTAGGAATATTCAGAATGCTAATCTAGCATATTGTAACTCATAACCATTATGAAATATACATGCTTGACAAAGCTTACATTTAATATAGATTGCATAATCTAAGACAAATATAAAATAATGCTTTAAAAGTTCAAACTGAAAGTTTGAGGTAGTTATGATGATTACCTTTTTGTTTTTTTAATGCCATGTGATCTGTCTTTTGTGATCTTTGATTCTGCCTCAGATATGGAGGTAGCAATATCCTTTTCAAATTCCAACTGAAAATCAAATGTCAGGGGCATCACTGAAATCTTTTTCTTTACTTCACTCTGAAGGCAGTTTTTCTGCAGCAAATCCAAAACATAACTCAGTGAAAAAGGGAGCACTTTTCATATAAGGCAAATCCGGTATGGAAAGGACAAAATTAATCTCACTTCATACATACACACACTCACACACAGAATTTATGTGGCAGGCAACAATGGAAAAATAATGCAGACTGAAAATTGGAGGCCTTGTGTACCAACTCTTTTTCTATCTATGAAATGAGGGTGTTGGACTAGATGATCATGAAGGCTCCCTCCAAAATCCAAAGTCCAGAATTTAAGAACGACCTATATATTTAGCAAAGACAATATTGATACATAGAATTATTGGAACTATAGCTGGCAGCTCTCTCCAACCTGCTCTTCTCCCTGGAGCCACACACATGGTGGAAGATGAGCCAGAAATAGAGTTAAGAAAGCAATCGAAAGAGAACTTTGTTCAAGTATTTATACAGATGGACTGAAGAGGGAAAAGCGTAAAGCTAAAGAGTGAGTTAAGGAGCCGAAAATCTTCTTTAAAACATTCTCTCAGAGCACAGCACAGAGGCATAAAGAGATAAAAACCTTTTAATGGAAAATTGAATTTTAGCCTATATTTTACAAACCTTTGCTCTTATGGCCAAGAGTGTCTTTGCTTGCTCATCCAGAATATCTAACTTCTCTAAGATTTTTTTTGCCATTGTCAGTCAGTAAATTCCTATTTTAAAAGGAGGGGAAAAAATAATAAATCTCCAAAGCAATTAAATTTAAACATATAATCAATTATTTAGGCATAAATTAAGAGATCCACTTTTACATTACTGTTTTAGGTAAAGAAAAGAACTGTATAGATCATGGAATAAACCACAGAATTGCAGAGGTACCCAAGTTTTTTAGATAGAAGCTCATATGATCAGAATTCCCGGAAGCATGTGGGCCCCAGGAATTTTTTTTTTTTTTTTTTTTTTCCGGTACGCGGGCCTCTCACTGCTGTGGCCTCTCCCGTTGCCGAGCACAGGCTCCGGACGCGCAGGCTCAGCGGCCATGGCTCACGGGCCCAGCCGCTTCGCGGCACGTGGAATCTTCCCGGACCGGGGCACGAAGCCGTGTCCCCTGCATCGGCAGGCGGACTCTCAACCACTGCGCCACCAGGGAAGCCCAGGAATTTTTAAATGTATGATAAAGGTGAGTTGGAGAAAGTTCAAGATTACTGTATGAGAACCAGATGTGACTCATACCTGAAGCAAGGGCATGCAGCTTGATTTATACCTATTTTCTTTTTGTCATGATTTAATTTTAATGAAAGTAAATAAGAAGAGCTCACATTTACAGAGTTAATTACATTCAAATTAAATTGGTCAATGGGGGCTTCCCTGGTGGCGCAGTGGTTGAGAGTCCGCCTGCCGATGCAGGGGACACGGGTTCGTGCCCCGGTCCGGGAAGATCCCACATGCCGCGGAGTGGTTGGGCCCGTGAGCCATGGCCGCTGAGCCTGCGCGTCCGGAGCCTGTGCTCCGCAACGGGAGAGGCCACAACAGTGAGAGGCCCGCGTACCAAAAATAAATAAATAAAATAAATTGGTCAATGATCCAAAACTGTTAATACAGCACTTAGAAGACAAACAGTCACACAGAAGGAGCAGCAACCAAACTGGTGAGGTTCTGTTGCCATAATAGTTCTTACTTTCCAGTTAATTAATTTGCTGAAAATTTCATCTGGGGTCAGATGGTCCACATTAGTTTTGGGGACCTGAGTGTTAGCCATCAGGACTTGGTCTAATTTATTTCCACTTTCAGATGAGAAAATTAAAAGCCACAAAATACCTTACAATGCAATACAAATAGCTAGGGGCAGAGTGGAGGCAAGGATCAGGAATATTAACCCAATCTCCCTCTATTTTATTTATTTTAAAAATTTGAGTAGACATTTATGCATTTGACATATTTTTGCTCAGTGAATTGAATGGGCTCCAGCGGCACTTAAATGTAAAAGTTCACAGAAAGTATTGAATTCATTAATATTTCTAATGAACATCAATGTCAACACTAAGGTTCTTTCTAGCTCAAAAAATTTTATGCGATGTCTCCCATATTGTATATTATTCAATCAATATCACACAGAGACAATAAAGCATGAAAAGACAAGAATTAAGAATCCTATGCCAGGAGGGGTGGGATAGGGAGGGTGGGAGGGAGCTGCAAGAGGGAGGGGATATGGAAACATATGTATATGTATAACTTAGTTATAAAGCAGAAACTAACACACAGTTGTAAAGAAATATACCCAAAAAAAGATGTTAAAAAAAAAAAGTACAAAAGAATAAACTACTTAGGAATAAAAAAAAAAAAGAATCCTATGCCAAAAGCTCATATTATTTTGTACTTGGTTTCTTTTAGCTCTCTTTTCTACTTTCTTTCCTTTACTACCTATTGCCCTGGGAGTGAATTCCTGGTGCTCTGCTAGTGTCTTTCCATCCCAGCATGCCCTCTGACATTTTGCTACATCTAAATACTTCACCTCTGTCCCATGATGTAATCCAATGTGACAAAGGGCTTTTGTGGGCTATGAGGCTGCGGGCAGATAGCCTGCCTTGTTGTGAACCACATAACCTTTGGTTGCAGGTTGGAAAGGAGAGAGGCAGGGCAAGGGTGTTAGCACAGTGTGAATGCCTCAGACCTCTGGGTCTCCTACAGGAGAGGAGGGGAGAGATTTTGGAAGAGAATAGAGATTATCTGGATGCTATATACTGTCTTTTCAGATTCAGGATCCACCCCTCTTATATATCCTGAAAACAACTTCAGGAATTTTAGTTTCTGTGTTTCCCTTAAACATAATATGACTTCAAGTATGGGGAAGGATACTATATTTCTCACCAAAATTTATTTTACTGGGGACAAAGGTTTCTATTTCTAAATGAGAGAGAGAGTTAAATAACTAGAGGAACCGGCATATTGAAACGAATGTATTTCCAAGTTTGGGGAAGGTAAAAATTACATGAGGGAACTGAGACATGCTACTTACTGTGAGAGGGATGGAAAGCAGGTCCTTTTAAAGGGTAAAGTGTCTTTTGGATCTTACTTTTAGAGTCCCTCATCTTTAACATCACATCAGAATTTTAAGCTACACCACATCATCCCATTTTTTTACACACACACACGCACACAGAGCTGCAATTTGAAAGAATTTTTGGTTTTGATTTAAAATTATTTTGCTATGAATAAGTTATTTAGCTATGATATGATTTCTGGCAAGTCACTGTGCATATCATGAGTTTCTTTGAAGTGAAGAATACGGAATTTGACACTTAATGAAATTGACGGAATGATATTAGTTTCAGTTTTGCCGTTTTATTTTCATATTTTGGAACCAATACTTCCTTTTTCAGTTTGCAAATGCTTTCATAGGTCTTTGGCAATGTGCCAATGGTTCCCAGTGGAGGAAGGGCACTGGGAGAAAGTTTCAGTCCTTTCTTTTTTTTTTTCTTGCGGTACGTGGGCCTCTCACTGTTGTGGCCTCTCCCGTTGCGGAGCACAGGCTACAGACGCGCAGGCTCAGCGGCCATGGCTCACGGGCCTAGCCACTCCATGGCATGTGGGATCTTCCCGGACCGGGGCACGAACCCATGTCCCCTGCATCGGCAGGCGGACTCTCAACCACTGCACCACCAGGGAAACCCTTAATGTCTATTTTAAACCAGCATATTGGCTTCATACTTCTGCTTCATATTTATACTTCTATGGGCATAAATTCTGCTTCATTGTCCTATTTCTATGAGCATACATTTTCATTTAATGATAAACATTTCATTTGGCCTCCAGCTACTAACTCTATTACATGAAAGACACTGTGCTAGGTATTCTACCAAATTTATTGGGTAAGATGGCACCTGGCAGACATTTTTCTTGTGACACCCATCTTCCTAGGCAAGGCAAATAGTCTCTCCTATTTCAGGTAAGAACTTCTTCAACTTCCACTTCTCATACCAGAGTCTCATCGGCATCCATTCCCATCTCACCTGTATTTTAATTTTAATAGAAGTGTTTCCTCTCCCATCCAAAGCTAATCCCTCCCAAATACTCTAGGTTCTACTACCTCTGGCCTCCTAAAAGAATTACTTCCATTTTTTATCCTCTTTCCTCTATCTTTCATTGGTTTTCTTCCCCAATTTCTTCTCCTTAGCATGCTTAAGTCTCTTCTATTTAAAAAAAGAAAAAAGGGAAAAAAACTCCTCCTCTAACCTTACTAGCCATTATTCCCTCTCATCTTCCCTTTATTGCCAAATTTCCTAAGCTAGTTGTCTATACTTAGGTTTTCTAATTTTTTACAACCCTTGTCCTTCTCAGTCAGCCATCATTTGACTTCCTCTTAAACTATTCCTCTAAATCTGCTCTCATAAGTCACCAGGGTCACCATCTTATACATAGGTGGGCACTTTTCTGCTCTTATTTATCTTATTTGAGTTTTTATAACTTTTGCTAATGTTGACCACCCCTTTCTATGGGTCTCCCTTCTCTTGGTTTCTGTGACAACAGTCACATCTTCTTGCCTTCTCTGAACATTCCTTGCCAATGTCTTCAAATTGCTCTTCTTTCTCAGACCACTTCCTAAATACTAGTGTTCCTAAATGTTCAGCTATCTTTTCCACTATTCCATATATTCTCCCAGGATGAGCTTCCAAACCCAAACCATGGCTTTGGAAGTAAATACCATTTATTTCTAAAGAAATTCTCTCTTCTGAGTTCCAAACTTATATACCTCACTCAATCCAGATTTCCCACAGGTAGCCCAAAGGTAGGTCTAAAAGTAAATCCATTCTTCTGCTCCCTTAGCCAAAAATCTCTTCCAACCTTTATTATCACATAGGCATCTCTTTATTATCACACAGGTTGTATCTTAGGCATCCAGCCCATAAACTTAGGAGTTGTAAAGGTTCTCAATCCTAGTTACACTGCAGAATGAACTCAAACGGTTTGAAGAAATACAAATTCCCAGTTACCACCTTAGATCCACTAAGTCAGGATTTATGGCGGTAAAGACCCGGTATCTATTTTTTAAAGCCATTCTGATGCAGCCATTCCCTAAACCAGAATTTTGTCACCACTCTCCTGGAAAACTCCCTCCCATCCTTTCCCTAAGTATATAACAGTCACTTTCTCTTGTATATGCTACATCCTACATATCTTTTTAGTTTTTTTCCTCTTATCCATTCACATTGCTATTGCCTCAGTCTAAGATTCCATAACTTGTTGTCTGGATTATTGTAGTAGTTTCAAAATATGTCTGTACATTTGTTCCATCCTATCCATTTTATTCTTCACTATTGCCTGAATTATTTTTTCAAGAAAAATACAATCACATGCCTCCCTGATTGCAGCTTCAATGCCTCCCTGTAGCTTTCAGGACAAAGGTCAAGCTCCTTGATTTATCATGCAAGGCTCATGGTTTGGCCTCTGACTAAGCCTTTAACCTCACCTGCCTCTCCCTCACGTGTACTTGATATTCCAGTCCTAATGAACAACTTGCAATTCTTGAATGTGTTGTATTTTCCTTTACTTGTTGCTTTGTCTTTGCTGTTCCCTCTGCCTACAATGCTGTTATCCATTCCCTGTATTTCTAAGTCCCATTCATCTCTCAAGACCCAACACAAATAACACCTCCGCTGGGAGGCTTTCCCTGATACATTGTGATTTAGATGTCCAACGTTTGTGTTCACATGATAGTCTATGTATACTGCTATCCTAGTACTTAATCACACTTTATTAAAGCATTTGATATACTTGATTCCCCCCTATACTGTTTCTTGAAGGCAGGAACCATGTCTAATTCATCTTTGCATCCCTACTACCTAACAAACTGAATAAATGAATTAACCATCAGCCATAGAGGAAATGGAAAACAGTAAATGCTACACTTGCTTTCATCCTGCATTTACATTTCTGAGTATACATAAATCTTTGACAGAGTCCTCTTGAGGTTCTTCTAGATCAAACCATAGCATTAAAAAACACTGCTTTCTCTCCCACCTTCAAACTTAGAAAGGCAGCATAGTATACTGGTTAAGAACATGGACTCTAAAATCAGACTGCCTGGGTTTGAATCCTTGGCTCTGCTACTTACCAGCTGTATGACTGTGGGCTAATTGCCTAAACTTTCTGTGTTGTCCCATCCATAAAATGGGAATAATAGGAGGACCTACTTCATGGGGTTATGATGTTTAATTGAGTGAATGCAAGTGACACATTAAGTGCTTGATAAGAAAAGAATATAAGTAATGATACACTTACCAGTTAGGGTTAAGATGTGTGAGATTACGTATAAATTCTGCAAAATGCATGTTCCTCATATGCATATCATTTTGGTTTTTTCTGCATACCTGCCACTATGCAATCACCAATGGTTTCCATACGTCTTATGGCCTACTTGCTTCCTTCACAGTATATTTCTTCAATTATACCTGTACTAAATGCTTGGAACTTGGGAAACAAAAAGTATTCAGCAAGTCAGTATCTTCTGTTTTAATCCAGAAATCCAGTATCTTCTGTACCGTGTCATCTATTATCTTCTTTCCTTTCCTTCTCTAATTTTCTCATAGTTTTACTTCTCAGTTTTTTATTAAATTCTTATTCTGAGTTCAGTGAACAGAAACTAAAACTCATTGTCCCATAAAGTGTTACTGTAGGCCTTGAATATATAGTAACTGTTTAGGGACACTACTTTGATAAGCATTACTATGTTGCCATACTGGAGACTCATCAAAAAACAAAATTAGTTTGTGTTCAAGTAAATAGATCTAATCATCCCCCTTTCAACTGATATATTAACTAGGGGTGAAAGAGATGATCTCACTTTTTAAATATGTATCGATATATCTGAAGCATTCTTATATATACTTACGGTTGCTGGGAAATCCTCCCTTCTGGAATAGAGAGTTCTTATGTGGTCACAGAAACCTAACCCATAGAATCTTGGGGTTAAAATGGGTCAATAGTCTTTCACATAATTCCATGAACAGTGAGGCAACACTGACACCAAATGGACAAGACCTTTCTGATCCTTGCTTTTATTTTCATTGTCATGTCTTCCTTCAGACCTTCAGGTGTTCATTTTCCCTCCTCTCAGTTACTACGCTTCTAATCTCCCTAATTTGCTAGCCCCTAACTTTCCTCCTCAATATCCCTCAAATATTGGTCCTTCAAAATGCCATCAGAGCTGTCTTTATTAAACAGGACACTGATCAGGTCCAGCTCCAGCCCACAAACCTCGGCTTGCTCCCCATTACCTGCAGAATAACACGCAAACCCTGCAGATGACATACGAGACAGTTCAAGAAAACAGTCCAGGACCTGGCTCGGTCTACCTTTCCAGTTAATTTCCCACCATAACCCATCTTCTTCTGCCATGTGCTACTACTCCTATTCCCCAGACACATCCTGCCCCTTTCCAAGCACGTCCTTCACTCCTGTTTTTCCTTCCACTTGGGATGTTCTTTCCTCATGTCTTCCAGTCAAAAGCCTATTCTTTCCCAACTCCTAATGTAAAGGCAACCTCTTCCGTGAGACTTTGCTTGACATTCTTTCATTCTTTGTCCCGGTGACAGTTTCATTTTCTTGTGTGCTATTATACTCTGTCCTTCATTATAGAACTTGGCACATTGTGCTATAGAGATTTACCATTTGACAACTGACAATGGTAAATTCTTTCTCACTGTGTTAAAAGCTCATTTAAAGCAAGAATTGATTTACCTACCTTTGAACCTCAACACCAGGCAAAGGATTTTACACCTAACTGGGATCTGAAAATTATAATTTAGTTTGGCGATGTCTCTGAATGAAACGGTTTAGGAGGAGTAATCCCCGTTTATCTGTAATGGATGATATTAATTCATGATGATTTACTGGGGATGAAATATGAAGTTGAGTGAATTATAAAATTTGGTTCTTGCCAAATCTAAACTCAGTAAAATTATTTTCAAAGGAAACTTGGATTTATGTTCTTAATTACTGGCTCAGTAATGACAGTTTTTTGAAAAAGAATACAATGAAATAGAGAACTTGCCAACTAGAGCAGAATAAAATCCCCAGTCACTCTCATACTAAATCATCCACAGGCCTCACTGCAAAGACTTGGCTACATCAACAAATTTCAAGGTTGCAAGGCCAACATTATAAGCACATTAGAGACTGAGTTGTTACTAAAAATAACAATACCAAACTAAAAAGTTACTTTTAAGAGCATTAATTCATTTTAACAGTTAGCACTTTGAAAAAAAAAGTCAAAAACCACACAAACAAAAAGCCCAACGTTGCCAACATAACCTGCTCTGCTAACAAGACTTCTTCAGCAAGTTGCAAATGTCTCCTATTAAAGGAAGAATTTAGAAAAACTGAAAGTGGCTCTAAACTCACAAACTAAAGAGCAGGACTGAGCAACTGTCTAGAAAATGGGGAGGCTCAAATTAAAATTTACTCCATTATCTGGCTTTACCAGTTCAAATGTTTACTCCTTGCAGGCAAGGCCTCTGTCTTATACTTGTACCTGACACAGTCCACTAAACACTGTATTGAACACATAGTAAGCACTCTGTTAAATGATTACTTTTTGCTCAATAATGAGATAACTGGCTGAATTTCTTTACCTCACATTCCAAGTACACATACAAGGGAATTCTTTTTTTAGTCTAAAATGTTGATAAATGACTCATATTATAGGCTGACTTATGTCACCCCCAAATTTGTATGTTGAAGCCCTAATCCCAATATCTCAGAATGTGGATGTATTTGGAGGGAGGGCCTTTATTTTAAAGAGGTAATTAAGTTAAAATGAGGTCATTAGAGTGGGCCTTGATCCACTATGACTAGTGTCATATAGGAAGAGAAGATTAAGACATAGACAATATGCACAAAGGAAAGACGATGTGAGGACACAGGGAAAAGGCATCCATCGGCAAGCCAAGGAGAGAGGCTTAAGAAGAAACCAACTTTGCAGACACCTTGGTTTTGAACTTCTAGCCTCCAGAATTGTGAGGAATAAATTACTGTTGTTTAAGTCACACTGTCTGTGGTATGGTGTATGGCAGCCCCAGAAAACTAATACAGCCCACAAATCACGAGAACTAATTTAAAAACTCATTATTAGAAGAATTAATTATTAAACCTGGCCTACGTGCATAGATCCACACCGTATAATTTCTTGTCCCCTTTTTGTTATAAGAGAGTGGGAGAGGAAATTGCCTCATCTTTTTCAAACATTAGTAAAATTTGCTGGTCAACCAATTTGAGGTTGGATGGTAAAATTCTAATGGCAAATATCAAAAATGTTTTAAAAGTATGATGTATATGTTCTGGGGAGTATTACTGTGGGCAAACAATGAGATAACGATTGGAAGAATCCATTGGCCAATTCGAAATCCCACCACAATTATTGCAGGAGTGATCAACTCCAGCCAGACTGGTCCAGGCCCATTCTGTCTGTTTTGGGAAGTTTGAAGTGCACCAATTATGCAGCCCAGAGTTGGCTTGCACCACATGCCCGCCCTCCAGTTCTGCTTCCCCAGGGAGCCTCCACTGCAGGAACCACCGGCGGGGCGCAGGGGCACAGGTGCATGTGGAAAACAGGGCCCTGCAAACTCTATGCCTACAGATCCTTAAATAGGAAGCCAAAATATCAAAGATGTTTTGATTGAGGAAGCTCCTAAAATTAAGTATAGAAAAAGCAAAGGTCTTTTCAAGGAACCTGGGAAAAGCCCCTGAAGCTGGCCTCCCACCTGCAGCCCACACTCACCTGAGAAAGCGTGGTGAGAGCAAGCCCACAACCCAGCGTGATGGTGACGCCTCTCACCCAATCCCTCCCCAGTCAGATCTCACTGGAGAAATTACTGCGACCAGGGCAGGAAGGGTCTAAGACTTAATAAAACTATGCATTTCTTTATTTTTTTAAATTAATTAATTAAATTTATTTATTTTTGGCTGCATTGGGTCTTTGTTGCTGCACGCAGGCTTTTCTCTTGTTGCGGCGAGTGGGGGCTACTCTTTGTTGCGGTGCACGAGCTTCTCATTGCGGTGGCTTCTCTTGTTGGGAGCACGGGCTCTAGGCACGCAGGCTTCAGTAGCTGTGGCTCGCGGGCTCTAGAGCACAGGCTCAGTAGTTGTGGCACACCGGCCTAGCTGCTCTGCGGCATGTGGGATCCTCCCGGGCCAGGGCTTGAGCCCGTGTCTCCTGCATTGGCAGGCAGATTCCCAACCACTGCACCACCTGGGAAGCCCCAAAACTATGAATTTCTTATTTTGCCTTCCATCTCCATACAAATTTTAATTTCCAGCCTTCCAGAGCCTCTACCTCCCCAGACGGCATCTACTTCTTTCTTTTCTCTTCTGGCTCTGGTAGCTCTTTTCTGCCCGCTTTAGCCCCTTGCCAATGCGTCCTGTGTCCACAGAAACAGTTTCCTGAGCTTTCCCTACCTTGAAAAGGTCTTGAGAGCAGAGTTCTCTCTCCTCCAAGGGGTTTTCGACCCCACACTTCTGTCACTAAAAACCAAAATGACTCACCAAACCCTTACGGATATAAAAACTATTATGCTGAAGACTGGAAGGAGAGAGAGGTTAAGGAAAGAAGAAAATCAAGTAAAAAGAACTGGGGAGCAGTGACTTTGCTTCTCTTTATTTCCTTCTTCCTTTTGTACTTTCTTGGAAATGAAGAATTTCAAAAAGAAGCTTAAAGCTTCCTCCATGCAGTTTGCAGCTCTGAATGGAAGTTGACAATCTATTTTTGAATACTTGATGAAAGACTGCTTTCATGACTTATGACATTAAACAAACAAACAAACAAAAGAAAACCCATTCTTATTCCTGAGGCCAAGAAACCGCCCGTGTGATTGGTAAGATCACCCTTGTATTTTACAAGTTGTATAGCAGGTTTGGCCCCACACACACACACACACACACACACACACACATCCTATACCATTCATACACACCACAGAATAATAATCTAAAATTGACTAACTTGGGTTTCCCTGGTGGCGCAGTGGTTGAGAGTCCGCCTGCCGATGCAGGGGACACGGGTTCGTGCCCCGGTCCGGGAAGATCCCACATGCCACGGAGTGGCTGGGCCCGTGAGCCATGGCCGCTGAGCCTGCGTGTCCGGAGCCTGTGCTCTGCAACGGGAGAGGCCACAACAGTGAGAGGCCTGTGTACTGCAAAAATAAAATAAAATAAAATAAAAATGACTGAATTGAAAACATTCTTGATTTGCTCAAGAATGGTGGAGCATTTCTACAATGATTAATTTTTTAGTCAAGAGTTATATTGATAACTATTTCAGGAACGTGCCTTAACTGATATAAATCAAAATAGAAGTAAAAGCTTTAGAAAACAGCATTAATCATCACAACACAAGTCCATGCTAGTGGCAATGACAGAACTTTGCAAAAAAAGTAGTTTTAGGGCTTCCCTGGTGGCGCAGTGGTTGAGAGTCCGCCTGCTGATGCAGGAGACACGGGTTCGTGCCCCGGTCCGGGAAAATCCCATATGCTGCGGAGCGGCTGGGCCTGTGAGCCATGGCTGCTGAGCCTGCGTGTCCGGAGCCTGTGCTCCGCAACGGGAGAGGGCACAGCAGTGAGAGGCCCGCGTACCGCAAAAAAAAAAAAAAAAAAAGTAGTTTTAACTATGTATTCATAAAAATTGAGTTAGAAATTATTATTCATAGCCAATGTATGAAAAAATTGGAATCAATTTATTTAAATATAAGACTTTCAATGATAAAAGTGTAAGGTAGTTTAATTCTATCATATTTTTAAAACCATATCCATTCAAGTACAATGATTTGTATGGAATTGGTGAATAGAATCTAGTGGATTCTATAATATTATTATAAAGCCTTCACCTCAAATTTGCACAAAGGTGAAGTTAGCTTCTTAAATAAAGGAGAATTGAGTTCAGAATTGTTAGCCACTTACCAATTTTTAGTCAATAAAATTTTTAAAACATGAATCTTATATAAAATTCTTAGAATATTATCATTATATGAGTTAATATTTATGGAACACAACTATGTGCCAGATACTAGACTAGAAATTTTTAATAACATCTCTCATTCAATGCTTCATCTTTCATTAATCCTTAATCTTTAATTACTATGTATGAGAATGGTATTATCTTCAATTTTAGAA
Source organism: Aethalodelphis obliquidens (assembly GCF_003676395.1). Classification (NCBI taxonomy): domain Eukaryota; kingdom Metazoa; phylum Chordata; class Mammalia; order Artiodactyla; family Delphinidae; genus Aethalodelphis; species Aethalodelphis obliquidens. The sequence continues at coordinate 4,704,901 of NW_020837957.1, forward strand.
ATGATCAAATGCAAAGAAATTATGTGATTTGCCCAATATTATACAATGATTAAGCATTAATATAAAATAAAGTATTTTCTCTTTAAAAAAAAACATTTGATAAAATGTACGCCAGAAACAATTTAAATGGATTCTTTCCTAACTTCCTTAATTGCTCTCAGTTCAATTCGACAGGTATTTACTGAATGAGCTCATGAACCTACTATAGACAAATATTGTGTAAAGGAGTCTAATGAATGCTTTATTTTAAAAGTATACAATGTCTTAAAGCATAAACAAACAACACTATCTTAAAACATAAACTGTATTCTACCGATATAAGAAAGCAAAGAAAGTAGTATCTGCAGACTTTTTCCTCCTGCAAGGTGTTTAGGCCAACCACAAAGTTAGAGGGCATCTTCCCGAAGACCACTCACTTCTGACACCAAGTTTGAACTCTCAGGTTCAATAATTAGCTAGAAGGACTCACAGAACTCACTGAAAGCCATTATACTCAAGATTAGGGTTTATTACACGGAAAGGATACAGGTTAAAATCAACCAAGGAAAAAAACACATAGGGCAGAGTCCAGGAGAAGTGCCAAATGCAGAGCTTCTTTTGTCCTTTTCCTGGGGTCAGGAACAGCTTACTCTCCCAGTATCGATGTATGACAATGCATAAGGAGCACGGCCAACCAGGGAAGTTTTGTGCCCAGAGTTTTTAGTGGAGGTTCATCATATAGGCGTGACTGACTGATTAATTGCCCACATGGTTAATCTCAGTCTCCAGGTTGACTGATCCAAAGCCCCCACTTTAAGTCACATTGTTGGTCTTTCTGGAGTGGTCATTCCCCACCCCTAAGACCATGCGGGAGGAGCCAGCCCTCCACCCTAAATCACATTGTTGGACTATCCAGTGTGACCCAAGGCCCCCAGGCAAACAAAGACACTCTATCAGATACAACACTCCTAGGACCCAGAGATTACCTCCCAGAAGCCAAGGGCAAAGTCCAGAGCATCTTTTTGGGCAAGAGATTCTTTATTATATATTCTTTACTACATACTGACTATATCTTGTTCAGAAAATATCCAGATTTTTATGTAGCCATTCAGAAATGGTGAAATCCTGTCTTTCCCCACCTTCTGTCCTCTCTAGAAAAGGGAGCATTTCTTTTCTTGCCCCACACAAACCATGAGGCCTGGGAGAAGTGTCATTATTCTTCAACTTTCCTATTGTCCCTTTCATACCTCTATTTTTCTTCTTCCTTAGGAAAGACTTCCTTTTATGAGGTTTGTGCCAACCATCTCTCCGCACCTACTTATTAACAAATTCCCAGACATTTCTCACTTTTCTGGATTTGGGAACTTTCTCAGTCTCTATATTAAATTTATGAAGTCAATAGTTTCACCTCAACACTCACTAACCTCCCAGACTAAAGCTATCTTTACTTCATGGTCCACGAAAACTGAAACTCTGAAATCTTGAGCTTCAATAGATCATCTTGGATCACAAACTCTCCTCCCTTTAGCCTATCACCTCTCTTACTTCTAGATAATGGGCTCTTTGGCCCCTTAGTGACCCCTTAATTTCATCTCTCTTATTTGAAAATCCAATGGACATCTTTCAGACCCTATGCTATTTGACCTCTATTCTGAATTTGACACTGTTGATTTCTGGCTCCTTGAAATGTTCCTTGGCTTCAAGGGATGCTACTCTCTTCTCCTACTTCTCCTGCCTACTTCTCCTGCCTTACTGAGAAGTTTCTTATTACTCTCCTTTATGGACTCCTATTCCTCTGCTCACTCCTCAAATATTATTCTACGCTGAGATTCTTTCCTGTTATTATCTTCCTTCGTTCTGAAACAGGAGGGAAGGGGACAGGGCACAACCTTTAAAAGAATGACATAGCTGTTGAGGATACAACATAATGCCCCAAGACGGCAGATGATTTGACTTCCAGTAGATGTCTGGGCCTCATTATGCACTCATTGTAATACATCAGCTAAATGACATACCCACCGGCGCCAAGACAGTTCTGAGGCTGATGATAAGAGGCCAAAAAGAGAGTGATGGCCCAATTCCTGGAAATCCCCAGCCCTTCCCTAAAATACTCGGAACAGTTCTTCCACTTGGTAGCCCGTGAAATTACCCAGCCCATAAAAACTAACCACCCCATATCTCGGGGCTGCTCTCACCTTTTGAGACAGACTACACTTTGTCTATGGAATATGTATCTTTCTAAATAAATCCACTTCTTACCTATCAATTTGCCTCTTGCTGAATTCCTCCTGCACTGAGACATAAAGAACCTGAGCTTCACTAAGTCCTGAGACCAGGTGTCTGATCTCAATTAAAAGACAGCAGGTTCGAGTCCTAGCCCATGGGTTCAAGTTCCAATCTGAGTTTTGGCTGAGTAAAAGTCTCAGCCCGTGGGTTCAAGTCTTAGAGTTTTGGCTAAGAGTCTCAGCCCAGGGGTTCAAGTACCAATCTGAGTTTTGGCTGGGTTCGAGTCCCATCTGAGGTGTGCGGTTTCCGTTCCCTTCCTGGCCTTGACATTGCCCTCAGAACACAGTCCAAATTACACAGCAAAGAATATGGATATGGACATTTCTACCATCTGAGTCCAGTTTATGTTGAACTGAGTTCTGATTTTTTTTTTTTTTTAAATCTCAGCCAATCCCTGGTACACAAAATGACAGCCTTATCTGTTCACGTAAATTTTTCAGATGTTTCAGGTTTTCATATCTTTGTGCCTTTGTTTATGCTGCTCCCTCAGTACAGACACTTTAGAGGAACGTAATCCCAAAGCTCCAAGGGGAGAACATGTTGTCATGCTATGCCAATGAGACCACTGACTGTACCCCCTGACCACAGTGATTGACTCAGTGAGAGGCACATGACTCACGTGAGGCCAGTTAGGGCCCTGGGTCAAGCTACCAAGGAAGTTAGAACTACTGCCAGACTTTTTCATGATAAAATAAATTCTCTTTGTGCACAAACCAGTTTGGATTTATTTTTTCACTTCCTATAAAAGGAAATCTAAAAACTGACACTATGCTCAAAAAATACTTGTCAAATGAATGGAAACCGTAAAATAGGTAGATTAATGATCTCATAGGGCTGGTCTGAGAATTAAACGATTTGCCAATCTGAAGCACCAAGCCCAGTGCCTAACAAAAGCAGATTCTCAAAACTTTCATTATGTTTCTGTGCCCCTAGCCCTCCTCCCTATCTCCACAAAGTCCACACAGCACAATTCAAAATTGCCACCTGAACTTGATTTTATAGTACCAAGAAAGTACATATTCTCAAATATTTAAATTATTAAATCCTAGAGTTTTCCCCCATAAATCCTCTCCTCCTGTTTAAGATCACAACTTTAAACATATTCCTTTGTATAGTATCTTTGTTTTTTGTGGGTTTTTTTGCGGCACGTGGGCCTCTCACTGTTGTGGCCTCTCCCGTTGCGGAGCACAGGCTCCGGACGCGCAGGCTCAGCAGCCATGGCTCACAGGCCCAGCCGCTCTGCGGCATGTGGGATCTTCCCGGACCGGGGCTCGAACCCGTGTCCCCTGCATCGGCAGGCGGACTCTCAACCACTGCGCCACCAGGGAAGCCCTGTATAGTATCTTAAAATGTTTTGCTTGCTTTACATGCAAAAACACAATATTTAAAGTAAAGGATTGTAAAATCTGGCTTCATAAATATTTAAGATTTCTGCATGTCAAAAAACATCAAAACACGTTAAAGTTGGAAAACTACCCAACATGTGTAAACAAAAAGTATCTCAAAAATCTTAGGAATCATTAAGAAGAGGACAAACACAATAATGGGAAAAAAATGTGTGTTGAATATAAACAGTCCACTTGCAAAAGAATACCTACAAATGACCATTAATTATATTTTTAATTATCAACAACATATTCAAAGCCATATGCATTAAACCTACAAAATATAAATTTTTCCCTATCCTATCGGCAATCTGGGGAAAGAAACAGGGAAATATGCACACCTATGCTGTACCAGTGGAAGTATGAATTGTTAGAATGGTGATTTACAATTTGTAGGAAATCTTTCAAAATATATGTGAACTTTGGCCCAGCAATTCCATTTTCAAGAATTTATATTTAGAAATTAATCACAGAAATGCACAAACAATTAGACACAATGCTGTTAGTGTAACATTTTTTATAATGGTGTGAAAAATAAAAATAGGATAATAGCATCTATTTATTATTTATTGAATTCTCAATTACTAAATATATTATGTAACAAGTACTATACTGAATTTCACATATATTGTCTCATTTATTCTTCATTTTATAGATTACAAGTTGGATTCAGAGACTTTAAGTATCTTGGTTAAGATCATAAAGCTAGTAAGTGGCAGATTCAGAATTTAAACCCAGTTATATCTGTTTCCAAAGACTACAATCTTTACTACTATTTTCAGATTTTCTTGTCAAGCTTTTGTCCAGCCATAGGACGTTACATATGATGCAGCTATTGAAAGTGATGTAAAGGAATACTTAATGACATAGGAAACTGTTCATGATGTTGTGTTAGTTGAAAAAAAAATCAGATTATAGGACTTTACATATTTACATTTAGAATTATTATTATTATTTTTTTAACAAAGTATGGGTCTATGTTCACAGAAAAGATCTGCAATAAAACACTCTTAAAAGATGGTTATCTTAGGGTGGTAAAACTATTCCTTGGAATTTTTTTGCTACTTTGTACTCTTTTCCATTTTCTAAATGCACAAAAGACTAATGCATAGTAGAGACTACATATGAATATGTATTATATTTGCACCCAAGTTATTAAAATACTTCAATATGGCCCCCAATTATTTTCTTCTTGTGAAATTTGAAAAGGCAAGAGCCTCTTTGAAAAAAAGTTTGAAATGTCTTTCCATTTGGCATTCAAAAAAGTTTGAATAAAAGTACATAAAGCTAAAGATTTAAAAAATAATAATTTAATGATTTCAAAAGTAAGGGATAAACCAATGAAAAATAGAAAAGCTGAGTGTAGGACTTCCCTGGTGGTGCAGTGGTTAAGAATCTGCCTGCCAATGCAGGGGACATGGGTTCGAGCCCTGGTCCGGGAAGATCCCATATGCCGCGGAGCAACTAAGCCCGTCTGTCACAACTACTGAGCCTGCGCTCTAGAGCCTGCGAGCCACAACTACTGAGCCTGCATGCCACAACTACTGAAGCCCATGCGCCTAGAACCAGTGCTATGCAGCGAGAACCTACCGCAATGAGAGGTCTGTACACCACAATGAAGATTAGCCCCCGCTTGCCACAGCTAGAAAAAGCCCACATGCAGTAATGAAGACCCAACACAGCCAAATAAATACATTAAAAAAAAAAAAAGCTGAGTGTAGACAAGAGGAAAATTGCTGATAATTTGATAGCAATCCCCTTTAAAATGCTTCTATTGCCTGTTCCAGGCTATGACACTTTTACCTGAGGGAGGGGTCAAGACACTTTTGTGTGAATAAGCGCTGGAGCCCCTCCAATTGGCCTGCTCTCAAAGATGTTTTACAAATACAATATAGCAATCTGCTTTGATCCTAAGACAGGAAAAATCTGAAATGGTCAAGACACTTTAACTCTGACATCAAGACTCCTAAATATAGATTGTATCCTAGAGCAGAAATAATAGATTAGTTGCTCCTATGACTTATAACATCAGATGTAAACATTTTTATTGTTCAAAACTAGTGAGGGTACACTCAACTGAATTAAAACAATCTCTTATGCTGAGTTGAACTCAGAATTCCTGCTTAGATGAACTTGGTGTTGGGAATCTTATTATAATTCCAAAATCAGTTTTTCAACTTTTCTACAACTATGATGGAAAACCAGTTTAACGTGATTTTTATTTTCTTTAAAAAAAATTATTTATTTATTTCGGTTTTTTTGGCTGTGTCGAGTCTTAGTTGCAGCACGCGGGATCTTTCATTGCAGCGCTCGGGCTTCTCTCTATTTGTGGTGTGCAGGCTCCAGAGCACATGGACTCTGCAGCTGCAGCACGTGGTCTTAGTTGTCCCACAGCATGTGGGATCTTAGTTCCCCGACCAGGGATTGAATCCACATCCCTGCACTGGAAGGCAGATTCTTAACCACTGGACTACCAGGGAAGTCCCAAACACACATCCATAGTGCCTGGACAGGGCCATGAACCCTAGGCTGTGATTTTTAAATATATGTTTTATTAGAAATATTTTGCAAGGAATTCTGTCACTTTTTAGGAAAATTCTAGGAAATCTGTCTTATTACTTTAAACTGTTCAAAAATACTCTAAAACTAAATTGGAAAAATATTATTATTATAGGCCTAGTAGACCAGTGACAAACCAGGCAAAGTTAAACTGAGGCAGGGAAGGTAGGAGAAAGATAAAAAGGACAGAGAGAGAAATAAGAATAAACTGAATAGGAGGGAAGAGTATTAAAGAGCAAATAAATAATTTATGTCTAAATAAGGAAAAATAATCATGACGGTTTTATGGTACAAATAAGAATATGCCCTAGATAGCTCTTTTGTTATTTTCTTCTTTTTGGTACTATTTAGAGAAAGAAGGTAATACTTTAAGGGAAAGAAGTTAAGGAGAAAGAAAGGAACTAAGACACGTGTGCGAGGTATTTTGCTAGATGTTTTATTTACTTATTTCATTAAAAAATGAACCACTTTTTTTCAGTTACATATATATTTTTTCCAGATTATTTTCCATTATAGTTTATTACAAACCATTGAATATAGTTCCATGTGTTATACAGTAGGTCCTTGTTGTTTATCTATTTTATATATAGTAGTGTGTATCTGTTAATCCCAAACTCCTAATTTATCTCCCCTTCCCTTCCCCCTCTGGTAACCATAAGTTTGTTTTCTATGTCTGTGAGTCTGTTTCTGTTTTGTAAATAAATTCATTTGTATTATTTTTTAGATTCCACATATAAGTGATATCATATAACATTTGTCTTTCTCTGTCTGACTTGCTTCACGTGATATGTCCATCCATGTCGCTGCAAATGGCAATATTAAGAATGAACAACTTTTGGGACTTCCCTGGTGGTCCAGTGGTTAAGAATCTGCCTTGCAATGCACGGGACTTGGGTTTGATCCTTGGTCAGGGAACTAAGGTCACACATACCACGGGGCAACTAAGCCTGCATGCTCTAGAGCCTGCGCACCACAACTAGAGACAAGCCTGTGCGCCGCAACTACTGAGCCCGAGTACTCTGGAGCCCGTGTGTCACAACTAGAGAGAAGCCCGCGTGCTGCAACTACTGAGCCCACACGCTCTGGAGCCCGCGTGCCACAACTAGAGAGCCTGCGTACCACAATGAAGAGCCCACGCACCGCAACCAAAGATCCCACATGCCACAATGAAGATCCTGCGTGCTGCAACTAAGACCCAACACAGCCAAATAAATAAATAAAATAAAAATAAAATACATTAAAAAAAAGAATGAACCACTTTTAATTGGACCCTGTATTCAGGGCATAACCTCACTTAGTCCTCCCCACAGGCTTAAGAGGTAGGTATTATTATCCCCATTTCATAGATGAGAAAACTGACACTTGGACAGTTTAAGTAATTTGACAAAGCTACTTAGGTAGAAAGAGGTAAACTTTTTTTTTTCTTTCAAAGCCAGGAGCTTTCTACTCCACCTCACAGCAAAACAAAATCAAAGGCTATACATGTGCTTCAAAGGCAAAACCTAAGCAGAGTGAATATCCTATCTGTGACACAAGACAAATTTTACAGACTAATAGATATGCAATCTTTAGATTGTTTGGCAATGAATAGCATGACTTAGTGCTGGGAAGGATTTTTGCTTTAAAAGTAAAATTAAAGGGGAATTGTTGTCTTACTTGGGTTCTCCCAAAAGCAGACCAAGCGAAAACAAGGATTTGGTATAAGGACTTTATTTAGGAGGCGATCCCACGAAGTGTGATGAAGAAGTGAAACAAGGAAAGGAAAGAAGAAAAGTCAATGCTTTAATGAATGGGTTACTGCTGTGGGCAACTGGGGCTCAGTTTCCCTGGGTAATTCTGAGAGTTGATGGAATTGATGTAGAACCGACGACATAATTGTCCCTGCGATGGGTGAGGAAGCTAGGGTTTATCCACAACACTCATCCCTCACTGACTGATGGTTATTCTGAGCCATTATATTCCTGGCACATCCACCCTGCCCCACAAATGGGCTGAGCTCACTCCTGAGGCCAGAGAAAGTCTCTAGGCAGAAAGACACAGATGCTTGAGGTGAGATGCCCTTGGCAATATAAAGCAATTCTTCTTGAAGCTGCAAGTGACATCAAGAGTGAATTGAGGGGCTTCCCTGGTGGCGCTGTGGTTAAGAATCTGCCTGCCAATGCAGGGCACACGGGTTCAAGCCCTGGTCCGGGAAGATACCACATGCCGTGGAGCAACTAAGCCCGTGCACCACAACTACTGAGCCTGCGCTCTAGAGCACACGAGCCACAACTACTGAAGCGCATGTGCCTAGAGTCCACGCTCCGCAACAAGAAATACCACCGCAATGAGAAGCCCGTGCACTGCAACTACCAAAGCCCACGCACCTAGAGCCTATGCTCCGCAAGGAAGAGCAGCACCCCCACTCGCCGCAACTAGAGAAAGGCCGCGCACAGCAATGAAGACCCAACGCAGCCAGAAATAAGTAAATAAATAAATAAATAATTTTAAAAAAGGAGTGAATTGAGGGGATTCAAGTAGGATGTCAACAGAGTCCAGTAAATAACTCTGTGTGTGTGTGTGTAATTTTAGTAGAATAAAATGCAGCTACAGAAGTAGGTTCAAAGAATAAAATGAAGAGAAAAACAATATTCTCTTATTTCACACACTCTTCTACCACTTGATGGCAGTATACAAAAGTTTAGATGATTGAAACTAAAAAAATAGTAGTAATGACTTGAAATGACACTAAATATCTCATGATAATGGCTGTAAAACAATTTCCCCAAAATGTGTCATTTTCCAGTTGGAGATTAAGCTACTCTTACTATACTGTAGGTTTTTCAGAAAAATTCTTTCTCCAATGTGTCCCTTCTCCCCCAGCCCCTGCCTGTTTTTATACTATTATAATAGTCATGAAATTACTATTATAATGCAGTGAAACTATTGAATTAATGCTTAAACCACTTTCTTACTTTGTATGTCTCTTTACTTTTTGCTGCTACTGAGGCCTGATTTGTCTCCTTACTTTGGCATTCCTTACAGAAAGAGGAAGATTTTCCTTTCAGTAAGAGAGGAGTTGTCTTTCTTATCAAAATGCTGACAAAAAAAATCATCATAAAAGCTGATAACTATGACCATAGGTTTATGACCTAGGTTTATCTTTCCAGCCCCATTTCTCTCTGAAGTTCCATTCATTTTGTGATGGCCTGTTTAATATTTCCACTGGAGGTCCCACAAGCACTGCAAATTCAACATGTCTACTTGTTAATTTATGTCCCTTCCTAAATTTGTTCCGTCCCGCACCCTTTTGCCCTTTGACTTGGTCACTAACAATGAAATATTGGAGTCATTTTGATGTGAATAATAATAATAATTAAAATGATTAATTGAGTTCTGAGTCTTTTATATGCATTACCTTATTTAATGCTCAAAACAAGCCTATGAGGTAAGTACTATTGTTAAAACCATTTTACAAATGAGGAAACAGACTTGCCCACAGTTACATGGCTAGTAAGTAGAGGAACTGAGATGTAAACTCGGTGTTTTCAGAGTCCATACTGCTAACCCACACTTAACAGGAGCAGCACCAAATATCCATGTGTCTAAACATTTTCTCACCTCCCTTGCAACTAGGTTGGGATCATCTATCTAGTTCTGGCCAATGAAATGGGAATGGAAGTGATGTGTGTCTCTTCCAGGCCAAGGCACTTAAAGAAGTTGTGTTCCCCTCAATCCCTTTTTCCCTCAGTTGTGGCAACCTTAGAAGCCATGAATTCCAGATGGCATAGTTACAAGCTGGAGGAGACGCCATATGGTTAAGGAAAAATACCTTTGTGGTAAGTTCCGGAGATTTCAGTTTGTTGTGATCACTGTGTATGCTAGCCTATCCTGACTGATACAAGCAACGTGCCAATAAATTCCTCCTTCTTCACTATCCACATCAGATAGATCAATTACCAAATCTTTTTATTCCTCCTTAATTCTTCTTCCTCTCTTAAGTCCTCATTATTTCTCTAATTGGGACAGCTCCTAAATCCTTCTAAATAACTCATCTTCCTGCCTCCATCCTCAACCATCTCCAATCCATACCCCACTGTGCAGCTAGAATGACCCTTCTAAAATAATATTATATTAATGTCCTGTTCTTACTTAACATTTTTAAACAGCTTCCCATTCCCCAGCAGATAACAGCCAGTCTTCTCAGCATGGGCCACAAGATCCTTGACAAGCTCGATAACACCCACGCCACAGGCCACTCCCCTCAACCTCATGTTCATTTCATTCAGGTCCCCCAATTCCCCTTATTCTGCTTTCTAACATGCTGCTCCTTTTGGGAATGCCTCTCCTATGCATCTTTTGAAATTCAACTTAGTTGTTGCCTTTCAGGAAGAAATCTTCCCTGACATTTTATTCCATCTCCTCTTTTCTGTGCTCCCATGGCCTCCCTCTCTTCTAGCCCTTATTCCATTGCATTGTAGCTCTTTTTTCATATATCTGTGTTCATTTCACTAACTATCATATTCATGTTAATATCTTCACTACCATGCATGCACAGTGTCTGGCACTATTGGATAATTAAATATTTGCTGAATGAATTAATAAATACATGAATGAATGAATAATATTTTTATCTATAATGTATTTCCTAGATAAACTGCAGACAACACAAGATCACTAAAATAGTAGCAAAATTGCATTCTCTTGCTGTGGTAGCTAGTTTGCAAGGATGGCCCCCAGTAAACCATGTCTCCCAGTATTCACACCCTTATGTAAACAATTCCCACACTGAGTCTGAACTGGCTCTGTAATTAGTTTTAATCAATAGAACGTGGAAGAACGGATATTGTGCAACTTCTAAGGTTGGGCTTAAAATATCTGCAGGTTCCAATTTTTCTGATTGGGATATTCCCTTTTGGAAACCAACTAACATGCTGTGGTTAGTCCAAACCATGACAATGACATAGGGAGGAAAACTGAGGCACTCTGGTCAGCAGTCCCAGCTGATTTCCCAGATGGCAGCCAGCACAAGCTGCCAGCCATGTGAATAAGCCATCTTGGATGTTCCAGACTAGTTGAGCCACAGACAACCGCAACTCCAGTCAACATCATGTGGGACAGAAGAACCTTTCAGCTTAGCCCAGTCATCTCCTTCTCTCCTATTCTGGCTTCATGTGATCATGTCTCCTATGTGTGTAATGACAAAAGTGACAATTCTGCTGTCTTCTAAGTCTTTGCCACAGTTACCAGTGCCTGCCAATGTCTATGCTAACATTACTGGCACTCGACGTTGAGAGTGCAGATGTCTACACTTGGGTGCAGTCTCAGGTCACTACAGAAGTTGTTGTCATGGATACTGCTGACCTCTTGCACTTCACTATCCCACAGAGATCATTGTGAAAAAGCCCTTCAGATCTGATCACATTTTTATTGCGTCCCTTTCACTCTAGGACTCAGGCATGAATCTGTGGGGGATGGGCCACTAGATAATCTGAGTGATAGACAGAAATAGTGCCACATTCATAATCATTTCTCCTCCTTTATCCTGGCCCACTGTCCTTAAGCCATAATTTGTGCCATGACATTCCCTTCCCTTGGATGAAAATTTCTCCAACAAGTCACCAAGTCCTTCATGTATACAGATACTAGGATGTGAACCCCACCAGACCTTCAGACATGACCAGAGAAGACTGAAACCAAGAGGCTCAACATGCCCAGATTATAGTAGAATTATGACTGGAGATATTTATTCATTCATATGTTTAAGTGCAGAATACCTCTCCTCTTCCCACTTTCATTTGCTAACAGCTACCCTTCTTCTTGGGGAAATTGTCCTTCCCCCTTTCCAATTATTTTTTATAATTAATTAATTAATTAATTGTTGGCTGTGTTGGGTCTTCGTTGCCGTGCGTGGGCTTTCTCTAGTTGTGGTGAGCAGGAGCTACTCTTCGTTGTGGTGCGCAGGCTTCTCATTGCTGTGGCTTCTCTTGTTGCGGAGCACAGGCTCTAGGTGCAGGCTCAGTAGTTGTGGCGCACGGGCTTAGTTGCTCCACGGCATGTGGGATCTTCCTGGATCAGGGCTCGAACCCATGTCCCCTGCATTAGCAGGTGGATTCTTAACCACTGTGCCACCAGGGAACTCCCTCCAATTAGTTTTGGTTGGACTGTCAACTACAGTACATCACTCCACCTGGCCTATAGGGATGAGAACATGACCTTGTTCTGGTCAATCATAGTACCCCATCTCTCTAGGAAAAGGGATTATTCTAAAGGATAAGTACAGGCCCCAAGACAGGGCAGAGTTCTTCTCTGAGATTTTTTTCAGGAAAAGACCCCTTTCTTGAGGCACAAAATAAGAAAGCTGTAGTCCTGGGCTTCTATGTGGAAGATATTTTGAGAAAATAAAGCCTAGAAGAATTAAGCAGATGAGAGACGAATGGTATGAAAGAGAGTTAAGTCCTAGTTATGTCAAGCTGGAAGTTTCTCTCCCTGAGATACCTGAAGTTACCTGTTCCCCACAGAAATTCCATCAATTCTACAATGGGCCGCATGCTTTTCCCATTAATTCCCATTTTTTTACTTAAGTAGTTTGAGTTGGATTTCTAACAGTTACTGTTTAAAAAATTCTGACTATTGCAAATACAAGCACACCAAAATGATAAAAATATTTTTTCTTGTTTTTAATTTATCTGCCTTATATTCATAATGGGAAAATGACTTACAGTAAAAAGAGCTGAAGTTGCAGTATATTTAAAGAGTTACCTAATAAGAAATCAATGTGCTATGGTATATAATTTGTGGTTGCCACAATCTGATGAGCTTAACAAATTGTTTAAGAAATGAAAATTAGATTTTCAGAGTTTTTTGTAATGGGAAAAATTTATGGAAAAATGTGTGCTTCATTGGAGTAAAATGACAACCTTAAAAGTTACTGAGCTTTACCGTTTTCTCTTGCAACTCCAATTTGAAAATTTGGTTGTTTTTTTTTTTTAAATTCTCTATAATTTTGCCATCCAGAAAAGAAAAGGTACACGACATAATATGAAGTAATGAAACTCTGAGAATTCTTTACTATTGAATAATACTATGCTCTGGATTAATGAAGTTTTTTGTTGGTTTCTAGCATAAAACATGTACAAATGTTTAATGATAACATATTAAATCATTCTTTTATTTCACAGCTAATTAGTATTAAACTAAGAAGGAAATCTCAGCAAAATATAAAGGTTCTTGTAAACAAGGCTGCAGCAAGGACCATTTGTGAAATGCATAAAGTATAAAGGCATCTAAAGAAGACAAATTAATTAAATTAATCTTCCAAGATATACTCTGTCAAACAGGAAAGTAGAAAATTGACAACCTAATTTATACTATAAATTGCCTTTCTACAATGTATTTACAGGTGTGAACACTTTGATTTCCCAATACTGTGAAGAAAAGGAGGCACATGGAAGAAACATCCTGAAAGAGAAAGTTGGTTAGTTACTGATGGTAAAGTTAACATCTCTCCTATGTTAAAAAAATTGAATCACACCTGTAAATTGTGGTTAGTGAAAGATGTGTTAAGCTCCTCAGTGTTTAGACCACTGTACTCTAACAGTTTAACAGGAAGCTACATGTGCTCCACTACTGACTGAGAGGTGAAGCAAAACTCTCACAGTTAGGTTACCAGAAGATTCTCCTGACAGAAATAGTTGACAAAACAAACAACTACTTTGTTTTCTTTCAGTCGAATTTTGGTTTCAAGTATAGTGCCAATGACTTCAATGTTTTACTTTTTTTCTCCTGTGTAAACTTGTGCTCCATTTTATTTGAGACTTTTTCCATTCTGTAATAGTATTCGATTTTAGTGTGGAAAGGAACACAGCATTGAACTCAAGACAGGACTCTTGCCTTATTCCATTTGTTATCACCATATCAAGACACTAACATTTATTGCATAATTATGTGCCAGACACTGTGATATACATTTATAGATGTGATCTCATTCAATTCTCCCCCAAACCCTATATGGTATGTATTATTACCCATATTTTACAGAGAAGAAAACTAATGGTAAAATGGGCTTGTGACTTGTCTAAGGTCATTCAACTAGTAAGTGGCCGAACTTGAATTTAAACTTAGGTTTCTCTGGCACCAGAATATTTCTCTTTCCCATTATTCCATGCTGGTGCATTTGTTTCACAGACATAAACATTAGAAAGTTTAATAGGCATGACCTACTCTTAAAGAGGCGCCAACTGGAAAAGAGGTTATTAACTTGGAATCATCAAGGACACTTTCTTTGCAACTTAAGAGAGTTTATGTGCAAAATGACACTGATTCAGGTTAATAATAACTTTTATTGCTTCTCCTTTGAGATAATAGCTATAAAATTCCTAGTATACTGCTCACAGCATTGTAAGGGATAACTGGTTCTCTTCCAATGCTCTCTACTTTAGCATTTGGGGATTGATAAAATCTACTACTTGATATTTCTGTATTTGTATCTATGTAATAATACTATACAGGACTCCTATTGTCTTGTTTGCCCAACATCCAAATTTCCTCTGGAAACTGTTTCTCACATTCACACCTTGTGGTAGATGAAATGATTTAGCCCCATCCTTCTCCTTCCCCTGTATCCCACTCTGACTATAGCTTCACTGTGGGCAGAAAGTTTTTCTCTGCCCCCTGACTTAGAGTTTAGCCATGTGGCTGGCATTGATCAGTAGCATGTGAGTGGGAGTGGCAGTGTCAGGATGGTTCAGAGCCTAAACTTCAGAGGCCTCCCATGTGCCGAGACTACCTCGCTCGCTCCAAGAGGTAGATGACCAGCGTGTAGAATACAGCCACCCTAGTCATCACAGCCTAAAGTAGAGCTGCCTCAGCCAATCTGCAGATCTGTAGAAATAAATGATAGCTGTTTTAAACAACGAGTTTGGGGTGCTTTGTTAGACAGCATGAAAGTGGTAATAGCTAACTATCTCCCACCACACCCCACTCCCAATCACATGGTTCTCATAGAACTTACCAAGTTCTTCTTACAAACCTGACCCCTTGTAATCTTCGTACAAGATGCTGTCAACAGCTGGTCCAGAGGCAGACTGGAATACTTAGAGCTTTTCTCAATGTTTTGAACTTGGAGGGAGAACATGCGGGCACTCTTCCTGAGGCAGAAAGTCTAAGGTATAAAACCTAGGAGCTATCCTCAGCCATT
The DNA here is from genome assembly GCF_003676395.1 of Aethalodelphis obliquidens. Lineage (NCBI taxonomy): Eukaryota > Metazoa > Chordata > Mammalia > Artiodactyla > Delphinidae > Aethalodelphis > Aethalodelphis obliquidens. The sequence continues at coordinate 4,720,288 of NW_020837957.1, forward strand.
TTGGCCGCCCTGTGGAGAAAGCAGATTTGCAGTGAGAAAGATGAGTCGGGAGGTGAAGAGCGACACCTAGGGGCTCTTTAGAGTCCCTGGTTGCAGTTATTAAGGCCTCACTGCATCCTTAACCTTTCTTAGGTTCTCTGAACCAATAAATTTCTCCTTAGTTTGACTAAGCTATTTTGGCTGAGTTTGGTCTTTTGCAATTGAATGAGTATTGACCCATACACATTTTTTCTTTTCTTTTTTTAAAAAATTGTGGTGAAACCATATTATGTAAAATTTACCATCTTAACCATCTTAAGTATGCAGTACAGTAGTGCATACTATATGCACACTGTTGTGCAACAGATCTCTAGAACATTTTTGTCTTGTAAAACTGAAACTCTATAACCACTGACCAACAATTCCTCTTTTTCACATCCCTCCTTCCCCTGAAAACTACCATTCTACTTTCTGTTTCTTTGAGTTTAATTACTTTAGATACTTCATATATGTGGAATTATGAGCTATATGTCTTTTTGTGACCAGCTTATCTCACTTATTACAATGTCCTCAAAGTTCATCCACATCATAACATATGACAGAATTTCCTTCTTTTTAGGGATGCATAATATTCCATTATATATGTATATACCACATTTTCTTTATCCATTCATCCATCAATGGACATTTAGATTGCTTTCACCTCACAGCTCTTGTGAATAATGCTGCCATGAAGATGGGAAATACGTGCAAATATATACATATTTTCTTAATGGATTCAAACCCATAATTTCTTGTGCAATCTCTGCTTCTCCACTTTGGGAGAAAAAAAATGAAAGAAATATAGACCATAATAACAGTGGTTTGAGGACACAAACACCCACCAGTGAAACATACTCCTGAGCTTTCTCACACTGGGGCCCTTGGCCATATTATACCTTCTACCTGTCAAATCCCATCCCACCCATAGTTCAGGGGCTATCTGAGATGTCATGTCCTCTATGGAGCATCGAAGATGTTCCCAGTGGAGAATCACTTTCTTTAACTCGAACTTCCATAAAGTATTTCTGTCTCTCTGTGCCTCTTATCACACTTTACTTGTGTTACTTTCTATTTTTCTGTTGTAATCCTTCTGAAGAAAAAGACAGTCTCCTAATCAAATTTGCATTTCCCAAATTACTCTTTCAAGTGTCTTACACATAATTGGCACTCAGTAAATATTTGTGGAATTAAGTGATCCCTCACCCAAACCCCTGGGTTAAAACTAGATTCCCTCTTTTGTCCAAGTAAACCCATGTTTACTCTAATCCACCTACTTTATGCTGGAGGTTCATATTTCAATCATTTCCCATCATTTGACTGAAATTAAATCCCTAAATTACACTGGGCAAATGAGTCAGCTAGTTTTTTAAAGGTCAAAATATTTGTTGCCAAAAGGCCAACAGGTTGAATTTGATCATCCTTTAGGTTAAGACGTACTTTAGCTTTAAGATTCTTTAGCTTTGTCATATATACAGTTAATTCTTTTTTCCAATCATAAATAAATGAATTTCCAGGTAACCTTCTTAAGGATAGCTAGAAAATTTGCCTTGGTTTATTTTTCCTTATATCTTTACATAGGAATGTTCTGGGTTCAGTCCTAGGGCTTCTTCCCTTTTCCACCTCTAGTTTATATCTACTTTCTTGGTAATCTCACTCTGCTTGAGGCTTTAAATTCATCTCTGTGCAGAAGACACTCAAATTTTGTATCCCACCTGTATCCCTCCTCTGAAATTCAGACTGATATGACCAACTGCTTATTCAACGTCACTGTCTGGATGCATAATAGGCATTCTAAACCTAACATGGTCTAAAATAAATTCCTAATTTGTTTCCCCATTCCTCTGCAAAGTATCTTCCTCTTCAAGTTTTACCCCATCTCAGTTAATGGCCACTCTACCCAACCTTTCTAGTTGCTTAGGCGAGAATCCTTGAAGTCAAATCACGGTCACTCCTCTTCTTAAAACACTCCAATAGCTTCTCATCTCAACTGTCAGAAGAGCTGAAGGCCCATGGAGCCTGACACTATTGCCCACCACCCCTTCACTGCAGTTACTTCTCTAACCTCCTTTCCTTCTGATTTTATCTCCCACTTTCATCTCCCCTTGTTTAACTAAGCTCCTCCCACACTGGCCTCCTTATCTGTACTCAAATGCAGCCCAGAGCTTCTTTTCTTCCCCTTCCCTGCCCCCCACTGTTCTGCCTGCCTGAAGCACACTTCTTCAAATTAACTCCATGGCTCCTCACTGAGTCTACCAGATCTTTGCTCAGATATTATATTCCAGCAAGAGCTTCTCTGAGCACACTGAACTCTGTCTGTGTTTCCCACTTAATTTCTCTCCAAATGGTACCACCATCTAAAACTATATTTCACTTATTTATTTTACTTACTGTCTGTCTCCTCACATTAGAATCTAAGCTCCATGAGGACTAGATTTTTGTCTGTTTTGTTTACCCCTTTATTCTCAGTGGTGGAATAATTACTGAAACATAGTAAACACTCAGTAAATATTTCTTGAATAAATGAATGTTCTCAAAGTAGATACATAAGTTCACAACAAATACAGACAGAATAAAATGATGAAGAATAATTTTCTTTCACTCGAATTATACCTTTCAATGAATGTGTCTACATGGCAAGAATGACTCCATGGTACATTTTACATTGTTAATTAAAAAAACTCTCTCATTCAGTTGTTTTTTAAAAATACATATGGGTAGAATGGCAGAGAAAATATGCCAAAGTAAAGCAAAAAAAAAAAAAAAAAAAAGGCTCTCTAAAAATTTATTTTGGCTCTCTAAAAATTTATTTTGGCTCTCTAAAAATTTATTTTGCTACAGAGGATACTCTAAACAAGGTTCCTTAGGGCAGAGTACTTCTGGTGATAAGTGAGTAATTTTAGATGGTACACAGGTAAACATTTTCATTTAATAGCCATGTGATTATTTTAACGTGTGTTAGGAAAAACAAAGCTAGCATATCACAGCTGCGATCTTCTGGATGTGACTTTTTTTTTTTTTTTGCGGTACTTGGGCCTCCCACTGTCGTGGCCTCTCCCATTGCGGAGCACAGGCTCCAGACGCGGAGGCTCAGCAGCCATGGCTCACGGGCCCGGCCGCTCCGCGGCATGTGGGATCTTCCCGGACCGGGGCACGAACCCATGTCCCCTCAATCAGCAGGCGGACTCTCAACCACTGCACCACCAGGGAAGCCCTGGATATGACTTTTTAAGGTGAGGCTACAACAGGAAGAGCTGTGGTAGTTTGTATATCACACGAATCACAGGAGTGGGACTCAGGCCTACCCATGATCATAGTGAACCTCCTCTTGGAACTGTTCATAGAATGGATAACGGATGATGCTGTTCACTAGTATGTTTTCTTACATACTGAATTTTCAAGCCCATTCCTGCATTCTTTTCAGCATTAAATTGAAATATCACTTTGAAAAGCTGTTGAATATTGAGTACTGGAGTATTATAATGGTTGCCCTAGAAGCATAATCTAGTCACTGTTTGGATGCACCAGCAAAATCCCCCTGAGCACACACATGAAAACTGAAGAGGAGTATTTAAATGATGCTTTTCAAATTGTCAGTTGTATAATCCAAAGTTCTCTTAAATCTCAGATTTTTACTTTTCAAAGAGATGAACAGAGGCAATGAAAACCATTGAAGATCATTAGCTTCCATGCGCCCAAGTCCTCACTCTTTCATTTGAGCTGATAGAACTCTAAATCTTTCTGAAGAAAGCCTTCAATCCTCAAAATTGTTTTCATGAATGGGTTTAAAAGTAGAATATCTTACTGATATCTCTGCTAATTTGAACAGCTTAAAATCACCCTTACAATGTGAGCTTCCATTATAATTATACATGAAGGCCAAGTGAGTGAGGGGCCTGAAAAATAAGAGTGATGAATGTGTCTTGATCATGCTATATTCTATTATTCTTTAACTGAAAAATTCTCTAAAAATATTTAATGTCATGAAACACTTCCTAAATATTTTTTCCCAACAATTGGCAGCAGTAAATGGATAAAGAAAACTCTTTTATTCTATTACTTTCTATTATCTTTAGCAAATGATATAAATTTTCCATCAAAGTCAATAATAATAAATGATAATAAGTTTCATTGTTAATGATAATTATCTTTATAGCAGTAAACACCTACATTGAGAAAAAAGAAAGATCACAAATAAACAACCTAAATTTACATCTCAAGAAACTAGAAAAAGAAGAAAAAATTAAGCTCAAGGTTAGCAGAAGGAAGGAAATAACAAAGATCAGAGCAGAAATAAATGAAACAGAGACTAGAAAAGCAATAGAAAAGATCAATGAAACTAAGAGCCAATTTGTTGAACAGGTGAACAAAACTGACAAACCTAGACTAAGAAGAAAAGAGAGCAACTCAAATAAATGAAATCAGAAATGAAAGAAGAGACATTAAAACTGATGCTGCAGAAATATAAAGATCATGGACTACTACGAACAACTATATGCCAACAAATTGGATAACCTAGAATAAACAGATAAATTCCTAGAAAGAGATAACCTACCAACATTGAATCATGGAGAAATAGAAAATATGAAGACCTATATCTATTAAGGAGATTGAATCAGTAATCTAAAGTCTCCTAGCAAAGAAAAGTTCAAGACAAGATGGCTTCAATTGGGAATTCTACCAAACATTTTAAGAAGGTTAACACCAATCCTTCTCAAACTTCCAAAAAATTGAAGAGGAAGAAACATTTCCAAACTCATTTTATAAGGCCAGCATTAATATGATAACAAAGCCAGACAAGATCATAAGAAAAGAAAATTACAGGTCAATATCCCTGATGAACATATATGCACAAATACTCAATAAAATACTAGCAAACTAAATTCAACAGCACATTGAAAAGGTCATATACCATGATCAAGCCATGTTTATCCCTGGGATACAAGGATGGTTCAACATCCATTTATTGATATTCAAATCAATGAATGTGATACACATTAATAGAATGAAGGATAAGAATCATATGATCATCTCAATAGATGCAGAAAGAGTATTTGACAAGAATTCAACATCCTTTCATGGTAAAAACTCTCAATAAATTAGGTATAGAATGAATGTACCTCAACATAAAAAAAGGCCATATATGACAATCCCACAGATAACATCATCCTGAACAGTGAAAAGCTAAAAGCTTTTCCTCTAAGATCAGGAATAAGACAAGTATGTCCACTCCCATCACTTCTATTCAACATGGTACTGGAAGTCCAAGCCAGAGCAATTAGGCAAGAAAAATAAATCAAAGCTACCCAAATTGAAAAAGAAATTGTCTCTGTTTGCAGATTTTATATATAGAGTAACCCTAAAGATTCCACCAAAAAGTAACTAGAGTTAACAAACAAATTCAGCACAGTTTCAGGATACAACATCAATATACAAAAACCAGTTGCATTTCTATACACTAACAACAAAATATCTGAAAGTGAAATTAAGAAAACAATCCACTTTAATAGCATCAAAAACAATAAAATATTTAAGAATAAACATAACCAAAGAAGTGAAAGATCTATACACTGAAAACTATAAGACACTGATGAAAGACACTGAAGAAGATATAAATATGAATGAAAAGATACCCTGATGTTAATCAATGAAGGTAGAACACTCCCTCACAACATACACAAAAATAAACTCAAAATGGCTTAAAGACTTAAATATAAGACATGATACCATAAAACTCCTAGAAGAGAATACAGGCAAAACATTCTCTAACATAAATTGTAGCAACATTTTCTTAGGTTAGTCTCTGAAAGCAATAGAATAAAAATAAATAAATAAACAAATGGGACCTAATCAAACTTATAAACTTTTGCACAGAAAAGGAAACCATAAACAAAATGAAAATACAAACTACAGACTTGGAAAAAATATTTGCAAATAATGCGCCCAACAAGGGATTAATTTCCAAAATACATAAACAGCTCATACAACTCAATAACCAAAAAAAACAAACAACCCGATCAAAAACGGGCAGAAGACCTAAATAGACATTTCTCCAAAGAAGACATACAGGTGGCCAACAGGCACATGAAAAGTTTCTCAACACTGCTAATTATTAGAGAAATGCAAATCAAAACTACAATGAGGTATCACCTCACACTGGTCAGAAAGGCCACATTAAAAAGTCTACAAATAATAAATGCTGGAGAGGGTGTGGAGAAAAGGGAACTTTCCTCCATTGTTGGTGGGAATGTAAATTGGTGCAGCCACTATGGAGAACAGTATGGAGATTCCTTAAAAACAAAAAAGAGAGCTGCCATATGACCCAGCAATCCCAATCCTGGGCATATATCCAGAGAAAGCTATAATTCAAAAAGATACATGCACCCCAATTTTCACAGCAGCACTATTTACAACAGCCAAGACATGAAAGCAACCTAAATGTCCACTGACAGAGGAATGCATAGAGAAGATGTAAGATATATATATATATATATATATATATATATGTCTCACATCTTATATAAAAAAGAATGAAATAATGCCATTTGCAGCAATGTGGATGGACCTAGAGATTATCATACTAAGTGAAGTAAGTCAGACAGAGAAAGACAAATATCATATGATATCAATTATATGTGGAATCTAAAAAAAAACATGATACAAATGAACTTATTTATGAAACAGAAATAGACTCACTGACATAGAAAACAAACTTATGGTTGCCAAAGAGTAAAGGGGTAGGGGATAAATTAGAAATTTGGGATTAACATATACACACTATATATAAAATAGATAATCAACAAGGTCCTACTGTATAGCACAGGGAACTATATTCAATATCTTATAATAAACTATAATGGAAAAGAATAGAAAAAAGAATATATTTATATATAATATATATAACAGAATCACTTTACTGTACACCTGAAACTAACACAACATTGTAAATCAACTGTACTTCAATTAAAAAGAAAAGCAAAGCTATCCTGTTTCCTTGGATTGGAAAAATTAATATTGCTAAAATGTTCATACTATCTGAAGCAATCTACAGATTCAATGCAATACCTATCAAAAGTCCAATGGCATTTTTCACAGAAATAGAAAAACAACCCTAGTATTTGTATAGAACCAAAAAAGACCTTTAATAGCCAAAGCAATCTTGAAAAGAAGAACAAAGCTGAAGGCATTACACTTCCTGATTTCAAACTATATTACAAAGCTATAGTAGTCAAATCAGTATGGTGCTGGCATAAGAATAGACACACAGACCAATGGAATAGAAGAAAAAGCCCAGAAATAAACTTATGCATATATGATCAATTTTTGACAAAGACACCAAGAACACACAATGGGGAAAGTATAGTCTCTTCAATAAATGGTGCTGAGAAGACTGGATTTCCACATGCAAAAGAATGAAATTAGACCCCTATCTTACATCATTCAAAAAAATTAACTTGAAATTACTTAAAGACTTAAATGTAAGACCTGAACTCATAAAATTCTTGGAAGAAAACACAGAGAAAAAGCTCCTTGACACTGGTCTTGGCAATGATTTTTTGGATATGACACCAAAAGCCCAGACAACAAAAGCAAAAATAAGCAAGTGGGACTACATCAAACTGAAAAGCTTCTGCACAGCAAAGAAAACAATCAACACAAAGGAAAGGCAACCTATGGAATGAGAGAAAATAATTGCAAACTATATATCTGATAAGGGGTTAATATCTAAAATATATAAGGAACATACAACTCAATAGCAGAAAAACAATCTGATTAAAAAATGGGCAGAGGAACTGAATAGACATTTTTCCAAAAAAAGATACACAAATGGCCAACTGGTAACAGAGAAGGTGCTCAACATCACTAATCATGAAGGAAATGCACATCAAAACTACAGTGTGATATTACCTCACGCTTGTTAGAAGGACTTTTTTATCAAAAAGACAAGAGATAACAAATGTTGCAGAAGATGTAGAGAAAAGGGAACACTTCTACACTGTTGGTGGGAATGTAAAATGGTACAGCCATTACTGGAGATAGTATAGAGGTTCCTTAAAAAATTAAAAATTGAACTACCATATGATCCAATAATCCCACTCCTGGGTATATATCTGAAGGAACTGAAATCAGTATCCAAAGAGATATCTGCACACCTATGTTCATTACCTTTATACACAATAAGTGCAATAACCAAGCTATGGAAACAACCTAAGTGTCTGACAAGATGAATGGATAAAGAAGATGTGATGTATATATACAATGGAATATTATTCAGCCATGAGACAGAAAGGAATCCTGCCATTTGCAACAACATGTATGAATTTGGAGGACACAAAATGAAATACACAAGACAGAGAAAGACAAATACTATTTGGTATCACTTATATGAGGAATCTAAAAAAAATAAAAAGTGAAACTCATAGAAACAGAGAGTAGAATGGTAGTTCCCAGAGGCTGTGGGGTGGGGAAAATAGGGAGATGTTGATCCAGGGGTGCAAACTCTTATTTATAAGATGAATAAGTTCTGAGGATCTAACATACAGCATGGTGAATATCGTTCATAATACCATATTGTATACTTGCTAAGAGAGTAGATCTGAAGTGTTCTTACAAAAAAAAAAAAGAGAGAGAAAGAAAGAAAAAGAGTAACTATGTGAGGTGATGAATGCACTGATTATCTTGATTGTGGTAATCATTTAACATATGTATACATATACCAAATCATCACATTGTAAATTTTAAATATATATTGAATACAATTTTATTTGTCAATTATACCTCAATTTAAAAAATATTTATTATTATTGCATTTCTGGTATGGCCTTCTTTTCTTTGAGTCACTAAAGACTTAAGGTCTCTTTTAAAGAAGATGGTAGAAGAATGAAGGAGAATTTAGTGGGATAAAAACTCTTCCCCCGCCTCCACTTAGAGTTGAGCTTGCATAAATAAATATGTACACCAGTAGACATATCAACAATTGCCTCCAGCTGCCTCATATTTTAGAATCAACTAGGAAGTAATCTCCTCTATATATCCTTCCCTTTAAAGACTTCCTGTCCTTAATGTGTTTAGTATTTTTTAAATGTTTTTAAATTATCATATACAATATACTCATCCTAAAAAATAGGAAGTTATAGAAAAGCAAAAGGAAGAAAAAGTAACCATAATTCCATAATCCAAAGAAACCACTATTGATATTTTGGTGTATTTGTTCCACATACGGATTTTGTTTGGCTAGTATAGCTGAGAACTAGTACAGTGGTCTTCCAAATGTTTTCCTTAAATACCCTTAAAATAAACTTTAAAAATTATGTACCCTATTGCATATTTTAAAATTAATGTCTAAAATATTAAATATAAGTCTAAAAAAGTTTACTTCCTTTTAAATAGAAATTACTGAATGTTTTACAAGATGAAATAAGTGAGACAAGGCTGTTATAGGGACAAATATGCCATGATATAGTTTGATAACAAAACCCTTAAAATTTTACTTGATTTCTTTCAGATTTGCTGTACTTTATTGACAAGGTAGTTACACATGAATTTTATCCAATGTGTCTAGAAAAAATATGACAGTCCATCAAAAATCTCATTTACATTTAAGAGGATAACCATAAGTCCCCCATATTACTTCTGATGCTCAGCATTCAGACTATTCCAAAATGGGCCCAAATATCCCCAAATTGGCTAAACTTCAGAGTACATCAATATGGGCTGAAATACAAGTATTTTAGTAAGCTTCACTTTTCTAAAAAATGTATACAATGCAGGAAAAGATTAGAAGCCTTATGAGTTTAACGCACCTTGATTAGTAATCAGAAGAGTTCTCTCTGAAACCAGTATCTCCATTTCTCTGTTTGTTTGGTACCCTGGAGCTAATTATACCCAGGGTCATGCACAATACTGAGATTTGGGGTGGAGGGATACCATTCTTTAAGAAACGAAAGAATGACTACTGTGAACCCAGGCTCATTCTCAGAGAAATCAAATGTAGGGAAGTGCACATTAGGAAGTTGAAAATCTGGAAACTGATCTCCTTAGGAGTATGCATGAAGTCTCCAAGAGCTACAGTTGTACACTGAAGGTTTTGAGTTCACCTCCACTTCTGAGCATTCTTAAGTCTCTAAGAAACTCACAGGAAATAAGATAAAGTTGACCTTTAATGCACACCTCACAGGAAATGGTGATGATTCAGCCAGTAGCACCCACTCCTCCGATAGAACTGAATGAGCCATAAGGTACTTGATACTGAGAAATGCTGAGCAGATGCATGTAGGGCACATGTAGGGTCCTTTGGATGAGTCAAAAGATTTATGGTATTTATTTCTCTTCAAAGCGACTACCTAACTCTTTATGAATAATGGGATTATTAATTCAGTAGTTGAGAAAATTAATAAAGTGACACCTCTTTTATCTGGCATAGTAGAAGAATGAGTTTTTCCAGGTAAAATTATCATCAAGAAAATTATAACTCCAAGGCCATAAAGTTACAAAAGTAAGTTCAACATTTTTGACAAAAAGTTTTCTGAAATGAATACTACTGTCTGTTACATTCTTAAGACTGCGGAACTGAAATTGTACTTTTCGTAATTACTCAGTTGTGAGTTTTGAAAAGTAGGGCAGGCCCAGACAGTGAGCTGGGCACTGTTGGTGAAGCAAAGTGATATGGTGTGGTACACACCCATTGGAGGATGATGGGGTAGAAGTAGAGGCAGCTGAAAGAGGAATGCTGGTACCATAAAAAGGCAAAAGATTTACATGATCTGAAGAGAAACCAGAGTTATTTGGTACCATAAAATCTAGTTCAGAGTCACAAGTGTGAGATCAAACTGCAGGGAACAGGTAAGAAACCCAGCCTGAGTCACTGACCCAGATCAGGTAAACTTTGCCCTACAGGAGTTGGCATTCAGGGCTGAAGCTTGCAAAAGTGTGAACCTGAGGCTCCTGTATATTCCTCTCTGATCCCCTAATTGTTTTCATATTTTCTATTAGCATTTTTTTTCATTGTAATTTTAAAATACAATTTTGTTTCCTACTTCAGGGTCCTTGAAAGCCATTAACATCCTCTTCTGTAGTCACAACACTTAGCCAGTCTATGCTGGCACACAGAAGGCACTTAAGGCCCCTTTATCAGGCCTGTAACAATAGAAGGGCAGGGTGACACAGTCAATTATCCAAATAAGTCTTCAATTGCACATGCAAACGTCAGTATATTGAAGAGTGCAAAATGGTTCTTCACTCCAGGCTCAAGCCCCTTATTGCAGTATATACAGAAACCACCTTAAATAGACCTGAGGAGTGGCTCACTGCCCCTGCACAAGTCCATCCACAGCCACAGTGGGCTTTTCTTCTCTCATCCTAAATTTTGGGGGGCCCACCCATGCAGTTGCCTCTCTTTTGAATGTTTAAAGAAGAAATTGGGAGGAGGAAGCCACTTTCCTAGCCAAGTGTCTATTAAACAATTAGACTATTATTCTACTATGAATTGGGGAATTGCTTCAAAGCATAACTCCTGTTTTTTGCCTAGGGAAAAAGAAGCCCTCTGTCTTATCTTTGTGCTGCAGTTTCTAAAGGCCCTTTTCTGTCATCTTGGTTCGATTTGTGACTGCCCAAGGAGGAAGAGTGGATACATGTCTAGCCCCTGGCAGGGAGTGAGGAGGGAATCCAGTCACACTTTAGTCATTGTAGTACAGTAAGCCCTCTCAAATGGGAACACCTGTTTTACACGGTGTAGAGAGAGACTGGGCTGTACCACCGTATCCTAGCTACCAAGAATTGTGCAGATATGTACAAATGTCTGCCCTGAGCATATCCGTATATTAGGTGACTTCCTCTGGTAGCCGTTGTCATCTTCTCTCCTACAAAAAACAATTCATCCAAACACCCATCAGTCTCCCCATCCTTCCATAATATTGATTTCCTTTTTTCCACACAGAATTGCTAGATTACTATGGCACAAAACTTTAAGCCTCCCAAATCAGGTCTACTGAATGGGACCTGCATATTTAGTGGTACCTTCAAAGGGATGGCTTAGGAGCTTTCACATGATTCAGACATTCTCCCCTACTAAAGCCACTTCAAAGAAACGCAGTAATCAAAGTAGAAATAGTGTACCTGCTTTGCAAGCACAAATTCAAGAGTTCCCTAGTCCTCCTCTCTAACCAGATTATCTGCCCTAAGCCAGGCCTATTTAAAAATGTTGGGGCTGCCATATCACTTCCCTATATAGAGGTGGTAGGTTTTCCACCTCTATTCAGAGTCAGGGAGTCACTAAGTTCCCATTTCAGGGATCAACAGTCCACTCCTTGTTCTTCTCATTCCCACCCATATAGGGCATCTGAGTTCTGAGGCAAGACAGATCCCTCTAGGTCTCCTCCCCAATGCTAGACGAGTGTTGTTAGGCAACAGTTTAACATTCCAGGTCTTGGTCCAGCTATACTTCTTAAACTGGAAAATCCTAACCAATCCACTTCAAGGAGCTCCTTCTAGTAGTCAGTTGGTTTATGACAATGTTGCCACTGGATGGGGAAACTGGAGATATTTTCAATCCACAATAGGCAGGTAAATTTATAAAAAAGCACAATTGCATAAGGACTACAGTTCTAGCTGTTTTCTTCTGTTCTGAAGTTCCCTAAAGTGGATTTTAAGTTGGAAAAAAGCTAAATGTTGCATTAAATGTATTTACCCTGTATGTGTTAACTCAAAATATACTTACTAATTTAATATGATATATTTTCAAGATCATGCATTTTACACCCAATCACCCTTTTCATCCCCTCAGCCAACAACCATTCCAAACTTTTACCAAATGCTAGAGAAAAACTTGAAATTGTGTGACTTTTAGAAAATAAACAAGGTTTATTACTTGCAGGCTTGTAAGATGGTGACAAGATGTCTTCCAAAATGGAATAATTTTGAAAGTAAAATGGAGTGTTATGTGTAATTACCTTGGGACAAGTTTAAATTGCACTGTCCCAGGGTACCCAGATGGCAACCCTGCCTATGGAAAGTAAGCCGAGACAATGGGTTTTGATGCTTTCTGATTAGCAAGTGAAGTCAAACCATTTACATACAAGATTTTATATAGTTGATCCTCATCATTCCAATTCTGTATTTGTGAATTTATTTACTAACTAAAATTGATTTGTAACCCCAAAATCAACACTTGCAGCACTTTGTCAGTCATTTGCTGAGATTTACAGAGTGGCGAAAGAGTTGAGTCACACAATGTGCAAGTTCCCAGCTAAGAAACTTGTTTCGGCATGATACTGTAATCAAGTGCTACATTTTTCACATTCTGTGCTTTTTTTTTTGGTGATTTTGCTGTTTAACATGGCCCCCAAGTATAGTCCTGTAGTATTGTCTAGTGCTCCTAAGTGTAAGAAGTCTGCAATGTACACTACAAAGAACACCCGTGTTACGTAAGCTTTGTTCAGATATGAATTATAGGGCTGTTGGCCCTAAGTTCAATGTTAATGAGTCAACAATATAAACAGAAACACACATAAACAGAAACACACATAAAGCAATATTACGTATTGATCCATTGATAAAATTGTAAGCAGAAACTCACAGGACAAAGAAGCAAAAGAAAGAATAACTAAAATAATTAATGAATTGGACTTAATCAAAATTAAAAACTTCTTTCAAAAGATGTTGGTAAGTAAATGAAAAAATAAAGTACAGACTAGGACAAAATATTTGCGAAACGTATGTCTGATAAAGAACTGGTTTCCAAACCACATATAGAACTCTCAAAACTCAGTAATAAGAAACATAATAAACCAATAAAAATGGACAAAAGATTTGAACAGACTGTTCACTAAAAAAGAGATATGCATGGCAAATATCTTTGAAAAGATGGTTAAGAAGTACCACCAGCCCCCATTAAAATAAATAAATAAATGAATCCTGATTTGCACTGAGCTGTCCATTAATCTCATCTCCACTGTCCGAATTCCTGAAAGATTAGATGATGCCCTCTCCTTTATTTTCTATTCTAATTCACTTCAATCTCCTTTTTGCCCCCATTTCTTTTCTGAAACTATTCTCAGGGAAGACAGACTTTTGTTAAATTCAACACTACCTGTTAGTTCCTATCATATTTAATCTCTGACAATTTGACACTGGTCACACACTTCTCGTATCTCTTCTTCTGTCCTTTGGTCAAGATTTTTGGTTCTGGCCACCTACTCCCTTCCCTTAGCTCCCTGGATGTTCTCTTTGAGTTCTCTTATTCTAATCTTACTTTTAATACTATTGACATGCTGAAATCTTCTAAATTTAGATCTTCAGCTCAAACTTCTCTCTTAAGTTTACCCATGTCTCCAATATCCTACCAGTCTTCTCTGAACATGCTGTAAGCTCCTCCAAATCACCATGATCAGAACCAAATTCATTACTTCCCCACCCTCACTCCTCCTTTTGTGTGCTCAGTTAATGCTGTTATCTGCTGAGTCAGCAAAAGTAGCCACAGAGTCAATCCTTAAGCTCCCAAATTCTTAGCCCCACACAGCGGTTGTTCACTGCACAGCTATTGAATTGGCCTCAACAGAGCTCTCAGGTGTGTTTCCTCCTCTCAGGTCTTACTGCCTTTGCTTTGCCTTAGGCCTTCATCAGACTCTGATTTTCCATAGCCTCCTAACTGGACTCTCTACCCTCATTCAATTCTTCACACAGTAATTAGAATTATCTTTCTAAAAATCCAACTTGATTATGTATTTCTCTGCCTAACAATCTTTGCTATCTCTGACACTTTCTGATAAAGGAAGTTGGGGTTTTGTTGTTGTTGTTTTGGTTTTTTTTCAGCTGTGTAGCCTGACAAGCAACGGCCAGGTGGCAATGTGCAGCTGGGTGAATGGGAGGACGGACAGGAATACACAGGAATACAAAACCCATTACATTCTGCCACTGACCTAATTTTCCAGCTCAAATCCTTTTCCCTTCAACCTGGAGAAACAACCTGCCAGTCCCAAACAATTTACTTGCACCTTCTGTTCTTGGTATGTGAAATGTTTTCCCATACCCTCTCCTTCACAGTTTAGAAAATTGTTACTGGTGATTAAAACCCAGTTGATAGTCAAAGACACTCTTATTCGTGTATTCCAGTGGACCTCAGCCCTGGCTGTTCCTTGTAACTACCAGGAGAGGCTTTTTAAAAATATCGATGCACAAACATCCACTCACAGAAATTCTGATTTCATTGGGTACAATAAATTTGAGCATAGGAATGTTTTAAATGTTCCCCCAGAGTATTCTAATGTGCTAGGTACAAAAGATATAAAAATTAAAAAGACAGTATGGAGTTTCTAACTTCAAGAAATTCACTGTGGAGGAAATTAATAAATTAATTGTCATTTACAATATAATGGAGTACAAAGAGTGAAAAGATATTCATGTACAACAAATAAGGAGGCAAGAAAAGGAGGTGTGTCGCAGAAGTCTCCTGGTGATGCTTACTATAAACCAACCAAATAATTTGATAATTATTTTATTTGGTTGTAGGATCCTGCTAAACCATGAACAATAGTTCAAAGCCACTAATCTGTAATTTTGTCATGTAAACAATACAATAAAGCGGATGTTCTGTGATTAATCACCATTATATCTTTAATGCCCTGAACAATACCTGGCACATATTAGATGCTCAAAAATGCTTGTTAAATACATGAATGGTCAACAGTAGCATTTAAACTTTCTTTTCTTAAGAAATGGGTTTATAATGGATATCGCTGTTGGTTGCAAATGAAAACTAAGCATCATATCTTTGGTGTCAAAGATTTTGATAGATAAAGCATATATATGTGTTCTACTTCTTGGCTGAGACAGATTATTTTAAATTAAGATGAGGGAAAAAAAGTACTGACAAAGCAGTTCACTTTCAGTAATCTGGGTTTTCCCAAATAGTGACATAAGAGCCAGTCGTTTTGAATTGGACGGTTTGAGTTCCTCTTTGAGAATCTGAAATGTAGGTCGGTGCTTTGCTGACATTTCCATTTGCCTCATCACTGAAAACCTGAAGTGATCGTTGACAGGCAGGCAGTGAGGAAAGAAGATGTGACACAGGCGACAGCCTGGCTCTGAAGTGGAATTATGTGCTTCAAACACGTTGAAAGGTAAAGAGACAACGATCATCTAAATACTCAAAAAACAGCTATATTTTCTTTTGGAAATACACGGGCCAAGTTGTCTTCTCTTATAAGTTCTTGTGGTATTTCATACAGTGGTTACTGATGGAAGTTGAATCTGTAATATTGTCTATCACATCACTTTAAATAATATTATTGCGTATATTCTATTAGGTGAGTAGTTAACTCCTAACTAGAAACATTTTAGGTCTTGTTTTGCCTATTATTTATAAAATGAAGACCTACTATTGTTAACAAATTATGAAAGGGATCCTTATATTCATAAGTCACGGGGACCCCAGTTTTTAAAAGTGTTATCAGATATCTTGTGCTATTTGATGAGTCATGAGTTTTGTTGTTTTATATGAAAGGCTCAGATTTTACTAAAGAGATAAAAATAACTGAATAATGTTGATTATTGAGTAATTTATTCAATAATGTAGGTAACTGATTAACTGAATAATGTAACTCCAGTTGTAAACTCATGGCAATATTGTTTGGCATTTCTATAAGGTATTTCTTTTGAACTCTCTACAGATAAAAGGGCTTTCTGTAGATTTAACTGGTGATAGCACATAGGCCTTTGTCTCACTTTCTCTTTCTTCATTTTGAATGCTTTTTTTTCTGGAGGTTCTGACATCTTTGGCTTTTCCTGAGTTTTACTTATCAAAGACTAATATTTCTGAAGCTTGATAGGCATGTAAACCTGGTCAGGAAAAGAACTGAGCATCAGGGGTTAGAGCAGAGAGAGATTTCTGATGAGAGAGACAAGATTAGGAGGAGTTATATTTTATCAAGGGTCAAAATGTCCTACTAAGGTAATTCATAGTGATTTTGGGAGGGTATAAAATTCCATACTTTTGCTTTACTCCTCCACCTGTATTCTACCTCCTCGCACTCCAGTAACTCCTTTGCCCTGTTTCCTTTACCTCCCCCTTCCTTCCTTCCTTCCATTTTTTCTTCCTAATTATTCTCATCAAAAACAACTGTTAGAAAAAATGTTATGCCTTTTAGTATTTTATTGTTATATTATTAAAATGTTACAATTTAAACATTTTTCATATTTTTTCTAGAGGGCGACAAAGAGCTTTTTCCTGCTTTTGGTCATGAATCAGGTCACAATTCAATGGGACGTGGCAATAGCTCTTTACATATTCTTCAATTGGTGTCATGGAGGTACAGTGTTTTGAGTACCTATTGCTATTTTTTATTCAAATAAAATATTGAGTGTTTATTATGTTCATGGCATTATGCTAGGATCTCTGAAGAATAAAAACTTATTATATTCAAAAAAATTATATGCACATAAAATTATGTGGAATGAAATAAAGTCTAACCTCCCTACTAATTCAGGATTCATTTATCAAGCATCCTAACAGACAGACGTCTAATTCTTATACCAACATTTCCACGAAGGAGCTTATTATTTTGAGTTGGCATATTCTATCTTTGAATATTTTTAACTTATACGATAACTCATCAAACATTTCAACTTAATTCAATTCCACAAACCATTTATTGACGGTTACCGTGTGTCAGGCGCTGTGCTAAGCCTTGTATTCCTTTGTGCAGTAGTATTATGTGCTATTATTATCCTATTTTGTAATTCATACAAACATCTGGCATTATGACAAAGGCATACACAGATTTTAGGAGTCCAGCAGGGAGATCATCAGAAGTTCAGGCAGGGCAGCCATCAGCATTTGAGAGTTTCTGCATAGCATCCTGGGCAGGTGACAGGGATTCATTTACTAGGAGATAAGCAACACCAAGGCAGGGTTCTAGACCTTGAAGGAAGCTTTGCAAATCATGCAAGTTACTCAGAATAGTGACAAAAGCAAAACTGTCTTCTGTAGTTTGGGACACATTATATTAGAGATATAGAAGTAGCCCCACCTTGAGAACTAGAATCCTTCCAGCAGGATATTGGACACTTCCAGAGTCAGACCAACAGCTATCCAGGAAGATTTAGTAAAAATAAGACACCAGCTACTTTTTCCAGCTTCTGGAAATATGCAAATGATAAGTAGGACTTCTGTTTATATATCCAAGTGATTAATATAAAGCATAGAGAAATAAGACAAGCCCGTGTCATGTGGCAGAGACCTACCAGCTGTCCATTAAAAATTATTTTATATATTATTATTCAATCTGCTATGAATATTTTTAATATCATCCAGACTATCTTTTCCACGTTTTCTACTAGAACAATATTTTACCCCTTTTTAACAGATTTGCTGAATAAAAAATATACTATGTTTAGCATTCCTCTGACCAATCTAAAAAGAAGAAATTAATGTTTTATATGACTTATTTTAACATATTAAAAAGAGAAATTGACAATTTTTCATATGACTTATTCTTATATAATCCATGTTGATTCCTGCTGATTACTGATTTTTTTCTATGTACTGAAAAATGATCAACTTACTAATTCATTCTTGAATGTTGTGAAGCTCAGTGGTCCAGTGTTTCTGGGGTTCTTCTTTATTCCACTTTTGAAAACCAGGAGAATATTTGTCCAAATCTGAATTGATATTTTCTGTGTATTCTCAAACACTACTCGCAATGGTTTCATGAAAGTATTCACAGATTTTTTAAGGTGCTCAAGATGCAGTTTGTCTGAACATGAATTGTTGAACTTATTTAAAGCAGTCAGATGCTTTCTTAAAACTTCTTTCCATGTCTTTGCCTTCAATTCCCTATTGATAATGATGGAATTATTTTTAGCATTACCTCAACATTTAAATATTTATAACATATATGTAAATGTTCATTACATAAATGGCCATATTCAATTATGTTTATATTATAAAAAATTTAATTCTTTTTTTAAAAATTAATTAATTAATTAATTAATTAATTTACTTTTGGCTGCATTGGTCGTTGCAGTGTGCGGGCTTCTCATTGTGGTGGCTTCTCTTATTGTGGAGCATGGGCTCTAGGCATGCGGGCTTCAGTAGTTGTGGCACGTGGGCTCAGTAGTTGTGGCTTGCGGGCTCCAGGGCGCAGGCTCAGCAGTTGTGGTGCACGGGCTCAGTTGCTCTGCGGCATGTGGGATCTTCCCAGACCAGGGCTCGAACCCGTGTCCCATGCATTGGCAGGCGGATTCTTAACCACTGTGCCACCAGGGAAGCCCCCAAAATTTAATTCTTTAAGCTTTGAATTCCAAAGATAAGAACTTTTAAAAATCAAATACTGACCTTTAATTATCACTATTTTGATAAGGTTTTAAGATATTCTGATACAGGTATTTCCAGAAAAAGTCTACAATAAATTTTCCTTGATGTGAATTTAATTTAATTGATATTGCATTGCATTGTCATTCAAGTTTATGAAAATGACTTTATTGTCTTGGTTATAAAAATAATATATAATTTTTAAAACACAGAAATATACAATAAAAAATTACTCTAACACACAGAGATTATCATTGTTAATATCTTAGTGTATTTCTTTTTAATTCATTCATCGAGTTATTTTTAACATTTAGCCTCCATTAAATATGTTGTTTTGAAACTTGCTTTTCAACTTAAAAATGATGAATTTTAAGTGGTTGTCAAGCAATAAATTTTTGCAGTTAGTAATTAGTACTGATTTTACTCATTAAACTCATAGTTTTCTGTTAAAAGTAGCCTTTATCAAGTGAAAGTGAAAGTAGCTGGTGAAAGAGTGAAAGACTGAGTAGCTGGTTAATGGGGTTTGGATTCTGCAGTGCCAATTCTTATTCCTAATGTTACCTTTGAAAAATGAGGTAGACTCAAAAAGTTTCAGTCCTCACCTTTAAAATAGGAGAGCTAATCATATTTGCTCTTTAGACAGCTAGAGAAACTTAAAGGCTGAAAGCTGACTCTAGTCTGGTGTCATGCTGCCGAACATCAATAGAACACGGTAAAAACACACTTTGATAAACTAAACAAATGATACTCTGAGTCCTAAAACTCTTTTCCAATGGAAATTATTCAGTTAGTCGAAAAAAATTTTTAAATGCAATAGCACATTCTTCTGAATCTCTGGTTTTAATGCTTTACATGGAATTTTTAATTTTATCTATTTGTTTTCCAGGAATTACAAATATAAACTGCTCTGGACGCATCTGGGTAGAACCAGCCACAATTTTTAAGATGGGTATGAATATCTCTATATATTGCCAAGCAGCAATTAAGAACTGCCAACCAAGGAAACTTTATTTTTATAAAAATGGCATCAAAGAAAGATTTCAAATCACAAGAATTAATAAAACAACAGCTCGCCTTTGGTATAACAACTTTCAGGAGCCACAAGCCTTTATGTACTGTACTGCTGAATGTCCTGGATATTTTCAAGAGACACTGATATGTGGAAAAGACATTTCTTCTGGATGTAAGTGTTGAGGTGCATTCAAAATCCAAATGAAAGTTAGGCTAACAATTAACTGGTAATTACCAATCTTGTCTAAAAATAGAGGCAAATTAATATAGTTCACTTCTTGTATTAGTTTAATGTAGGAGTTGCAAATTCAAATGTCTCCAGGGGCCAGGCTGGTGAAATGTGTGAGTTAAGGAGGCTGGTGGGATCCATGCAGAGAGGAAAGCACAGAGATGGTCTACTGGGCTCAGCCACTGCCCAGCTTCAGCATCTATGAGGGTCCAGTATCCCTAGATCTTTGGACACTTCAAAAGAAGACAGAAGTGTAAATTTTCAATGTGAACTCTACAAACTTTAAATGTTTGTATGCCAATGCATTCAAAAAATAATTTTTCAACACTAGTCTGGCCAAACACAGCATATGTGAAGGGCAGCATCCTCAGATTTTCACTGTTGCTCTTCTCATCTGTTTTTTACTTAACATTGTTATCCAAACTATTCAATAATATCAACCTTGAAGCAGATCCCATTGAAAAATTTTGAGGCTAAGATTTAGGAAGGAGAAAAACATTTGCAACATTAGCTTTGTGTCCCTGCTATACTTCTTACCAGCTGTGTGACCTTGGGCAAGTTGCTTAACTAGTCTGAGCCTCAATTCCATGTCTATAAAATGAGGCTAATTATATTGGCTATGGTAAGCATCAAATTTCAATAATTTATTTGAAAGCATATTATACACTTTAAACTACAACATTAATGTGCCTAAACCCTCTTAAATGCATCCTTTTGATAAAACATGGGGAGATTCTGATACAATTCCCTGCTCCTAATGTCACTGCCCTAATTGTGAATAATTGTGTTTGTTATTATAATTATTAAGAAAAAAATTAATTAAGTTAATTTTTTAAATATTTGGTAAGTTCAATTTGTGTTCATGGTATTCTGAAGGTGTTTAAGTTACTATAGTAATATGGACTGGCTTGTATAATTGTACACTTAACTCTTGGTTCTACTATTATGAAGGAAAAATCAATAAGTTCAGCACGGTTTTAACCCAGAGGTTCATTCCCTACAGCATCTGGGCCCATTTTCAGTGAAAGATAGAGGGCTTTGGGTCTTTGTCATGCTCCCTTTCTCCATACTTTTGAGAATCAAATCTGAGTTCTTCCTCATCTCCAGTCCTCAGCTAGACAGAGCAAGCCCACCTGGACACCTCCACCTGCCCCTTGAGGGGATGTCTGAGAAGCAAGAGGCTTCCTTGTTCTCAAGTAAGGCTATCGTCCTGCTGGGCTCCTGATCTCTGTGATTTTCAAGAGAGAAGAGCCGTGGGAAGTGGTAGAGGTCAACTAAGGAAGGAAATTGTAGGTTTTGGAGTCAAAGAAAAAATTTATGCCTTAAGTAATACTAACATGCTAAACTTGCCCTAAATTGTAGGAATTGAAACCACAAGTAGACATCTTATCTGATGTCTAAGGACTTCTTAGCTTGTCCACATCCTCAGGAAACAGAAATAACCCTTCATGCTTAAATACTTTCCTATTTTTTCTTTGGGGGTGTGGTGGGGTGTTGAGAGAATATTTCTTTAGAGGGCAAATGAGTAACTTTCACAGTTGTGTGGAAAGGTTAGTTTTTAATTAAAGCCAGAGTAAGAAAGGAGGCAAAAGAAGTACGCCTCCTTCCCTCTGTTGCAGTTTGGGTGACAGGTTATTGCCAACCGCTCTCCCTGTGTTGCCTGAGGCCCTCTGCCCTCAAACACAACCACCAGGCGATGTTTAGGGCCAGGAAATGGCCTTTTCTCCCCTTCTAGGACAACATATTAGAAGCACTTATACTTTTTGCTGATGGCTGCTTAGAAAGAACATCATCCTTTCCACTTATTTACTTTGTGAGTTGGAACTTCTTACATAGACCTCTGGTTATGAGCGTGAAATTGTAACTGCCATGTAAGGGTTTACTCAAACCCCTGGATTCAAGAACCCCTGTGTTCTCAGGCTCTGCACTCTTAGCAAACAGAACTTTCTATTTAAGTAGGTCAAGCAAAGGTTTTTGAGGGGTTTTGTGGTATTCTAGAAATCACATTGCTTTCACTGGATCACTTTGATTACAGGATATTCATCCTGTGAGCTTTATTGTGTCAACTTATCATCACTGTTCCGAACAAAATGATTATGTGTATTTTTTTAAACTGGAGACAAATCATAAAAGACAAAGAGAAGATAAATGAGTCGTTGCTGTTCCTAAAAAGATATCTAAACATATTAAAAAGGTTCTGTACCTTAATGTGTAATTTGTGAAATACAAACTATTATTATCACAGTTTTCATTTTTAGCCATAATCTTAAAAACTTCCTAGATTCTTATCTGTGATTAAATGCATGCATATTATGAAAAGTATTCTATTAGAGTCACACCATTCACGGGATAAAATACTATAAGATGTCTTTATTCATTTAAAAACACCAGATTAAACTATTCATGAAAGTCATATATCCACATAATCATTTATTTAAAAGTTTAAATATCTTTGACTTAAATTTTAACCATCTTTGATCTCTACTTGTCATCAGTGCCTAGAAGGCACTGAATATTCGTCTTTAACATTGCTACTAAGTCTCATTAGTGACACAATAGGCTGGTCTGTGTGCTCCTTAGGTAAGGAATTATGGAGTTATCTTTGCCAGAAGTATTGACTTTCTTTTAATTTTAAATTCTTCTCATTGTCATTTTATTAATCAAGCCAATCAAGTCATGAAATAAACTTTACTAAGTGGTTGGTATGCACCATAAATGTGTTAAACGATAGAAATTCAGAGAAGAGGGGAACACACAGTGCCTTCAAGAAGCTCTCAGTAGAAAATGATACTTGGCTAAACTTTGAATTAACAAGAAACCTGGCCTGTGAATAGTGAGGGACCCAATGGTAGGGGAGAGGTGCAATTAGTAGGAGAGAGCAGAGTGTTTTCTGCTATCTGGCTGTACAGAAGGTTTTTATCCATGGACATTTAATAACCTGGCAATGAGATCTAAAAACAATTCGGTCTTATTCTTATAACCATATTCACATTCCCTTCTTTACATAGCTAACAAATAGTGTGTATATTTGCATTTGTGTATATAATCTATTTGATCTTTTGCAAAGTTAATTAGTTACCAGACACTTCAGAGAGAATGCTGTGGAATAACATAGCCCAAAAGACTGACAGCTGTCTTTTAGGATGGCCAAATCAGTGATACTCTGTCTGAAACCAGAGGGAAAAAATAACTTCAGCACAGATCACTGAGGGACCCCAACTCAATCAATATCCAAAATGATTTAAATTTATGTTTCCACAGCTACCTCCTTCAAGGCTCAAAGAAAACTTAAAGATTTCTTTTATCCTACTTGGAGTCCAGTTTCTCCCCATTGTAACTTGATACTACAACTACACATTTTAGTGTGTTCTTACTGTTTGAAAACACGTTTTTTTTTTTTTTGTTTTTTTTCTGAGAACGCCAAGTTAAAGTTTTATTTTTATTTAACATCTTTATCGGAGTATAATTGCTTTACAATGGTGTGTTAGTTTCTGTTTTATAACAAAGTAAATCAGCTATACATACATCCCCATATCTCCTCGAAAATATGTTTTCTAATTGTAAAATCAAATTGCATTCATGTAGAAAGTTTTTAAAATTTTGGACTAACAAAAAAGAAATACTTATCATTTCTATAATCCCATAATCTCACTACTAACAGACTCCCTCTTTAATAATTTGGAATATGTCTTCAAGTTTCAGTCTTTTTCTCTCTCTCCCCTTCTCTATCTCTCTGTTTGTCTCTCAAATGAGACTACTATACTATACTATTTTTTTCACTTTATCATATGGCCAGTACTCACTTACTTAATTAAACATATTTCTAGTGCCTTCCAAAGGCCATATACTTAAACTGTCTTCTATAACTTTGTTTTTGGATGTATTTTAGGAGTGTATTTTGGGTTGTTAAGGTGGTCTCCAATTCTTTCATTATTAGGAACAACACTTTAAGAGGCAAACCCTTTTTAGCCAAATATTTTTGTATATCTATGAACATTTCAATATGGTTGCATTCCTAGATTTAAAATTGCTGGGTCGCAAGATATTACTCCCACTTTTAAAGATTGTGATATGTAAAGTGCTCTCCATAAAGGTTGTATCAATTTGCATTCCCACCAGCAGTGTGTTAGAGGATTTCCCTGAGTTCATTCCAATACTGTGGATTAACATTTTTCAAAATCCTTGCCAATTTGATAGATCTAAATGACATCTATTATTGGTTTAATTTGCAATGAGGATAAATTTTTCATATATTTATTTCTTCTTTTATAAGTAGTATTCTTGGTAGATGATTTACAGGTGAAGTGCAAGAACATACTTGTATTTAAGATAAAGCTTTGGGTATAACTTCAGGTGCATAAATGTCTGCATTTTTATTCTTTCTGAGCCCCCATCCTTTCCTTTTTTTTTTAATGGGAAAGAATTATCATTTTCTTTTTTTTTTCCTTTTTTTTGGGGCACACAGTGAGGCATGTGGGATCTTAGCTCCCCGAGCAGGGATCGAACCCACGCCCCCTGAAGTGCAAGTGTGGAGTCTTAACCACTGGACTGCCAGGGAAATCCCTCTTGTCATTTTTTGAGTCGTCAAGTTTCCCAGGCAGTATTGCAAATGTAGGCACAAGCTGAGAGAGCCACACCTGAAAAGTGAGCATATGCTAAACACTCAGTATTTCCATACTTCTTTTTTTATCTTGATTCTTGGTAATTTATTATTGGATGATGCATCTGAAATTCCAGATGCAGTTCTACAGTTGCTGGGGTTTCATAGGCTTCAGAGGCTCCAAGGGCTCAAACAATGTCATTAGAACTCTCTCATCTTTTCTCATTTCTTGGGTTTTGTTTTCCCCTGTGTTGGCTTCATTCTTAAATAGACTGTTTCACTATGACAGCAAGATGGCCATCAACAACTCACAGCTCACATGTTACTCAGAGATAGCAGTTTCAGTGGGGGAGAAGCACCTCTTTTACAATGGCTCCAGAAGAAGATCCTTGGATAACTCTGATTGGTTCATCTTGAGTCATGTGTTCATTCCCAAGGGAAATACTCTGATTAGTTAGCTTAGGTCAAGGGTACACTTCTGTGTGATTGACAGCCCTTGGCATAGGGGTGGAGGTTGGGAGTGAGGGAGATGTCAATTCTCAAAGGGAAAGATGGTAGCAGACAAAAACTAACAATATTCCCCATAACAGGGCCACTCGGAGAAAGAGTTGAGGGCATGGGAGAAGGGAAAAAGAGAGGGAAACTAGAAATAGAATTCTATGAATGCCAAAAATTTTTAATCTTTTTTATTGTAGTAAAATGTACCACTTTAACTATTCTTAAGTGCACAGTTCTGTGGCATTAAGCATATTGTATATTCACATCACTGTGTAACCATCACCACCATCCATTCCCACAACTTTTTTCATCTTGCAAACCCAAAACTCTGTACCCATTGAACAACTCCCCATCTCCCCCATCTCCCCAGACACCATCATTCTGCTTTCAGTCTCTGTGTGTTTGACTGTTCTAGATACCTACTATAAGTGGAATCATACAGTGTTTGCACTTCCATGTCTGGCTTATTTTATTTAGCATAATGTCCTCAAGGTTCATCCATGTTGTAGCATGTCAGAATTCCCTTTCTTTTAAAGGCTCAGTAATACTCCATTGTATGTATGAACAACAAACTTTTAAAGTGGGTAGTGGAATCGGTGCTGGAGAAGTAGACAGTTGCCAGAGCAGAAGAAAAACACCATGGAGAACCCTTTCACAAGAGCCAAAAGGCAGAGAGGTTTCAAGGTGGGAGTGACCAAAATAGCAAATGCTGCAGAGGTCAAGCTCAATGATGACTTCACAGAAATCATGGGATTTGTGGATTAGAAAGTCACGATGACCTTAACAACAGTGGTTCTGGTGGAATTGCAGGTCTGAATCTTGATTGTTTGGGGTTCAAGAGTAAATGGGAATTGAGGAAAAAGACCAGTATAATGGACTTAAAAAAAAAAAAAAAGCTATTATGAAACGGAGAAAGATACGTTGGCAGCTGAGGGGAGACAATTTGGAGAGGAATTTTCTTTTTGGATGGGAGGAACTTGATCACCTTAGTATCCCAAAGGAGGGGAGAATATAGTAAAGTATATGGAGGAAAGTAGCAATGCTTGAGGGCAAAGTGGGTTGCAAGGTGAGCTGGTAGGGATGGAATGGGGGAGGTGCTGTGTACCAACTGGCCTGGTTTTCCAAATAAAATGGCAAGTTTATCAAGTAACTATAAAAAACTTTATGTTTCTATGCTCCTAAGTGATATATTTTGTTGCAGATCCACCAGATGTCCCTGACAAAGTAACCTGTGTCATTTATGAATATTCAGGCAACATGACTTGCACCTGGAACCCTGGGAAGCCCACCTACATAGACACCAAGTATGTGGTGCACGTGCAGAGGTAGGTTCCCTCCTAACAGTCTAACCTGAGCAATTCCACTCCAGCCCAGCCCATGCTGTGCCTCCAGCAGAGATCCAAGAAATCAACTTTAAATATTAAATGCATCCTTTTTATCACCAACTCCCTAATAATGATCAAGGAAGCTACCAAAACGCTTTTCAGGCCATTAATATTTTCACTCTGTGGGAAAATGTGTTCCATAATCTTTCTACTCCTTTTACTCATTGGAGGTAATTGGGGGCAAGGGCCTAATGGGATACAGCACAGCACAGTTTTAAAAGGATCTTTGCTCAAATCCCAGCTCCATCCTCCTTCTAGGGTTTAGGCAATTTTAATCTCTCCAAATTGCCATTTCTTTATCTTTAAAATGGGTTTAAAAATAAAACCTAATGCACAGGGTAATTTTAATTATTTAAGTGGAATTTGGCTTTTTAAGTATGTATCACTGTGCCAGGTCCACAGTCAGCACTACATTCATCGAAGCTATTAGTTATTAATAATGACCCCCAAATCTTAAATTTGGTGTCTGTGTAGGCTGACCATCTTCCCTGGTTTGCCTGAGACTAAGGGAGCTATCAGGACACAGGACTTTCAATTTTAAAACTGAAAGTAATAATTGAATGAAAGTAATAATTTTCTAATTGGAGTTGAGGAGGGCTTTGTGGAAACGCTCTTTTGTTACGTTCTAACGATAACCAGACTTCAGGAGCCAGACAACCATGCAGCCAAAATCTCTTAAGTTTTATGCTTAAGGACAAATAATTGATCATAAGAGTTATATTACTTCATACTAAATTAAATTGGGAGAAATGTATCTTTAGTTTCTGCTATTCAGAAACTGCAAAATAGGAAAAGGTTGATGTGAAAAAAATCTTTTCCTTCCTGAATGTACATAGTTCAAATGTTTCACTGTTAGAGCAGTTCCTCAGAGCTACTGAGGCTGTCTCCTGGACTATAGTCCTCAGTTTGGCTTGAATAAAACTCTCTTCTATCCCTTAAAAAAAAAATGTTTCACTGTTACATCTAAACTATATCCACGTATGTCAGTCTGTGTTGGACTCCTTTGCTAGTGTTAAAGATGGAAATAATACCATTAATTCGGGGGGAAAAATTGTGGGCAAACTGGGCTACATTGGTCACCCTATCCTTGTTTTGTTTCATTTATTTTTTTTTAAAAGAATGTCTTTAGTTTTGTACAATTGATCCTTGAAAAACGCATGGGTTGGGGTGCTGACCCCTTTGTGTAACTTCGTGTAACTTTTGACTCTCCCCAAACTTAGCTACTAATAGTCAACTAAGAGTTGACCAGAAACCTTACTGATAACATAAACAGTTGATT
Source organism: Aethalodelphis obliquidens (assembly GCF_003676395.1). NCBI lineage: Eukaryota > Metazoa > Chordata > Mammalia > Artiodactyla > Delphinidae > Aethalodelphis > Aethalodelphis obliquidens. Next base: position 4,748,614 of record NW_020837957.1, read on the forward strand.
GACATATTTTGTATGTTATATGTATTATATACTGTATTCTTACAATAAAGTAAGCTAGAGAAAAGAATATGTTATTAAGAAAATCATAAGGAAGAGAAAATATATTTATAATACTGTACTGTATTTCTTGATACTGTAAATTAATGTCTGTTTACAAGATTAATCATCTCTTACTACTGATATCAAAAATGAAAAGATCATGTGAAAAAGAAATTCATGTTTATTTACAGGTGTCACAATTCATGCATTGATAGGGAAGAAGCAGCAATATGATTGCTTTATAATAGCCTAGCCTATACACTAATGAATGAATCATTATAAAATTTTTATGGCATACAATATTGCAGTCATATTCATAATACAGCATTGGAAACTCTGTTACATTTTTTCAAAAACCACTTACCTGTGATGATAGGCTGATACGCAGTTTCTCTGATTAGGAAAAACAGGCGTACTATATGGTAATGTAATTCTTTGAAAGCAAAGTTATAGAACAGTAAGAAAGTAACACATCATTAATTTTATATTAAATATCACTCACTTTATGCCTATGTAAGGATAGACAAGTATCTACTAACATCTACAAATATTTTATGCATTTATGACATACCTAAGTTTTTCTTAATTTTTTTATATCTCTAGGCTATATCTCTATGCAGTTCATCTGTGAGTTTTTTCAAATTGTCGCAAATCTCCTAAAATTTTTCCAATATATTTATTGAAAATAATCCACCTATAAGTGGACCTGCACAGTTCAAACCCATGTTGTTCAAGGGTCAACTGTACCTGAAGTACACGTTTTCTCTAGTGATTCTCAAAAGTTTCACAAACTACTTTTTCTTTTATACTTAAAAATATATATATATTTATTGGACTCCTACTGTTTGCCAAGCACTGGGCCAAAAGCTTTGTATGTGCTACCTCATTTAATCCCCTATACAACCTTGTGTGGTACATATGATTATTTTTCCGATTTTTGTAGACAGGTGACTGAGGCTTAGCTAGGTTAGGTGATGCATCCAGGGCCACGCAGCTATGAGAGGGAGAGGTGGGATTTGAATCTGGGGTGGCCTGACTGCTTTCTTCCTAGTTTAGTCTTTTCTGCTGAAGTGGTGTGGGAACCCAGATCACAGGGTATATCTGAGAGATGCTATCCAGGTCTCATCATTATGGGAAAGAATAACCTTCCAATCTTACTCTCTCTCTCCATCTGTTAGGTACTCAGAATAACTTTGATTAAGTGAAACATAAAAATAACACCTCTGTGTTCAAGACATTTTGGGTAAAAACTAGACAGATTTTATGAATACATTGTTAAGCCTGGGGTTACTGGCTACATGTCATGGGCAAGAAGCTCATATCTTTCACTAAGTAGCGGTATGGTCAGGTAGCAAAGGGATGATGGAAACACTGAGATCAGTGATGGGTTGTGTTGTCAAATATATAATATACTAAGCACTGCGCTCCATACTTCATGTGCCTTACATCTTCAATCCTCAGCTTAACCTTGAGCAGTAACTATTAGAATTGTCCCCTTTACAGAGCTTATGTTACTTCCCCTTAGACATAAGGGAGCCAGAATTCTAACAGGTGTCCAAGACTTAACCAATCCTCCTTGCCTCTGGGATAAAGTAGTCCCCTCGAGATGAAAAGAGTCCATGAGGACAAGAAACTCATTGCAAAGGCAACTTTAGGAATGTGAAAATGAGGGCAGTATGGGAGCAAACACCACAGTCTAAGCTCAAAGAAAAGTTAGATAGTGCCAGATTGACAGAGAATGCCTAGGCTTTGCTATCTCCTGCAACTTATACTATCTCATGGACTCACTGATCTTGATTAGTTGGTTAATTCTTTTTCTTTTAATATAACAGCTTTATTGAGTATAATTCACATACCATACAATTCACCTTATTTAAAGTGTACAATTCAATGATTTTAGTATATTCAAAGAGTTGTGCAACCATCACCACAATATTAGCACGTTTTCTTCATGCCAGAAAGAAACCCCATCTTCATTAGCAGTTACTCCCCATCTCCCCCCAACCCTCCCAGCCCTAGGCATCCTCTGTGCATTTGCCTGCTCGGGACATTTTATATAAAAGGAATTATACAATTTGTGGTCTTTCATGACTAGCTTCTTTCACTTAGTGTAATGTTTTCAAGGTTCATCCATGGTGTAGCATGTATCAGTACTTCATTCCTTTTTATGGCTGACTAAAGTTCCATTATTGTATGAATATATCACATGTATCCATTCATTAGTTGATGGACATTTGGGTGGTTTCCATTTTGGGGGCTACCATGAATAATGCTCTACTAACATTCATGTACAAAATTATGTATAGACATAAGTTTTCATTTCGCTTGAGCATATATTGATACTTAGGAATAGAATTGCTAGGTCATATGGTAACTCAGTTTAAACTTTTGAGGAACTGCTATACTGCTTTTTTTAATTGAATTATAGTTGATTTACAATATTATGTTAGTTTCAGGTGTACAACATAATGATTCAATATTTTTTAGGTCATATTCCCTTTAAAGTTATTGCAAAATAATGGCTGTGTTTCCCAGTGCTGTACAATATATTTTTCTTCCTTATTTATTTTATAAATAATAGTTTGTATCTCCTAATCTCATACACCTATCTTGCCCCCCCACACACACTAGTAACCACTAGTTTGTTTTCTATATCTGTGAGTCTGTTTCTGTTTTGTTACATACATCTGTTTTATTTTTTAGATTCCACATATAAGTGATAACAGAGTATTTGTCTTTCTCTGTCTGACTTATTTCACTAAGCATAATACCCTCTAGGCCCATCCATGTTGTTACAAATGGCATAGTTTCATTCTTTTTTGTGTCTGAGTAATATTCCTTTATATATATATATATACCACATCTTCTTTGTCCATTCATCCGTTGATGGATACTTAGGTTGCTTCCATATCTTGGCTATTGTAAATAATGCTGTTATGAACATTGGGATGCATGTCTCTTTTTGAATTAGTGTTTTCATTTTCTTCCGATATATACTCAGCAGTGGAATTGATGGATCATATGGTAGTTCTATTTTTAGTTTTTTGAGGAACCTCCATACTATTCTCCATAGTGGCTGCACCAATTTTCAATCCCATCAACAGTGTACTAGGGTTTCCTTTTCTCCACATCCCTGCCAACATTTGTTATTTGCAGACTTTTTGATAATAACCATTCTGACACGTGTGAGGTGGTATCTCATTGTTTTGTTCTGTTTTGTTTTGGCCATGCCGCACATCTTGTGGGATCTTAGTTCCCCGACCAGGGACTGAACCCAGGCCCTTGGCAATGAGAGCACATAGTCCTAACAACTGGACCGCCAGGGCCCCTCTCATTGTTGTTTTAATTTGCATTTCTCTAATGATCAGCAATGTTGAGCATTTTTTCATGTGCCTGTTGGCTACCCCTAATTTCCTATTTAGTATCATAAAAATGTTCTCCTAATATTTTATAAGATTATTATATACCTCTTTTAAAAGCCATTAATGCATTAACAATTATATCTGTCTAAATTATTTACACGTGGTTTTTGAGGGACACATCTTCTTTATCAAGTGAGGAATACTTGCAGTAGTTATGAATACTGAAATTGTTCTCAGTACCCAAAAAGTCACTTTGGAAGTCTTAAGAATAGATTTATTAAAGAGCAAACTGTCAGAAATATCCATTGGAAAGAGTACAGGCTTTAGAATTTTATGTTTGAATTCCAGTTCTGAGGCTTATCATTTAGATGTCTTTTGTGGTACAAATATCTGAAAACCCAAGTGCAGTGACTTAAACAGACAAGGCCATAGTGGTAGGTAGTACGGAGCTAGCATGTTAATTCAATGATACCCCAAGGAACCAGGCTCTTTCCACTTTTCTCCTCTGCAGCCTTTAGTGTGTTGGCCTTAATCCTCAGATGCTACACATCCAGGCTTCTCATCCAAGTTTCAGGAAGGAAAGAGGTGAAGGGAAAAGGATATTCTCCCATGGAATTCCACTTGCATCTCATTGGCCAGAGTTGAGTTACATGTCTACTCTGTCAGGATGGCAACCTCAGAGAGGGGTGTTATGGGTGGAGTTCAGTACTGTCATCTAATAGTATCTGCCACAATTGCTAGCTGAGGGATCTTGGTAAATTTGTTTAGCTTTGCTAAGCCTCAGCCTCCTGAGAAATGAGTATAAGTAATACCATACTGAGTGTTATAAAACTTACAAGAAAGCTAATTATAAGAAAAGGCTCACAAATAGAAAATGCTTAGAAACTGACAAAAAGGTGATGTTAGAATATTAGAACATTAGGGTGAAACTCAAGGCTGGCTCTCTAGACTTGTTTGATTTGTTCCAAAATCAAAACCTGACTGATTTGGGAGACAAGATTAATGTAAAGCCATAAAAAATGATCACTTACAGGATATTATAAACAATAACTTTATTTACATTATTTTCAAGTAACAGTAATTTTGGACAGATGACTGTCTAGAAAGATTGTTAAATGTGCTCTAATAAGACTAATTTTCTAACTGTTGTACATATGTCAGTAGTAAAGTCACTCATTTATTCAAACTAGAAATGTGAACCCAACGTGGGCAAGAATTTTTGTTTGTTTTGTTCATTGCTATATTGCTTGAGCCCAGGATGAGGCCTGGCGCATAGTAAGCGCTCAATAAACACTCGTTGAGTGATTATTCTGATAACTAGAAATAAACATTTTCTGCATCCTCCCTTCACAATCTAGTTAACTAATAATACTACAAGGTCCTATATATTAAAAAAACTTTTCTTACTATCTTTTCTGAAACCAAGAGCAAATTATAGCCAAACTCAGGCAAACCTAACCCAAATTCTGACTTGATTGAGTCCAGATTAATGGAATTTTATCATTTTTTTAAAAACTTCATCATAGGTTATCATAAAAGATGTGAAGGGTTACCATAAAAACAAATGTTCTCCTCTAGCAAATTCAAAGAATGAGCTCCTATAAGCACAGACAAATTGGAAAAGAAAATAAACATCTGTTTGTCTTACAATTAATTAAAAATGCACCCACGAGTTGAGAAAAATTAGAGAAATCCGTTTTTCTAACTTATGGTTAAGAAGGCCTTTCCCCCTAGGAAAAAGGTGAGTTATAATGAATTTTGTGGTTGAAGTGGTATCAGATTTAAAAAGCCTTTTCTAGATCCTGGGTTCTCAGGGTATTTTCCACTTGGGCAGATAGGTAGAGATCAGCATTTGCAAGGTTTCACTTCCAACTCATGTGGTTCTGTTTTCCAGTAAAATCACATATAGAGAGAGGCATTTCACCTCAGCCCACCCACTTGTTTCCACAGTGGCAGAAAGATGGCATTCCCTCTATGGCAGCATAGGGGCCATCAGGGCCTCCGTCTGGTGTTGGATTGAAGTTGTAAAGTAGAGGAATTGTGTCTGTGTTGCTTCAAGAGTCTTCCTTCTCCCCAGAACCTTTGTGGTGACCCCACCAGCACAGCTGCATGTCCATTCACATACACTCCTCAACCCCTTTGTATTTTGCTATGTACCAGTGGGTGGTGATAGAAGAAAAGAAATGAATCTCTGCTAATAAATATCTACTTACTGTTGTCCCATTACGCTCAACAGCTTCATGTAAATACGTTCTTTCTTTACCTTGGATACTCTTGCAATGTCTGGCACAGTACCTTGTTGAATGAAAATAAATAACTTGTTGAATGAAAATAAGTGCATGATGGCCCTTCATTCTATTTTATTCAAGTCAATTTAACAAATATTTATTTAGTATTTCATGTCTTCTTGGAACTATGTTAAATGCTAGAAAAATTTTTAAAATACGCAACATGTCGGTGCATGACAAGTTTATAAACTGTTTAGAACAGCACCAATGGTAGAATTTTCAGGTACTATGAAAGACCAATAGGGTCTTTTAATTTTTTGTTTTTGGTTTTTTGTTTTAGATATTGTATTATTCTTATTATGTAACTGCTACACTTCCACTTTTTATTTATTTATTTATTTATTTATTTATTTATTTATTTATCTTTTGGCTGTATTGGGTCTTCGTTTCTGTGCGAGGGCTTTCTCCAGCTGTGGCGAGCGGGGGCCACTCTTCATTGTGGTGCGCGGGCCTCTTACAGTCGTGGCCTCTCCCGTTCCGGAGCACAGGCTCCAGACGTGCAGGCTCAGTAGTTGTGGCTCACATTCCTAGTTGCTCCGCGACATGTGGGATCTTCCCAGACCAGGGCTCGAACCCGTGTTCCCTGCATTGGCAGGCAGATTCTTAACCACTGCGCCACCAGGGAAGCCCAGGGTCTTTTAGTTTTAATGAGACCCCTAAAAACAACTGCCTACTCTTCCAGTTCATAAGGCCTGCTTGTTTTTGCCACATCTTCCTCTCCATATGCATATTCATTATAACCAGAGTTCTTAGATATAATTCCAAATATATTTGAGGCTGTGATGTTATATTTCTACTGAGTTCAATAACCAGTTCATATGTTAAAATCCATCTCCTCACCAATTCTGCACCAGTGCTTGGAGAGCTAATTGTGGCTGGGGACAAACACAAACTTACTGACTGATATTACTTTATATTCATGACCACTCACCTCACCTGGACCCAGGTAGCCACCCAGTAGTCCTACTACACTTCACTGGTCAAGTCACTCCCCCACTAACCGGGTAATTATTTCATTACTCTTTCTTTCATCTCTGGTCTCTAACATCTTCTCCCCTTCCTCACTCTATTGATGACCTGCTTTCTATTTCACTGAGAAAATAGGAGTAATGAGAAATACCACAGCCTCCCTCATCTGCTGACACACTGACATCTGTACCCACATACTTGGTCTTCCCTTCTAGTACTGTGGATGAACTACCATTGCCCTGATGCCAGCTCTCCACTGTGTACTAGATCTTACCCTGCCTGCCTACTAGAGGACATCGCTCCAACAATACTCCTTTCTTCTGTATCATCGCCTTTTCTATCTTTACTGGATCTCCTCATCAGCTTTCAAAGATGCTGTAGCATCTGCTCTCTTGAAAATACAACCCTCCCTTGGTCCTTGCCTTCCACTAATCTATTTCTCTGCTCCTTCTATGGCAAACTCCTCAAAAGAGTTGTTTGTACTTTCTGCCTCTACTTCCTCTCTTTTCATCGTCTCTTTAATCTAGTCAAGTTTTTGCCCTTCACCTCCAGGTCTTAGCAGTGTCACTAATGACTTCCCCATTGCCAGATGCAATGGTTTATTCTCAGTCCCCACCCTCCTTATCAGGAGGATTTACCATCAGGAACATTTAACTTAGCTTTTTACTTCCTTCTTTTGGCTTCCAGGACAGCACTCCATTTTGGTTCTCCTCCTACCTTCCTGGATGCTTTTTCTCAGTCTCTTTTGCCAGTTCCCCTTTATTCCAGTAAAGTAATGGTGACCCAGAGCTCTATCCTAGGACCTCTTATTATCTCTATCTACATTCATTACCTAAAAGATCTCACCCAAATTTATGGTGTAAAACTCCCTAATCTATATCTCCAGTCTAGATATCTCTCCTGCAATGCAGCCATCATTTATCTAACATCTTACTCAGTATTTCCTCTTAGATGTCCAAAATGTATTTTCAAGCTAACACTTTCAAAACCAAATACCCAGTTTCCTTTCCCCAGACTCGCATTCCCTATCTCAGTAAGTGGTAACACCATCCTTTGCAGTATTCAGGTTAAAATCATTGGAGTCCTCCTGGATTCCTCTCTAACATGCCCCCTCATTCAACTGATCAGCAAAACCTACTGGATCTGTCTTTAAAAAACTGACTTCTCACTGCCTGATCCAAGCCATATCATCTCTCACCTGCATTAGTAAACTGGTGCTCTACCCTTCACCTTTGCCCTGCTACACAGTCTATTATGCACAAGTAGTCAGAGTAATCCTTTTCACATGCACATCAGATGTCACTCCTCTGCTCAAAATCTCCCATTTCACTCAGAGATCAAAGGCAGTCCTTCCATGGCCTTATGTGACCTTACAATGCCTTCTAAATCTCCCACTCCTCTAGGACTCTCTGATATCATCTCATCCCTTTCCATCCCTCAGTCTACCAAGCCTCAATGACCTCCTTACTGTTCTTGAACAGGACAGGCAAGGTCCTGCCTCAGGGCCTTTGCATATCACCTAGAATGCTCCAAAGAGCCACAAGACCTGATTCTTTACTGCTCTAGTGTTACCTTCTCAGATGCTCAGATCTTCCCAATCTCCCTAAAAAAAAAAAAAAAAAAAAAAAAAAAAAAAAAAAAAAAACCCACATCTACTCCTAGCATTTCCTAACCTCCTTCTTTTCTCTTCTGAATGTTTATCACCACAAGACATATTATATATGCATTTGTTTCCACCAGAATGTGTGCTCCACAAAGGTTGGGACTTTACCTGCTTTGTTCACTGTGGTAGCCCCAGTGACTAAAGTAGCGCTTGGAACATAGTGGGTGTTAAATATTTTTTGAATGAATGATTAAATTAAAAAGTACTGTTCACCATTATCACCACAAATCAGCAGTGTTTATTAAAAATCTATTAACTACAACTAGGATTAGGTGCAATGGAAACTTCAGAAAAATATAAATCATGCTGACTCCTTCAACAAATAATCTGTTATGTATTAGTTAGCACAAGAAAAAAAGAAATAGAAGTAAGAAATTTAAAAAACTTTGTAACAGGGCTTCCCTGGTGGCGCAGTGGTTGAGAGTCCTCCTGCCGATGCAGGGGACACGGGTTCATGCCCCGGTCCGAGAGGATCCCACGTTCTGCGGAGAGGCTGGGCCCATGAGCCATGGCCGCTGAGCCTGCGCATCCAGAGCCTGTGCTCCGCAAAGGGAGAGGCCACAGCAGTGAGAGGCCTGCGGACCGCAAAAAAAAAAAAAAAGAAAAGAAACAAACAGAAAAAAACTTTGTAACATACAGTTGTATGCAAAAATTGTCCTAAAGTATATAGTCAGTCATTACAATTAGATTCTTCATCTAAAATAGTGCTTTGTGGTCTAGGTGCTGATATGAGGGGTAGACTTTAAAAGAAGAATTAAATTGCCTAGTAACTATGGTTAATGTCGGTTTGAGAATACATTTCCATTTTGACTTGTGGTCTCAATACGTGTGATAAAAGAATTAGCCACAAACCAATTAACAACATGTATGTGGTTTTCTCTAACTGGAAAATATTCAAAGATGCCCTACTTACTACTTACACATAGTTGCCATTCTCTTATTTTCACATTTGAATACTTATTTACCATGAAGTTAGCATTCCTTATTACAAAGCCCTTGCATGGAACCCCTGTGCAATGCTCCTTCTCAGAGGGAGCTCATTTAATTCAAGCCATGTCCACAGCTGCCCTTCCCAAAGAGGTACAGTAGGCATAGTACCCAGGGCTAGCCATACTTTCAGGAGTCTACAGGATGTTTAATTGCATTTAAAATCACAGGAAAAAATGAACCATTAGGTCAAAGAAAATGGTTTAATATGTGATATTAATATAGTTGCTTTTATATCAGCAGTTGTGAAACATAATCTATATGAATATGTGTGTGTGTGTGTGTGTGTGTGTATATATATATATATATATATATAAACATAAACATACCTACACACATATAAACTTTTTTATGTTAATGGGAGAAGGGGTCTATGAAGGCAAAAGTGCTTAGGGCCCATGAAAGTCATACTGTGGCCCTGGATGGTCTTGACTTTGTTTTAAAAAATTCTAAAAGTGAAACCAATTCTGATTCATTTTTAAGTAAAAGGTTGCCTTCTGAAAGCTAGCTAAAAAGATAGCATCAAAAAAATTGAGGAATAATTAATTCAAACCAACATAACTGGTGATCATAATCTTTTTTTTAAGTTTAGAGACAGAAGAAGAGCAAGAGTATCTCACTTCAAGTTATGTTAACATCTCCACTGATTCATTGCAAGGTGGCAAGAAGTATTTGGTTTGGGTCCAAGCTTCAAATGTACTGGGCACGGAGAAGTCAAAACAAGTGCAAATTCACCTGGACGACATAGGTAAAGAAAAAGAAATTCTGTAATGGCTTTACGAATAAACAACTAATTTGTTCTGACCTAATCAAATGAAGTTGAGATTTGAAAAGAGTTTCCCTAAAGTTCCTGAAGATCATGATACAGACAAAAAGAATTACCCATAAGTCACTGCCTGAGACAAGCCAAAGATAAGTAAGGCTGCCATTGTGTTGTATATTCTTCCAGTCTTATTTCTACATGAGGTATGTCTTTTCACAATATTTACTGAGAACTTCTTATGTTTAACCATTGTTCTAAGGGCTAGGGAGAATGAGATAGACAAGGAAGATACTTCCTGTCCTAAACATCTTGCAATCTACCAGGGAAGAGGGAAAGAAATAAGGATTATAATAAAGTGTGATGAGTCTTATGTTGTGAGAAGTACAGCATACTAAAGCATTCTACTGTATATGCTATTTTGGAAGTTATGTTTTTGTTTGATTTTGTTTGAAAAGTTCTACAAAAAACAGAAAATTGTGGAGAATTATGTAGACATCTCTATGTACACCAGCCAGATTCAACAAAAGTTAACATTTTTTGCTTCAGGTATTTTAGAACTTGCCTTTAAAAAAATAACAATATAGAATATATATTTCTATTAATTTAATCTATAATCTTTTTTTAATTAATATCTTTAATTAGTCCCTTATTATTGTTCTCAATTTTTCACCATCATAAACTGCACTGCCATGGACAACCTTTTGGCTGAATTTTTGCATAGTAGTTGTTTTTTTCCTTAAGATAACTTCCAAAAAGTGATTGCCCTTGAGCCTTTTACAACTATATCGTAGTCCTAAAGCCAGAGTACAGCCAAAGAGCACCAAGTGTGAATCACCTTCTCTCTGGAGATTCTAGTGCCAATTATTCCTGTTTTTGTTATTAAAGATGATTTCAGTAGCTAACATTTATGGCACACTTTCTTCAGTGCTAACTGCTTTTACATACATTATCTTATTTAACCCTCACAACAGTCCTATTCTGTAGAAGAGATTATAATTTACACATGAGGAAACCAAGGCTAGGTGGCATTAGAAGTTGAGTTTGCAGAGCTAGGAAGCCTCTAGTTCTAGTATCCTCAACTCCTATCCTCAGTCTTTATTTAAAGCACACTGCAATGTGTCTGACAACTTTCCTGCTGATTAATGTTCTAGGGGATGTGACACCTCTTGGGGCACAACACGGGTATCCTTTGGGGACTACTGGGGTCTTTTATTGGAACTAATATCTCAACGTCTCAACTAAACTGAACTATCTCAACTAATAAGATTGGTCTAAAAATCTGTCCTTATGCTATGAATATTGGCTTTGAAAACAAACACTGCTGACTATGGTGGTGAATAGTAACTCCATTGTACTGTATATTCTTGGACTTATAGTTCTCCACATTTTTGTAAGTTTACATTTTGAGGTAGGATATAGCCATAACATGCCCTTATCTTAAAACAGGTTCCCCTCAATGGATTAATGATGTTTAAAGGCTATTGTGTTCAGTATCATTTTGGCAGTATCATTTTTAGGAACTAGATTATTACTATTAGTCTTACTGCTATTATTACCATTGTTATCTTATTATGATCTTAGTGTCATTGCATCCGTTTATTGAACACCTATAGTGTTCCAGACAATTAACATGCAAATCACATTTAATTCTGAAAACAATCATGCATGGTAAATGGTGCCCATTTTACAGACGAAGAAAGAGATAAAATAATTTGCTCAAAGCACATAGCTAGGAAGGAGGAGAGCCAGATGTCATCTCAGACTTGCCGACTTGCTGTAGTTAACCAGCACCCCACCTCCCATAAAGGGAAAATCTCATCTGGCTGTCACCTCCAAATCTGCTTTTCACACTGAACCAGGGAGCCTCTTGTTTAGAGTTACTCCACCTCCTTCTCTTCCTCCTTTCTCAGTATCCCAAAATGCACTCTTAGAAACTCAGGTTGAAAAGCACAGGTTGACAGTGTAGGAGGCTACTCCCAACAGAGCCCCTAGGTTATTAACGGATGAACTATATTCATTTGTGGCCCTTTAAGAATGAGACATTGCAAGTTAGATATATGAACTGTTCTATGAAACTGAAGACAGGGAACTCTCCTGGGAGCAATTTCCACATAACGGCTATGGGATTGGTCTTTAATTAAGTTAGGAAGATATGCTGAAAGGCAGGGCTGAATTAAGAGTGCAGTAACACTGCCAAAATGACATGTGAGAGGAATGCTTAAACTTCTCTTATAGAGAAATAAGTTTCAATATGGAAAATGCAGTGCCTTCCGGCTGCCATCTTGAACATTAGTTCTCCCCACTGAATAATTATAAGTAAATACATGCTGTTCGAAAGACACCAAAGAACTACAATATGGTTCTTTATTTCAATATAAGTGGAAACTAAAGATATGGCATCTACGATGGAATTGACGGTTTTTTTAAAAAATGTAAGATCTAATGGGAATGTATGAAACCAAAGCAATAAGAGCAAAAATTCAACATTCTGAGTCTTCTGTAACAAACTAATGTTCAAGTACATATTACATAACATGTTTTTATTTGAAAAATATAAGCTCATTCAAACCTAAACCGTCAGATCTCTATTGCACCGATCTGCTCTGTGCTAAGACTCTATCTTAAACTCAACTTACGTTTCTCATAGGACTAAGCAGACTTTTGCTTCCTCCCCAGAATATCTCTTTCTGCAAAAGGGTCTCGGAATGCTTGTGCTGTTACGTCTGTGGCAGGTCACACTCAGAGGTGGGAGACAGGAGGGGGTAGGTAATTTGTAGCCTTGAGGGTGCTTAAATGGTCCCAAGTGGTTTCAGAGCCCCGGAGATCCACTTCCCTGACTCTAGAAATCTCTGAATTCTGATTCTCATTACAAGAAGCTTAAACTAGCAAAAGGAAACCACCTATGGAATTCAGATGATAAAACTTCAGTATGGTAAGCTCTTTAATTAGATTAATCCTGCTACTACTACTTATGTTCTATACTGGGTTTAGCCCAAGGATTTTATTTTAGGTCAGTGCTACTAGAAAGCAAATCTTTAATTTTTATATTTTTCTACAAATCATATATCTGTGCACATAATTTTAGATAATATTATTCACTGAAAATAAAACAAATTTCCCAAAGAATACTTTATAAACTTAGAATAAACAAAAAGGAAACTAAGTCATAGAGAATATTAAGCTGTAATAATGGCCTCTAAAAACACACATACAGGTTCTTGAGTTCTTTGTTAAGTAATACATCTAACAAAGTTATAGGTTTTCACTGTTCTACTATGCATATAGGAGAAATGGGAAATGCCCATGATTTTATTCTGTTCAGACAGAATAAATTTGCAAGAATTTACACAGTTTAGAAATACAGAGCTTCCAGTTACACCATTACACCTACTACAAAAAATAACTAGTAAGATAACCAATCAGAATGTCAGTTTCCTTTTGAAAATCATAATCACAGAACACAGCAATAATTTGTAAAGTCTAAGAGTCTTGTGAGACTCCTTGTTCAAATCATACTTTCAAGTACAGATTTATTTTAATAGATAACAAGAGTTAGCAATAAAAATATTCATACAAGTTTCCCTATGACACAAGAGAATAAAAATATTATTGTGAACGATCTTGATTTTACATCTTACCAAATTAGATTCTCTGAACTAAATTTAGGATGCAAAACATCATTTCTCCCTAAACAGATGCAGGAAAGAAGAGATATCTTCTTTACCTCCTTTTTACATTCTTTTGTTAATAGGCCAGGCTTCAGAATTTCATTAGTTCAGAATACAGGGGAGTGAGTATGAGGTGGGGAAGGACAAGACAGAGCTCCATTTAACAGAAATGGAGAATGGGTGGAACAGAATTTTACTTAAGAACAGCAGTTTTCTCCTACATAATAGATTAGAAAACAAGAAAAGTTTCATGTTAATTAGATCATGAGATTTTTTTTTTTTTGGTACTTTGAGTTTTAACATTCTAAATATTGATGAAAAAATATTGATTTCTCCCTAGGCAAGTTTTAAGCTGCTGGATTTCTGTTTTTGTTTTTCTTTAGTGATACCTTCTGCATCCATTATTTCCAGGACTGAGGATATAAATACTACAGTGCCCAAAACCATAATCCACTGGAATAGTCAAACATCAATTGAAAAGGTTTCCTGTGAAATGAGATACAAGGCGACAACAAACCAAACTTGGAACGTAAGCTCACTTTCACTATTCTTTTGCATGTAAGTGAGTGAAAGAAAAGCCAGCCAATAGTCAGTGACCACAGTGGATGTATAATGATCTATTTTACATGTTTTTATCTGACTGTTCATGTAATATTCAAACCACTCTACTTTTAAGAATGATGCTTCCAAATAGAGAGGTGTTTCCTGAAAAGGTCTCTTGCCTTTTGTAAACTGCTAAACAGACAAATTCCAACTAGGACGGATTCATCTCTTTAGCTCCTTGTAATTCACGGTCTCTTAGGGTGAAATTTATATCAGTGATTATGAATATAAAATGTAAGTATTCTATGTTGAAATTTAACAGCCACCCAGGGAAATAAAATCTGTTCAAAGAACTTCAGATTTATGGGTGTCTCTTTTTAAATGAAAAATGTGCAATCCAAAATGTAAAATTTGTTACTATATTAGTCTTAGATGAGCATAAGGTAAAAAGTGAATGTCTAGGCAAACTAATCACCCTTAAATACCAATGGTAAGTTAGTAAGCGTCTTAGGAGAGGCATAGGTACAAGGTTCATTAATAAAATCGCATCACATGACAGCACCTGTGAACATTATAATAAAAACTCACTAATTTGAACTACAGGGTAACACTAGCCTGGCTGAAGAAAAAGTACCAATTTTAGTGTATTTGAAAACAAATGCCATTTTATTATTTTTAAGTACAATAAACTGGCATTTAGTCAAAATAATTAAGGAATGGAGTTTATGGCTTTGCTTAATTAATAGTTATGTGTCACGTATGAATTTACCAGTTTTCAGAGAGTTAAGTGAAATGATATGTATTTATTCTCTGGTGATTAACATGGCTCCAAAGTTTTCATCATTCTGAACATGAACGATATTGGCTTTGCTGTAGAACAATATGTTTAAAGAGTGTCAAGAAAATGAGGGTAAAACTATACTGATTTCATGACATACTCTAAAGACTGCTCTTTAAAAAGAAATCCCGGATGCCAAGTTGTTTATTTACCCTTGTTAATGTACATGAGAAATGCGATCTTTTAGTTGTTTAGATTACACTTGGATGTAAGTCCATGTTCTGCAACATTTGGTCAGTAACCAAATGAAGAGCCTGCTGGACTCGTTGACTAAATAACTGCAGCACTTGTGTGCACAGCAACCCCATGCTTGAAGCCTAGGACGAGCAAGATTAAAAACTTCACAGCCAATCTTTTGCATATGTGGAATTTAGGTAAATTTGAAAACAACCCAAATGAAACTCTCATCCTAGATTCTGAGTGGATAAGGCTTTACTCTAATAAGACACCTGGGTAGTGTCAGGGTCATAGGATGATACTGAGAAGACGAAATTTCTTTATTTGGCATAATAAGCTATAAGAATGTTTAGAAAATAGAAAGGAGTTACAGTATCAGTATGCCTGAATAGATTTTCAGAAACCAACTGTTTTCTTGTTGAAATTCTTGTTCTCTGCTCCCCTTGGTGGTGCTACATATGCCACTGTGAGACTTGGTTAACTCAGAGGTAAATCCGAGTTCCCTTTTCAAAACCTTCTCTTTATCAGAAGCAGGCAAATGGAGGAGCTGAAAGAATATTTGCTACCTCGTTTCATCTTCATCACAATCTTTTATGATAGGTAGTATCAGCTCCATCATCGAAATGAGGACACAGGGCTTGAAAAGAGCTTAAGCCAGGTTCTCCAAGCTTACAGAGTTAGTAACTTAATGCCTCTTACAGACCGTACATCACTTTGGGCACCCCCAAAATGTTGGGAAAATGAAGGAACCAGTTTCAATTCAATATGTGTATCCTATCCCTTTTACCATGATTCCTCCAAATGTAATTACTCACACAGATGACCCAAGTCCAGTTGGTAACAGCCAGAATGATGCTTTGTTTTTTACATTTGTTACCCATCAGTTTTATCTGGATCATGCATAAAATGTTGTCTTTACCTCCTTGTAAGGAGACAGGAAGCGAGAGTCATGAAGAGTGGGCAGACACAAAGGACTACCGATTTGTTCTTCCACCTCAGCTCTGCCTGCATCAGATAACTGATGGAAGGAAGCTCTTCACTTCAAAGTGGCAGACAGCTATGCACAAAGCCTTGTGGCTAAGCACATAGGCTCTGGAGTTCAAAGCCTGGCTCTACCACTTTCTGGTTGTGCAGCCTTGGCCAAGTTCCCTAGCTTCTCTGGGCCTCATTATTACCACACCTAAAAGAGGGATAAGATAAGCACCTACCTCATATGGTTTGGGGGATGATCAAATGATGGAAGAAGCTAGTCCAGAGCCTGGAATAGAGTTAATGTTCAGTAAATGCTGGCTGTTACTGCCTCTTCATCTTAACCTCCAGGAGAGCCATGCAGCAGGTGTGGTCGAGCCAAGGATGCCCACCTGAAAATCAAAATCAGTGCATTGAGGGTGTTTTCAGCTGTTTTTAGCTAAGCTGCATATAAGTTACGAGGTATCAGCCAGTCCTTCAGGTGAACCTTCAAGGCTGACACCATGGGGAGAATACCTACTTGTTGGTTATCTTCACGGACTGTCTCCCTACCTCCCTGGCATCCTTGCCCACTTCCGTGTACCTTATCTCAGGAACATTTACCATGTTGTTTGTATTTACCATTTTACACGTGTATTTTCCCATCCTTTAACTATGAGTCCCTGGAAGACAGGACTGTTCCATAAGCATTTTTGTATTTCCATTGATATTTATAATGTCTGGTTCACACAGATAATATTTTGACACATTAGCTATTAGTATTATTATTATTTGCCTTTAATGGTGCCAACAGCGGTGATAGTAAAGTAGGGAAATCCTGACTAGAAGTTCAACTGAATGGATTAACATTGACTCGAGTCTCTGATTAAGCTAGACCAGGGTATTGGCAAACTTTTTATTCAAGGGCCAAATAGTAAACAATTTAGGCTTTGCAGGCCATAAGATCTCTGTCCCAACTATTCAACTCTGCATTTGTAGCATAAAAGTAGCCATAGGCAATATGTAAATGAATGGACATTGTTGTGTTCCAGTAAAATTTTACTTTTGGACACTGAAATTTGAATTTTATATCATTTCCATGCATCATTGAAATAGTCTTCTTTGGATTTTCTTTCAACAATATAAAAAATGTAAAAACTCTTCTTAGCTCATGGGCTGCACAAAACCAAGCATTCACTTTTTTCCTGGAATGGCTAATAGAACAGCAGGCAGATAGCCAAGGTTCAAATCCTTGGCCTTTGCATTTCAAAAGTATAAATGCTAGTATAGGACAGAAGACTTGTAAGAAAATGTGATTAGTCATGACTGGCTCTCTCAATCCCCATCCCCCTTCCCTCTCACATCAAAGACTAGATAAAGATTTCTGAGCAGAGAGAGGGGAAATGGGTGAGGGGAAGAGGTTGGTAAGGGGGAAGAACAAAAAGAGTTTAGACTTGGGTGGTTACTGAGCAGGACCCCTCATCTGGGCCATGCCCCAGGTTGGAAGTCAGAGGAAGTTGGGATTATAGAACTCTGAATAGGTTGAGATTCTCCCCTTCACCCAAGGATGCTCCCAGAAATTTAGGTGTAACCCTAAGAAAAGATGTACCTCAAAATGATGGAGATTAAGTTTCCAGGCCTCACGCCTTCAGAATTGAGGCTCTAAAAAGAAAGCAGCTGCTATAAAAATAAAGTTATATTTCTGGCCCTTGAGGTCATACCCTCTGCATAGGAACACAGTTAGGTCCAGCTCTCTCAATGACTATTGTAGCCTCTGAAAGTATCATTTTGAAGGTACCATCTTCAGCTTGCAAGGCCCTAAGCAGGCACCTGGTTGGCCTCTTAGTAGAAGCAACTGTTAACAGTTCCATAAAATTCTTCTTTCTATTTTAGAACTCTGGCTGTACTTTAGGGTATTTCTCTTCTTAGAGGACTTATCTATAAACATAATGGCAAGAGACATATTGGAGAACAGCAACTCCCCTCCAAAAGAAGCTCATATGAAGCAGGGTGCATATGGAAGTCAAACTTCTGGCACTAATAAAAACTCTCCTGGCACAGGAGATCAGCTCGGTGCTCTGTGACCACCTAGAGGGGTTGGATAGGGAGGGTGGGAGGGAGGGAGATGCAAGAGGGAAGAGATATGGGAACATATGTATATGTATAACTGATTGACTTTGTTATAAAGCAGAAACTAACACACCATTGTAAAGCAATTATACTCCAATAAAGATGTTAAAAAAAAAAATTTCTCCTGGATCCCAGTAGCCTCTAGGGGCCTTCAGTCATATTTAGAAGAGCAGAAAATTTCAAGGGCCGTGGGTAGAAATGTGGCTTACGGAAACTCTGAATGATATCTTTCAGGAAACGTGATATCCCAAAACAGATATGTTTATGATTTTTACATTTTCAATGCATTGCAAGTTTTAAAGATTTATGTTAAGACTGGGTTTTAACATTAGAATCTCTAAATGACGTGTATACCTTGTTGTGTGTGTGTGTTTTAATCGTGATAGTTTTAACTTTCTCTTTCATGGTGACTGTTCTCTCCCAGTTGCTGAATAAATGCATTTCTAGACATTTTTTTTTTTTTTTTTTGCGGTACGCGGGCCTCTCACTGTTGTGGCCTCTCCCATTGTGGAGCACAGGCTCTGGACGCGCAGGCTCAGCGGCCATGGCTCACGGGCCCAGCCACTCCGCGGCATGTGGGATCTTCCCGGACCGGGGCACGAACCCGTGTCCTCTGCATTGGCAGGCGGACTCTCAACCACTGCGCCACCAGGGAAGCCCTAGACGTTTTTTATGTTTACGTTTCAATTGTGCTTCACTTTTTTCAGTAGATCCACTATTACGACACACTAAGGTGCTGCGTAAATGCCTTGGTTTTTCTCTCCCATCTGAACCAGCTTGTCTGGGGGTCCTTTTTCATTATATTTTATAGCAGGTTGTAGTCCCAGAAAAATGATTTTTAAGTTTATCCCTCAGCTATTTTCTTGCTTATCTTCCATTGGATTTTCACGTTTCAACAGTCTTAAATGTTTTGTTTTGTTTTCTCATATATATATATGAGAAAGGATATATATATCCTTGTAGAATGCATAGATCTGCAATAAGGACCAATTTAACAGCTTAGTTTGTAGGTAATTTTTTCCAAAAGTCATCATTCACAAGTGAAATTATTTCATCATTCAGGAAGAATTATTGATCTAAATATGCAACTGCAGAGAAAGAGAGAGAGAGAGAGGAGGGAAGACTGAATTCAAACAATTGCTATTATGTCCCCCTTTCTCCCACCCTATTAAAATCAGCTGTTCCAAAATTAAAACTATATTACATTTTGGAATTTCTTGATATTTAAAAGCTTGAAAGAGTTGTCAAACACTAAGCAACATGTATTTCACTTTTAAGGTTAAATAACACGTATTTGATTATCTTTGGCCATCTTTTATACAAAGTAGCCTATTCCTCTCTGTTTTCCCAGGGTCCTGGAACAAAATAAGTGTCCCATACATTTCTGCTAAATGGAATAATTGTTTTAAAAGCACGGTGCATCATATCTTTATGGTATTTCACTATGGTTATTCATCCATTTTAGGTTAAAGAATTTGACACCAATTTTACATACGCGCAACAGTCAGAATTCTACTTGCAGCCAAACACTAAGTACGTATTTCAAGTAAGATGTCAAGAAAAAGCTAAAAGGTACTGGCAGCCCTGGAGTTCACCCTTTTTTCATAAAACTCCTGAAATAGGTGAGTGTATTTATATATTTAATCTCTTAGGCTTCTCTTTTGACTTCTGTCTCTTTTCTAAGTATATATTTGTTTCTCCTTAATTTCTATCAAAATCGACAAAACTATTCTAGGGCAGGTGATAACATTTAAATTGTCATTTTCCTTTGATTTTGTTAAGGCTGACTACAATTTATGTAATGGTTCTCAAACATTTCAGAGCATAAAAACCACCTGGGGGTGCTTGTTTAGTAGGCATGGGATTACGTAATTCTCTTCTCAATAAAATCTAGCTGAGCTATTATCTTTAGGTATTTTCCTGCTCTTAATATTATTCGTTTAATTTTCTAGTCATTTACACATCGTTCAATAAAATCTTAGCCAAATAGACTCAATTGTAAGCAAATAATAAAATAAATCTATAGTAATTTTCATAATACTCCATAGTGGCCCCATTATCCTGAAGATGTCTCCCTACTGTAGGTAGCTTATACACTAGATTAAAACTTTTTTTCAGAACTGAAGTACTTAATTGTAATCACAGCATTGTTAATATCATTCTTACTATAATACAACATCTTGGAATTGTGTTTTATGTTTTCAAAACACTTTGACATACATTATAAATATTGATGGACACCAAATAAGCAGAAGGTGCCAAGAGCCAGACAAGCTAAGAAGTTCTTTTGGTGCCCCCTACTGCCAAAATCTCAGAAACACATTATTAAGGGAATCATTTACAATACAGGTTATCAGTTCTCTTTTTTTAAAGTGATTTTTTAGTTTAAGGTATTCTGTTTTAAGTTGATATTGTTAAAATTCTTAGGACTTTAGATGCCATTTTAGAATAGTCAGAATTTAGTTGATAATCTATTTTAATGAAACCTAAAATTGTTTAGCAAGATTATTCAAATTGATAATTAACATTTACTTACCACTTACAACGTACCACTATATAGAAGCTTGTTTGACCTTCACATTAGTCATATTTGGAGTGTAATTGGCATCATTTTACAAATGAGGAAACGGAAGCATGATTTGCTTCAAGCATGATTCGCTTTAACAGCAGTTAAAGAACACGAGTTTTCTTACTCACCACCAGCCCTCAGTAATCTCATCAATTTCTTTCTTTAACCAATTACAGTTGACCCTTTAACAACATGGGTTTGAACTCTGCGGATTCACTTATACACAGATTTTTGTCAATAAATGCTACAGTACTACACAGTCTGTGGTTGGTTGAATCCACGGGTGCAAAACTGGGATGCAGTGGAACCAAGAATACTGAAGGCCAACTATAAATTATACGGGGATTTTTGGCTGTGTGGAGGGTCAGCACCCCAACCTCTGTGTTGTTCAAGGGTCAACTATACATCAAAGTGGAGGAACAGCTTACTAAAATATCCTACAGGTTAAGTACAGTCAGCTCTCCATATTCATGGGTTCCACATCCACAGATTCAACCAACCACAGATAGAAAATATTTGGGGAAAAAAAGCCTGGAAAGTTCCAAAAGCAAAGCTTGAATTTGCCTCACACCAGCAACTATTTCCATAGCATGTACATTGTATTTACAACTATTTACATAGCATTTACATTGTATTGGGCATTATAAATAATCTAGAGATGATTTAAAGTATACGGAAGGATGTGCATAGGTTATGGGAACATACTACTCCATTTTAATTAAGGGACTCGAGCTTCCTCGGAGTTTTGTATCCGCGGTGGGGGGGGGGGCGGTCCTGGAACTAATCCCCCATAGATACCAAGGGACTACTGTATAGGACCACAAATGTTCTCCTTTAAAAGTAAAGGCCGTAAACCTCACATAGAAGGAACAGGAATATCAGCTACCCCGCAACAATTCTAAATGTAAAGTCTTTGTTTCCTAAGGGGGAGAAAACCACTTAAGAGGCAAAAATGCCAGTTAAAATGAAATATCCCTGAAAACTTGCATCTATCCATGTTTAACATGTTAGCTAAGAGGAACCATAAACTATTGTCTTGGTACAAATTCCTGTCTAAGACACATTAAAGAAGAAACAGGGAAAGTGTGTTAGGGAAAGTGCTAGTATTAAATCTTTTCAAAAATTTATCTCTTTTTATCTATTTGTAAAAGCAATGTAAGTCTGTTGTAATATGCAACCTAGAAATAAGTGTTGTTTACATTTTAATGGATTTAATACTAGTTTTTTCCTATGCACATATTTTTAAATGGTTGATGCTGTGGTATATGTACTGTTTTATATCCTGATTTTCTTACTTAATCTACTTTGTTGAATTTAAAAACCTATTAATGGGTGCATTCCAGTTTATGGATGTAGTATAATTTAATCATTTCTCTATTTAAACAATATCTAGGTTATTGCATGTTTTCCGTTATCAATAAACTTCTTTGAATAGCTTTGTATATGAACTCTCCTTACGTCTTTAGGTCTTTTTGGATCAAGAGTTAAGCACATTTTAAGATGTTTGATGCAAGTTGCCAAACTGTTTTTCAGTAAATCTTTAATATCAATTTCTTTTTAAAAAGGTATCCATGAAAAGACAGTAATTCATTTAAGTTGTTCATGAAGTATTCATGTATCCTCTACCATGCACCAGACACTTGCTAGGTACTTGCAGAACCTCAGTGAGCAAAGGAGACAAAGATCCCTTAATTCTAGAGAAGACAGTCAATACAAAAGTATAATAAAAAGTATATAACATTATAAATATAGAAATCAAGCAGTAAGAATCAAACCTCACAACTGAAGTTTGAATTGTTTCATAACCAACTTGTTTAATAATGGGGTTTTTTTGGCTAAACTTTCCCAGTCATTAAGGTTTATTTATTTATGAAGAAACACAGCCCAGGCAATACTTCACCCTCCATGCAGGAATTTCCTGGTTTTGTTCTCTAAAATTCTCATATGTGTATCACTAAACTGATTCATCCTGAAACAATGTGTTTCCAAAATTACGCCCAGATGGCACAGCAGGACAAATCATGAAGTAGGTACGGCTTTTCCTGCAGGCCCCTAGCATTCTTCTGTACCACTTTCCCTCTGGACAGCGCCTTTCCTTGGTCTTTAAAAACCTGGTCTCCAAAAGAAACCAAAGGAACTCAATTATAATAAGGGTTAAATGACGTATTATCTTTTCCTTCCTTAGAGTATTTAGACTTCAATGGAAAACAAAGCCTTACACAGTAGTCCCTCCTTAACAGTTGGGAGACATATTCCAACCCCCCCAGTGGATGCCTGAAACCACGGATAGTATTGAACGTTATATACGTTATGTTTTTTTTCCAGTACATACACACTTATGATAAAGTTTAATTTCTAAATTAGGCACAGCAAGAGATTAACAACAATAGCTAGTAATAAAATAGAACAACTATAACAATATACTATAGTAAAAGTTATGTGAACGTAGTCTCTTTCAAAATATCTTGTGGAAATTTAATGCCTTTTGCATCTTAACTAAGCACTTATCACACTCTATAGCTGTAACTTTTACAGTTTCAGGTATGACAGCAAAACTAGCACAAATTTCTTTTTCCCTCTTCACAATTTCAAGGATAGAAGATTCATTCTTACCGTACAAGTTAGCAACCTCAGCATAGGATTATTTTTCCTTCCTTAATAAGTTGAGAACTTACATCTTTTCACTTAAAGGAAGCACTTTATGGCTTCTCTTTGGCATATCCAAGTTGCCAGCATCACTGCACTTGTACTTTGGCCCATTATTACGTAAAATATGGGTCACTTGAACACAAGCACCATGATAACCAAGACGGTGTTCTGATAACCAAGATAGCTACTAAGTGACTAACAGGCCAGATCCGTGGATGATTCCCATCTGGGGTGGGACAGAGCTAGACAACGTGAGATTTCATCACACTACTCAGAATGGTATGCAATTTAAAACTTAAGAATTGTTTATTTCTGGAATTTTCCATTTAATATTTTGGGGCCCAGCTGACCAAGGTAACAACCCAAGGAAAGCAGAACGTTGGATAAGGGGGGACTCCTGTACTAAAAAAGAAAAAAAAAATCAACCTTAGTTGATTACTTCCTCTTGGGCTTTAACAATCACATAGGAGAAATTTCTCTAGATTAGAGACTCACATTTTTCTACACTGGTATAATAACAAGAGGCTAATTCGGTGACTGAATCCAGGTGACTTCAGAATAATAAATAATATAGCTAACATTTACTGGATGCTTATCGTGTGTTGGGCACTGTGATAAGGAGTTTACTCATCACTGCAGCCCTATAAAACTGTTACTCCAACTGTGCAGATGAAGAGATGAGGCTCAGGGAGGTTAAGCAGTTGCCTGAACATTATAGAGCTGGTAAACGGTAGGGCCAGGGCATAGCTCAGGCTGTAGGATTCCAGCACTCATCCTGTAGCTCTACTGGTCTCCTTCCTAAGAGACCTAGAAGGGTCCCATGTCAACCTTCCCTGGGCCACCTAACCATATTCTCCTCTACACATTAGCTAATATGCCAACATAACTTCATTTAATGTAATGCTTACTATGAAATGCAAATGAATGAGAGAAGAGGGAACTGTAAGATGCTACCAACTATTTCTACTTTGGCAATGAATACAAGATGTGGAAGCACGTTTGGGTTAAAGTGATGAGAATGAAACAATGGAAACCTTGGGATAGGATAGTGCAGTCTGAGATGAGGACAAAGTATACACGGGAAAGGTGACCTTGCCCAAGACAAGGCACCACAGGGAAATGCATAGTGTGTTTTTCCAGCTGGCCCTGGCTCAGGAAAATGTCCTGAAAGCAATGCTTCTCAGAGCAGGGTCTGTGGACCATCTACATTAGAAATGCTTGGTACTAGTTTAAAATACAGATGCCTCAGCCTCTAGTCAAGTGATACTTCTGCAGCGAAGTGTAAAAACCAGTGTTCTGGAAGTTGGACACACCCTTTAAGAGGGAGAAGTGTCATGAAGGGTGTGGGTAGGAAATGTGGACAGAAAGGAGGAGAACAGAGTGCCCAAGCCATTGCCTTGGTAAGAGTGGTTCTGGGGGCCAGAAAAGGGTGGGCACATGAGAGTCTCAGGCCACTCTCTCTAGTACTGTCCTGTTCCCTCTCTATTCCTTTTCCTCCTGCCCACCGCTTTCTCAGTCACTGGGCACCCCAAGTCTCTTGGCAGCCCAGGATCCCAAGAAGCACGGGATGCAGGACCTAGGCTCCAGTAAACCATCACATCCCACATTACCCCCTCTGCCTACACCCTCCCCTGCCTCTGGGTGTGAGGTTTCAGCAGAGGCTCTGAAAACCTCCAGGGGCTGCTGAAATGGCAGCTTCTAGACCACCAACCTGGATAGTCGCTGTAAAAATTTCTGGGGTCTTTAAGCAGTACAGAAAGAGCCCCAAAGGGGAAAAGATGGTTTGTCAGCATAAAAAACCAACACTGAAAATGTGAACATGAATTCCCTACTACCAATGTGAGGAGAGGTCTTCCAGGCAGAATGTTTTTTTTTTTTTCAATTCTGCATTGTAATACAGATCCTTTTGTAATGAAGAAAAGGCAGAGGCTTCTCTAATCCCTTTAAAGACAAGTCAGAAGCCTGAGGGAAGGGCAGTCACATTTCATAATGACTAATTAACTTGCTTGAATTGCAACTCGCAGTAGAAAAGTTTCCCAGAGAAATCATATTCTTTTTTTTTTTTTGACAATTCTCCAGAGGAAGGCAAGTATAAGCAAGATATTAAACCACATCGTACTTTGTTCTCACAAAATACTGTTTGTTGTTGCATTACCAGTGACTCAAAGATTCTCATTAATTTTCCAGGACTTTTAGTGGCTTTTTAGCCACTAAAACAAACGTTATATCAATGGAACCAAATATAGGTGGTATTAAATATAATGCAAATTAGAAGTGGCACACAGAAAGTACTCTTGCAAAAATTCTGTTACTTGTAACTAGAGATTTCTGATTCATTCATATTGAGATGGATTATAAATTTGTAGATTTGTGGTTACTAAACTGGGTTAAACATATACACAATATTCCTTGAAATACTAATCATTTTAGACCCTTCATCTGGATTTATTTAATCTTTGGGTCCTGTCCCTAATAAACCACCAGGGTTTCGTAGAATAAAAAGCAATTCATAAGAGTTTCACAATTTCTCTGAGGTTTGCAATCCGGTAATAGAGAATAAAGATTATGCTTTTTCATGAGGAAGTAATAATCTCCTGTATTAGTTTCCTATTGCTTCTGTAAAATGTTACCATAAATTCAGTAACTTAAAACAATACAAAGGTATTATCTATTAGTTATGGAGGTGAGAAATCCAAAATAAATATCACTGGGCCAAAACCAAGGAATCGGCAGGACTGTGTTCCTTCCGGAAGCTCTAGGAGAGAGTTTCAGTGTGCTTTCCAGACTCTAGAGGCTGCCTGCATTTCTTGGCTTGTAGCCTCATCTTTCATCTTCAAAGCCAGAAGTATAGCATCTGCCAATCTCCTTCTCTGACTCTGACCCCCCTGCCTCCTTCTTATAAAGACCCTTGAAATTTCGTCCCTGTAATTTAGGATAATCTCTCCATCTCAAATCCCTTTTGCCATATAAGGTAATCTATACACAAATTCCAGGGATTAGAGCATGGTCATCTTTGTGGGGTCATTATTGTCCTACCATGTCTCCTCACCTAACCACCCACTACCAACAATTGCAATTTTTACCAACTACACAAGTTTTCACTGCGATAGGTGCAAGCAAAAGAAATAAAATCTGGTTCTCTTAAGCAGAAAGAGAATTATGGGAAAGATAGCTGGAAAGTAGTAGAAAGGCTGGCAAAATGATCACGGGCAGGATCCAAGGGCTGCAGGAACTAGAACCACAGCCAAAATCGCAGCCTAGGAAGAATCTGGTGAGAACTCTGCAGCTGGCACTGTGGTCACTGCCACTGCCTGCCCTGTGCCCTGGACACTCCACTGGTGCTGCTGCTACCAGACCCTGGATATAGCTGCTGCACCCATATTGGATTCTAAGCGATTTCCTGGAGCTGTGTGTCCTGTGCAAGGTGGGGAGGAGGGCATCTGATGAGCTAGGCTCAGGTCATCTGCTTGCAGCTACTTGCTGGCTGTGGGGAGAGGGGGCCTCTGCTCCATTGAGGCTACCACAGTGGGAAGCCCTACTGGCCTCCTACCTACCCTAGGATGCCCACAGAGTAAGTCCTGGTGCTGGGCAACTGAAAAATGGCAAATGTCCACTAGACTGTTCAGACTCAGGAACAGGAACACGCTGGCTTGACAGCAAGGTTGCACCTCTGAAGAATCCTAAACCACTGCGTAAAACTTGGAAGCTGCCTATTCTTGCACATAGAATTTTGCTACACTTTGACATCAGACCCTCACCTCTGTGTGGTCCATGTCACTCAAGAAAATGTCTAGGTGGCTGCTGCTTTTTACCTTTTCCTTCTCTTATTCTTTCTCTTTAACAATATGATTGCCATATACATATTTCTTACCTTCTTTACTCTCTATGTACCAAGTACTTACAGCCTAGGAATATAAGCATGAAGACGGTCCCTTGAATATGCCTAGGCACGACCTCCTATCATTAATATACAAGGATAACACGGTAACTCATGAAATGATTCATAGTTTGACTTGTTTTTCGAGGTGTGATAAAGAGTTTGTTCTGATGTATTGTTTTCTCTGCCCTGGGCTTCTGGTGCCTATTTGATAGGTCTGGCCACTGTCTTTTGCTTTGCCATCTGACAGGGACTGGGGTCAAATCTTCACCCTTAGCCCAATAATGTTGAATTCCAACCACAGAGCTAAATTGGCCTAGGGAGATAGCATGTAAATGCTGTGAATAGCTGAGATTATTAGAAGAAGGAGAATAGAAAGAAATCAAAAGGAGATGTTTATGTTTTAAGAAAAACAAGATGGAAAAAAAACCCTTCACTAACTTGAAAAACACACCTTTAATGTGGCTCCTCTTTCTTAAATATCTAGAAACTTCTGAAAGAGAAAGATCTAGAAAGGTCCCTGTGTCGGCTCTGGTCAAACCTCTAAGAAGCAGGCCTTGATTAGTGTGGCTCTGACACCAAGACTGGCAAGAACAAAAATAAACAAAGGAGCATTATAAATGTCCATACCCTTTGGCCCAGTAATTCCACTTACAGAAATCTAGCCTTAGGAAATAAGCAGAGCTATGGAAAGGAGTCTTATGTACAATGATATTTATTTAAAAGCTAATTATAGGGCTTCCCTGGTGGCGCAGTGGTTGAGAGTCCGCCTGCTGATGCAGGGGACATGGGTTCGTGCCCCGGTCCGGGAAGATCCCACATGCTGCGGAGCGGCTGGGCCCGTGGGCCATGGCCGCTGAGCCTGCGCGTCCGGAGCCTGTGCTCCACAACTGGAGAGGCCGCAGTAGTGAGAGGCCCACGTACCGCAAAAAAAAAAAAAAAAAAAAAAAAAAGTAAAAGCTAATTATAAAAGTAAGAATTTGGTAACAATCTAAAAGTCCAATCATAGCAATAGCTAATGCTTATTAAGCTTTTAATTTGTATAAGGCATGGTACTAAGTGCTTTGTATGAACTATGTCATCAAACCTCATGAATGAAGCGTTGTTATTACCCAATTTTACAAATGAAGATACTGAGTCACAAAGCAGTTAAGCAACTTGCCCAGGGCCAAGCAACTCCAAGTGGTAGAGTCGGGATTTGAACTGAGTTTCATCTGAATCCAAAGCTGGTTATTTGAAATCACCAAGCTATACGCTTTTTTAATGGAGGATGATTGAATAAACACAGTACAAACATCATGAAATATTAAATTGCCATTAGTATGATGATTTTGAACAATTTTTTAAAAAATTGTAAAATGTTCATGATATAATATTAAATTTAAAAATCCCAGACACAACATTTAGTAAAGAGCATGATCTCAACTAGGGTACAGATATACACAAAAGACTGTTAACAAATGTAAAAAAATGATTGTTTCTAGTTTGTGAACAAATGTAAAATTATATTTTCTTTTTCATACTCTTCTATACTTTTCAAGCATCCTACAGTTAGCAAGTATTGCTTGTATAAAAGGGAAATAGTTGGTGTTCAGAAGAAGATAACTCTAGGCTGGAAGAGTCTGAGAATCAGTGCTCAATGGGTTAGCCCAACCATCGTCCATTGTGGTGGGTTCCAAGCCCTACAAGGCCAGGCAGCTCTAACACACTGGCCAGCCCCCAGGGAGCAATGGCTAAGTCTCAGCATGGGAGCACTGCTTGCAAGGCTGACTCAGCTGCTCCATCTGGAGCCATCCTGCTACAAAAGTGAGATTATTAATTAATGGAGCCAGTGACCAGCACAAATTACATGCCAGAACCAGGGAGGAATTTTCACTCTTGGACCTCTACCTAGGTGACTTTGGACAAGTCATTTATCCTTTTTGCCTTTGTTTCCTCATCCATAAAATGAGGACAATAGTACTATCTACCTGATTGGGTTGTTGTAAGAATTAACTGAGAGAAAGCATGCAAAGCCTAGTACAGTATCTGGAACATAATTAGTACTCGATAAATCATCACTTTAAAAGAATAACAAAACACACTTTGCCCCATGGTAGACGTAGAGGGAAAGGCTGAGGAGGCTGATTTGACATTATCCCTAAGAAACAGATGGAATACATTATTGCTAAAACTAATTCCTTTTGAGTGGATTTGATTAAATTAAGCTGGTATTGGGTAGGCCAAAGAATGTAGTTATGCTTCTAGTTTTGTCCAAGAACAAGAAACTGCATCTTTTTTTAAAACCATTCTAAACTCCCTATAAACATACTGCCTTCTGTTAAGACTAACTCTAGTGTCCAATGTCAGTGTGTATAAGTTATATAAAAATTCTTACCAAATTAGAGATGATTTGGGGTTTCTGAGTATACTCAAATATATGCTGTGAGAGTAATAAAGCATAATTTAATATTCCGCTGCAGGGACAGAACTGTCTCTTTACAGACATAACACTGCAGATATTAAATAAATAACAAAAATACCATGAGATTTTTTTCTAGCATTTTAGGCAATACACTGATGATTAGAGTTGATATAAAGAATGTTTTTCAGTCATGGCAGGTGGATTAAAGGGATGTATTAGAGTTTTTTTCTCTCTCTATTTTTCTTATTAAAATTATTTTTTCCTATTATAGTTACTGCTTTTATAATGAAAAATATTAAGTATGATTTAAGAAGAAATGACCTAGCCACTTGGTGGCAGTATGTCATGAAGATAATAGCCTATATGGCTTCATTTCAGTCCTTCGCTTAAAAATTTTGTCATTGACATATATACACTACCATGTATAAAACAGGTAACTAACGAGAACCTACTGTATAGCACAGGGAACTCTACTCAATGATCTATGGTGACCTAAATGGCGAGGAAATCTAAAAAGAGTGGATATAGGTACAGCGTATATACGTATAACTGATTCACTTTGCTGTATAGCAGAAACTAACACAACATTGTAAAGCAACTATACTCCAATAAACATTAATAAAAAAAAATCTGTCATTGGCTTGATTTCTTCTCTGACAGTTTTGTTTATAAATTGTCTTACTTCAGATATCTGATTCTTTGTGATATTACCCTCTTACAATTAAGCATCTCTTTTAACTGACTTTAATCTAATTTAAATTAATACACCTGGTTGATTTGAAACTATGATAACAAAAAGACTCTAAAGGAAGATTATGTTTATTCTCTATTAGGGCTAATAAAGCCCTAGTCAGATATGAAAATTATTTTTATGTGATGCAAATTAATAACTGACGTTTCATGCCAAATAACCACCTGCAGTTTATACAACAGAATTATATTAACCTGTATTAAAAGCCAACAGCACCATATATATTTTTAAATAAAAATGCTAACTTTAAAATAATAAAAGTGAAAACAAAAATAATCCAGCAACATATGCTATAAACCCATGATTTTGCAAAATTGAAAGTTGTGTTACATTTTAATGTAATATTTTTCTTAAAATTGTAAACTAATGTAGATGCAGACTCCTGCTTGGGCTCCCTGAGAATGAACATAAGCCTGTAAAATACTAATTTAGATGAATAAGCCTGGCTGTTGACCACTGGGGATGGAACCACATACTTAGGGAAAAAAGAGACGTAGTGAAGCACTGAGGAGCCAGAAAGAGCTTCTGATTTGTCACAATCCACAGTAAAACATTTCCCTCTTGCTGTGGAGAATTGAGAATAAAAACACAGGAAAGAACTTTTGGCTTTTCTGATGTTTTCATCTTCTAAAATTCCCTACCCATTGTTCTTAGAAAACTACTCTTCAATCGAGCCTGTGTTTGCACCCAGATCAGCCTTTTTAAAACATTTCCAAAGACCCATAGGAATCTTTTTATCGGAACTCTGTGATATTTTTCTCAAAAAGAGTTGCCCTGGCCACACAGCTTGTTATACAAGCCTATGATATCTCCGTAGCAGTTAAGGACACCTCAAGTTGTGATTTCTCCCTGGCCCCCAAAGTGATTCTTTTAATAGAAGAATTTGAACACTGAAATCAGAATGACTGAATAAATAGGGCTTGAGGCCCTCTTGGAGATCCAGAGCTTAGAACCATTTTCAGGAATATCTTCTGTCAGCTGGGAGAATTGTGTCCTTGAAGTCACCTCTGGCAGCTTTTAATTATCAGGAGGGAGGAGGTGGGTAAGGAAACTCCAGGACTCTTTTTTTCTCTTTTATAAATTTATTTATTTTATTTTATTATTATCATTATTATATTTTTGGCTGCATTGGGTCTCCATTGAGGTGAGGTGTGCGGGCTTCTCATTCGGTGGCTTCTCTTGTTGCAGAGCATGGGCTCTAGGCGCGCGGCCTTCAGTAGTTGTGGCACGAGGGCTCAGTAGTTGTGGCTCCCAGGCTCTAGAGCACAGGCTTCAGTAGTTGTGGCACACGGGCTTAGTTGCTCCGCGGCATGTGGGATCTTCCCTGACCAGGGCTCAAACCCGTGTCCCCTGCATTGACAGGCAGATTCTTAACCACTGAGCCACCAGGGAAGCCCATCCAGGACTCTTCTGAGTTCAGGCTGAAAACAAGTTAGCTACCAAGGCAGCTGACCCCACCCTGGTCAGAAGATTTCATTAGCAGTGTTCTGACAGGCTTTACGGGTAGACAGGGCTGGCCAGGATCCTTGCCCGTGGGGAAGGAGCAGAGGGAAGTCATTAATGGCATTCCACCCTTATGTTATAACCTCAAAGTGTCTGCTAATCAAAACTGGGCTTCTTATATGAAGCCAAGAGGCTGTTCACAAACAGCATCTGTAAGACTGTGCAAAGGCAAAAGTGACACATCTTGGAGGCTCTTAAGGAAACCTAAACTTTATTGCATCATCTATTGGAAGGAATCAAGTAGAGACCAGTTGTGTGTTTTTTTCTGGCTCGGTGAATGAAATAAAGCTCCTTGGAATTTGTTGCCTAGAAGCCTCATGAAATTAGTGGACACACCTTCAAGTCTTACAAACCCTAGGTAGTTTTTATTGTCCTTTGAATGTTTCCTCCTTTAGGATTTACCCAATTTAATAAAAAGAAGAAGACACACACACACACACACACACACACAGGTTTTTGCTTTTACTCCATCTTTCCAGCCTATTAAAGTTACTGGTTTGCTTTAATCATCTCCAAACAAGTGAAGAAACTCTCTTAGGAAATTGGGTAACCTGAGTGCAAAAAATAAAAAGCTGACACTATTTTCTTTTTGTTTAAGTTCCCCAGGTCACACTGAAATCATTTCAACATGATACTCAGAATTCTGGGCTTCTAATTGCTTCCATCTTTGAAGGACACCTTACTTCTGGTAAGAAAATACTGCTTAGGTTTGTTGAGTAGTCTTTACTAATCATCCATCTGAATGCTCCAGACTGAAAAATCATGTGTCAGGCATACGTTTCTTGACAGTAAGATATGCCACATGCTTTCCATAGGAAAATAATCAAACAAAAATCTGCTTAAAATTGAATGTAAGGAGCGGTTTAGGTAGATTTTGCCAGCTTTGCTCTGGGTTAGATACACGTTCAGTTCAATTGCTGCTGGGGCTCAAGACCTCAAAAATTCTTCCTAAAAAATACCATTATGTGAGTGTCTACCATGTGCTAGGAATTTCATATACATCATCTTTTTCAATCTTCAAAATCTTCATCAATCTTCAAAGCAACCTGTTGAGGTAAGTGCTATGTATCTATTTTACAGATGGGAAAACTGGAGCTCAGAGAGGTTGAGGAACTTGTCTGGACTAAAATTCAAATACAATTTTCAAATCCTGAAGTCTGTGCTCCTTCTCTTATATAAACCAGCTCCCATTTTATTTGTTAGTATGACTTTGTATTTTCCATTGATAAGCATATCTAAATGTTTCAGGCATAAAAAAGATACTAGATCAGGTTGTAGAGCATTTATCTCCTTGCATAGAAATCTGGCAAGAATAGTATAAAAACTTTGGCAGGTGATATTGACATTCTTTGGACTTCTGTTTATTTATTCAAAAAATATTCTATGTTGCCAGGCACATATTTTATGTGCCAGGCACTATTCTGAGTACTGGGGAATCCGCAGTGAAAAAGATGAACAAAGGCTCTGTCTTCATGGAGCTTCCATTCCAGATAGACAGGGTGGGGTGGGGGAAACCACAAACAAAAAAAAGAAAAGGAAGGTGGCAGCAAGTGTTATATAGGAAATGAAGCAATGTAAGGGTACTCTGAACTTGCTTTATGTGAATCAATTACGGGCCAAGTGCTTAGGTTCAGCACAGATCCCTAATTACAAATGCCTGCAAGACTTGCACCTTGATATTTCTGTGGGAATTGTGGAGGCTAGGAACCCATGGCTGCTCTGTGAGATAGGTATTATTTTACAGAAGAGGAAACTTGAGCTTCAGCAAGTTCATTATTATGCTCTGATGTTACGGAGCTGATAAGCAGCAGCATCTAGTTCGAACCCAGGTATCTCAGGTTATTCTCTTGGTGACTCTGCTCTACTCCTCAAACCCCTTTACCTGGCCCCATGTTAACTTGGGAATTCCTCATTCTCCTCCAGGACTAATGCACAAGGATATGTGGAAGCCAGTACCTCCCGTTAGTTGCTTGAAATCCTTAGCAATAGTATTGTAGTCCTAGGAAAACACTAATTCCATACCCCACTGGGACTTTGGAGCGAAGTAAGCCACACTGGCCCTGGCCCACCAGTGGCTTTAGGAGAGGGGCTGGACAGCAAGGAGACCCCCAAGTGCATGTTAGGTGCAGCTGGGGAATAACTAGGGCAGGGCCAATTCAGTGTCTGACACATGGTAAGTATCCGATAAACGTCTGCCAAAGCTGGGGAGGAAGGAGGATGGAAGGCGCCAATACCCAGCATGGCTCAGAACCAACTCCAGCATGACAAGTCATGTCCAAATTAAAGTTTACATTTGAAAATAGAAAATAGGGTTTTTCATGTACTAGGGAGAAAATAGGATGAGACTGGTAGGTAACACATGCCGAATATAATAATTATTTAAAGATTACAGGTGATTAATTCCACTTCAAAATTCAAAAAAAGCACTGTTTTTAAAATAAAATGTCAGTGTAAGATATATGGCAATTTGGAGTTCTCTCATAACAAATATTGTTCTAAGTAGAGTGAAGGTTCTTTTTTAGCAGGAAAAAATTCATGAACAATAAATTTCGAAGAATGGTGACAAGTTGTACATAACTTCTGTCTTGTACAAAAGGTTAAAAAAAAAAAAACAACTCAGTTGTGACTGTGGCCAGCTTTAGACTCTGTCGCAAGCAACTGGGAATTCTCACTCGTGCCGAACAAACCAAGTGATGTTTATCACTAAACTTTTTTTTATATAAAATATGCAAGCACAAGCTCAGAAAAATGTCTAATGCTGACCACGTTTGCCAGAGACTCAATTCACTGACATCAGATATATGCAGCCCAATTCCCTCAAACAAAAGGTATTGTGCAGTTTGGAAGGGCAGTCACTTTACAGCCCAAGGTAAAGGTTAATTTTATTTCCCCTTCCTATTTCCTTTGAGATCAATGACCTTCACTTGGAGCAGAGTAGAAGAACAATGATTCTGGCGTCATATAGATGGAAATTATACCTAAAATTATTTTTCTTTCCTCTCAGACAATAGGCAACAAGACATTGGGCTTCTATTAGGAATGGTCTTCTTTGCCGTTATTTTATCAATTCTTTCTTTGATTGGGATATTGAACAGATCGCTCAGAACTGGGTAAGTTTTTGTAGAATTTGTTTTCTCATTTAGACATATATTGGTACCATCAAAATGTAGTCAATTCTATGATTTACTAGAAAAATTCATCAACATTTTTCTTGAGAGAAAGACAAAAGAAACTGTTCAATGAGTACCCACCCATGCCAAACTATTTCCAAATGTCATTCATTTAATCCTTGCAAGATCCTGCCAGAAAAGCTCAGTGGCCTATTTTACAGATGACTTACACGAGGCTTAGAGAGGTTAAGTGCTCAGCCCAAGGTCACCAAACACTAAGCCAGGAACAGCTGACGTCTCAGCCCATGTTCTGTCTTTCCTTACGCAGCCTTCTCATTGTGCCCTCAAGTCTGTCTACAGTGCCTGAATTCTTCACAGTAGTTTAAGTCGTAACCTACCTCAAGTTCTACCCAAGCAAATCCCCTGAATCAATGTGAAGAGAAGTGTGGCAATGTGTGAATTCATCACTTTGATACCAATCGTCTTAGTGTTTTAGCATCCAGCCCCAATGCCCATTCCCCTTGGCCTCCTTCAGTCATTTTTTTCCAATATGGTATTAGTATAATAAAGATCAATGCCTAATTATTTTAAAATGAGACTTTGAGAGAAGCAAGGCCTTTGACACCCTAAATTTTACCAGATGCACTGAGTATTTCTAATTGGTTAATAAAGTTGTTTGATGTGGCAGTTCCCCAGTTCGTCCAGTGATGCACAAATTTAACACATGTGAATGTTCTTTGCCTAATTGGCACTGAGTTTCTATTTCTTGCCATCACTTGCTTCATGAGATAATCCTTCTTTCTTTGAAATTTATAATCAAAATGCAGTAGAGAGATTCAGAATGAGCTATTGTGAATAAGGTACACTAGTGATATATTTTTTAAATTTACATAGGCTTTTTCCTCAAAACCTAAGCTTTTAAATTACACATTAATAAATATATCCCTGGTACCCTTGTGAGGTGAGAAAACTAATATGGAACTTTATTTCAGGTTGTTTTAAAATATACTTGATTATAAAACCCTTTGAAATATCTTAATGTTCCAACTTGTAGTGCATAATCATATTAATATTTGTGTTATTATCCAAAGATGTCCTAGACAGTGTAAAATTTTAAATAACATTAAGTTTGTTACAAACTAAAAATTAACTTCCTACTGGTAACGATAAATAAGAAAATAAAACAATTCTTTGCTAATTTAATTATTTAAATAAGCATTCTTTTTAAAAAGATAAAACCAGAGATAATTCCAATATTACTATTTTACATATGAGCAGATACTGTTTTTACTATAACTTTACATTATTTATAAAAGCCTTATTTCAGAAACAGAACTGGAAAATGGAGAGCAAAACAATTTTAAATATAATGAAAACAAGAGTAGTATCTATCTATCTATCTATCTATATACACACACACACATATATATTTTTCTCACTGTATCAGTATGCTGTATAAAAACTTTTCTTCAATAGCATGAACTTACTAATTTGGTCTAATTTTAGGTATACATAGGGAGTGTGAATTATTTAAAAAACTGAACCATAAAACATTGTATAAATATGTGTAAAGAAATTATTTTTTACCCTACAGTTCAAGGTCAAATTGGGCAAGCAAAGTCCATGCAGCTAATTTGGTTGATACTTAGTAAAAGTTCTTAGAGAAGCTGTATAAACAGATATAAGAGTCTGATCTGTTGTGCTGCATTGTTAACACATAATAATGTGCCAGAGATCAGTGTAGTCTCTTTGAAGCTCCCGGGACAACCTTTTTGCTCAAATCAATTTTTACGTAAATGCAGAAAGTGCTTTCAACACAGTGGCAGTGCCAAGGGGTAGCTTAGGAGGAAAAGTGAGGTGTTCACAGTTTCTCACTCTTCCTTCCACCACCCGATCCCAGAGATCCGTAATAAGCACACAGCCTAAGTAAAAACTGGTGTCCTCACCATGCCACACAACTGCAAGCCAACTTCCCAGGACTCCTGCTCCAACTACATAAGGAAAGTCTGGAGCCACCACTATCATCTCAACCCTATTTAGAATCATTACAATTAGAGGAGCTCAAATATTATAGTTTTATTATATGACATTCTCTTCTTTAATATTTCTCTGTGGTTATGGTCCCCTTGGAAAGTTTTACAAAATATCCCTTAGGTTTTACAAACTTTTCCACACTGACATCTCAGCTTATAATGGTTTGCCATATTTAACATGTGTATAGTTTCACTTCCTGGGTGGTTCTCCCATTTATCTTGAATCTAGTGTGAGTGTTTTGTAATGTTCTGGCTTATTAGAGACAGGCAGAGCAATAGAGAGAAGAGGAAAATCTGAAAAGATATTGAATCAACTTTCCACATAACTTTTTAAAGTAAGAGATGGAAATCTTAGTTTCTGCATCGGAAAGTTTGGTTTTAATTATGCATTCCATTCTAGTTGATTTCCTAATCTCCTAGATGATTGCCTGCACCAATCCTCAAGTAAGATGCTTATTCTTAGTCATTTTTTGTTTTTTAGAATTAAAAGAAGAATCTTATTGCTAATACCGAAGTGGCTTTATGAAGATATTCCTAATATAGAAAATAGCAATGTTGTGAAAATGCTACAGGTAACCAAACACCATCAAATACAAACTAAATGGCAGCTGAAACCAAGAGTGCAGTCCAATAATTAGAGTAGAATTTCCATTCAAATAAAGAAATATGTGTGCATATTTGCACAACAGTATGGCTTATGTAGAGATAAAATTATACATATTTCAAATCATACTTAAGAGAGATGAGAGAATGGACTAAGGGAAGAAAAGAGAGATGAAAGAGAGAAGCAATGCCATTCAAAAGAGAAGAGTGAATGGAAGATTGTAAGCCAGGTGCCAGAGCCACTTACTTGGTGGCCAAGCAATTGGAAGGTGTCTTCAGGGACAAAAGGAAGAGGGAAGAAAATCTCAATAGATCGAGCCTCAGAGACACAAAGGGGCTTCTGTTTTACATGAGACTGGAGAAGCAGGTGGAGCCCAGGGAGGACACCACTTTGCTCCTGAGACCCAGTGGAATTCGAGAAGATGAATGTGAGGGGACTATGGCAGATGGCGTCACCAGGGGTGGGCCAGGTATCCAGTTTAGCAAAGAATAGAAGGGTGCCCCAGGAAGACCCTGAGCTGTAGGGGACTTTGCCAGTTATGGAGGAGCTGCTGCTGATTATGGAAGAGGGGAAGTAATCTGCTATGTGTGCTCCTACACTTTCTGGCTCTCCAGCCTGGCTGTCAAGGGGTTCAAAACTCAGTTGATGGGACAGACACATCATTCAAGCATTGCAATGCAGTGACGTAGTACAGTAACAGAGATGAGACAAAACATGATGAGAGTATAGAGGAAACATATTAAAAGACAGGAAGGAGTTGCTCAGGAGAAATGGAAGACATTCAAAATAGACAGGCTACATGAGCAAAGACACAGAGGTGAGAAGAGCATGTTGGGTATTGCTTTGTGGAAACACTTGATGTGAGGAGTGACTGGAATAATGTGGGAATGCAGAGTGGGATCAGATCACAGGAGACCTTATTATGGAACTCAGACTTCATTCTGCCAATCAATAGTTTTCAAACTTGAAAAAAAGTTATTTTTAGCCTAGGAACCCTTTGTTCAAATGATGTGAGGAAGACAAGTATTTGTAAAACAAGAAAAAGTGGCTCTTTTTGGAGATCTAGTGAGCCCGTTAACCAACTCCTTCCCTAGCCCCAGGTGAGTCCCTAAGGCAACAGTTCTCAGCCTTGGTTGCATGCTAGAATCCTGATTCCCAGGCCACAACCCAGTGTCTTTGGGGGAGGGTGGGGAGGGGGAGACCCAGGCCTCAGCATTTTCCAAAGCTTCCCAAGTGATTCCACTACACAGCCATGCTGAGCACACTGTTAAGGGGTTGAAAACTATTGCTAAAGCCAGTGAGGAGTCAGTGAGGGTGTGTCCATTGGAATAGGAATGGTCCTAGGAAAGAGGCAGAATGGGAAGGTAGAGAAATAAGCATCGTGAGTTGTGGGCCAAGTGTCGAGAAGCAAGGGTCCTTGGTGCTGACTTTGTAGAGGGTCTGTAACATAAGAAGTGGAATGCATCTGCATCTGTGGAATGTGACAAGGAGCAGGTCACTGGTGGTCCCGGTCCAGGGGTTCAGTTAGAAGTGAATGGAAGGGGACTGAGAGTGGAGACATCTTTTGAGGAGTGTAGTCTAGAAGGGAAGTAAGAAAGGGGCTATGCTGACACATGATCAAATACTCTCAATACTGATGCGACGAATGTATTAACAGTAGCTCCAGAGCAGTATGGACTCAGAAGCCTGTTTGTACTAAATTGAATGGGCTTGAGAGGACTAGTATGGGGGGGGCGGGGGAGGGAGGGGACTGATCAAGTACGACTATGAAGGGATGTGGAGGAAAGTCTCACCTGGAGCAAGAGGAGGGATCCTTGTCTCTGGATCCTTGAAGGAGAGAAAGGGTGTGGACGTGGTTGATTTTGAAGGAGGTAATGTTGCCTACACAGTGGACAGGTGGTCTGGAATAACTGAACCCACATATAGAATAAAGTACACAGTTAACAGCTGACTGAAGGACAAGTACATAGTCACCAAACTACAACTAATAAATACTGTGGTCTTGATATACATTCCACTTAGTCGTTCTGTCTTGCTCCCCCACTAGTTATCCTAGGGAACTGGGGACACTCTGTGATTCAGAGTATTGCCCCTGCCATTGTTGTGATCAGATCCTCCTCTTCCTTTACTGTCCTCACACTGGAATAGTCCCTGTTGCTCTTCTATGTCCTTCACTATGGTCTGACTCCCATCCACTTCTCCACTCAGCTGCCAGCCAGAAGAGGGGAAAACACCGCCTTCCTCTCAGTTTACTATAGCAACTCTAGTTCCTTTGACTTCATCTGACCCACGACTACATGTCTGCCCTTCCCATCCCAAACCTGGCAAGTGCCTTGGGGAGGCAGAGCCAATGAAAATTTGAACGACCCTTCATGCTGCTTTATTCAAGGTCTTTGTCTTTGTCAAACTTCCTTCCCATTCTGGGCTCCTGGAATTAGAAATGAACCTTAGGGTTTCCTTCAGATGAGGTTTTGCTTTCTGCCCAAAGACTAAGGAGTAGTGTTCTAGTCAGTTCAGGCTGTTCCAACCATAGACTGGGTGGCTTAAATGACAAACCATAGACTGGGTGGCTTAAATGACAAACATCTATTTCCTACAGTCCTGGAGGCTGGGAGGTCCAAGATCAAGACACCAGCAGATCTGGTTCCTGGTGACAGCTCTCTTGCAGATGGCTGCTTTCTGGTTGTGTCCTCACATAGCAGA
Source organism: Aethalodelphis obliquidens (assembly GCF_003676395.1). Classification (NCBI taxonomy): domain Eukaryota; kingdom Metazoa; phylum Chordata; class Mammalia; order Artiodactyla; family Delphinidae; genus Aethalodelphis; species Aethalodelphis obliquidens. The sequence goes on from NW_020837957.1 coordinate 4,789,192, forward strand.
CAGAGAGATCAGCTCTCTCGTGTCTTTTCTTATGAGAACGCTAATCCTATTCATGAAGACTCCACCCCCATGACCTAACTACCTCCCAAAGGCCCCACCTCCTAATACCATCACATTGGGGGTTAGGGCTTCAACACATGAATTCTGGAGGGACTCAAACATGCAGTCCATAGCAAGTGGCTATAATTTTGTAATTGTGTTGGGTGGGAGTTATTTGCCCTGGGAAGCCAGCCATCAGCTGGAAGGCTTCGAGTCCTTTTCTTACCAGAAGAGTCATCAGGCTTTTATACAAAGAAAAACTTTCTTCACCCACCCTCCTGACTGATCATCACAGACATGTCTGACTTGTGAGCAGCTAGCTGCACGCCTTTAGAACCACAGCACAAAGCATTTACTACAACTTTATTCTCAAATGGAAGCAAAATAGGATTCTCCATGCACTATCCCCCACCGCCAACTTTCTTTTATTTAAGCAACAAAGTATTTTCTTGTAGAAAGGAACTATAATATTAAGAAATAGTCCAAAATTTTAAAAGGCCCTGAAATAATTTGCAAGTTAATATGAAAGAGGCTTCTTTCTCTTTAAAATTTTTAAATAAAGGCATGTGCTTACAGCATGGACTATTTTTATTACTCCCTTCCTTCAGTCTCCTCCTGGGAGAATTTAACAAACATTTGGAATGGAGCAGGGTTAACAAAAGACAAAAGGAGGAAATCATATGGGAAGCGAAACAATATGAAGAAAAATTAGGGGGAAAGGAAAGTTGAGGGAAAGCAAAACTCCAGTTCTTACTCAATTATCCAGTTGGCTCCTTTAAACTTCTTTTGTAAAAAAAAAACAATGTCTTTTCTTTCTAGGAAAAAAGTGAATTTATGAATAGTAATTCCAGAGAACAGGTCCTATATGTTGATCCAGTGATTACAGAGATAGAAATCTTTCTCCCAGAAGAAAAACCCATGGACTACAAAAGGGAAAAGAACACAGGATCCGTGGAGACAAACGACAGCCTGCAGAAGTCACTACTCACCAACACTACAATTGTATATATTCCTGATCTCAACACTGGGTATAAACCCCAGATTTCAAATTTTCTCACTGGGGGAAACCATCTCAGCAATAATGATGAAACAGCTTCCTCAACTCTGGAGCCACCAGCTGATTGCTTAAATCTGGGAAAGAATGCCAGGTTTAAAAAATATCCTAATTTTTCTTTCTCTGTCTCAAGTATGAATTCGCTAAGCAACACACGATTTCTTGAAGAATTAAGCCTCATTTTAAATCAAGGAGAATGCAGTCCTCCAGACATGCAAAACCCTGAAGAAGGGGAAACCACCATGCTTTTGGAAAATGCATCACCAAATGAAACTATTCCAGAACAGACCCTGCTGCCTGATGAATTCGTGACCTGTTTGGGGAGCATGAATGAGGCGTTACCATCTATAAATTCTTATTTTCCACAAAATATTTTGGAAAGCCACTTCAATAGGATTTCACTCTTAGAAAAGTAGAGCTGTGTAGTCCAAAGCTGCCTTGCAATTTGAAGATGGCTCTCTCCCTCAACACAAATTTAATTCTGCCCTATTTTTTTTTAATTGGAGAATTAAGATCTAAAGATAGAACATAATTCATGGCCACAAAAGCAGCAACAATATTAGGGATGCCTCCTATATTTTAGAAGATGTATCAACTATATCTTTTTGAATTTTCCTCATTACAAGGCACAAAACAGATCTCTCTTTTGTATGAAGGATAAATAATACAAAATATGTGGTAGTGAAATAAATGCTGAAAATCGTTCTTTGAAATTGAGATATTAGTATTCGCTTACAAGAGGAAAAGCAAGTTTAATTTTCATTTTATTACTTAGTGTTCTCTCGAGTAGATAAAAATACAGCCCACAGACAACAAAATAGGTAAGGGATGGAAACAGAGGAACAATTAATTGCATGTTTACTGTGTTGGGTTTTTGCCCTACGACTTTCTATTCAGATGTTAAGAATTTGATCTTCCTTATTTTGATTTTGGACTGAGAGAGTTGTAAAACAGTGATGTGTGGAAATCACAAGATAGCTGTCTTCATTCCAGTTCAGAGTGATGGCATTGTTCTCCTGTGGTGTAGTTGGTGTATTAATTACACTGTAGTAGATTTATTGAGGTAGAAGATCAACAAGGTGTAATTATTTCTTTTGTATTAGATATCTGTCACAAAATTATTGTTAAACCAGGTATTTTTCCAAATCTAGGATGGCAATACTTGCCACACCTGTCACTGCCCCATATCCTGTGTCTCCTGTAAACATCACCAACTCATCACCACGTGCCTTTCTGAGCCCTAAGGTGGCCTCAGAATCCTCGCAACACAGTGCTCCTCATGGCCACAGTCAATAAGGGCTGGGACTGGAGATGAACTCTATCTGCCAACCAGGTCAATATTGGAAGTAGGTGATCTTAAAAATATAAAATGCATATTTTAATTGAGAAACGGTACCCAGCAGACATCTCTATTATGATTAATTTTTACATCAGGGGGACTTTTTTCTAAAGATCAGAACAATTTGAAAATTGAATAGATTACCCATTGAATTTCTCTTCTTCTAACAGTTGTCAGCAATAATTTATATTCAGATTAGTTTTATTTTAGCAAACAAAGCAGTTAATCAAAAAAGGACCAGTTGTTAGCACATGAGCAAGCTATTTTGTTTTGTTTTGGCTTTTAAAAAAAGAAAAACCACAAAAGCAGTTTTGTTGTCATTAAATGTCCCCATGGGGCTTCCCTGGTGGCGTAGTGGTTGAGAGTCCGCCTGCCAATGCAGGGGACGCGGGAAGATCCCACATGCCACAGAGCCGCTGGGCCCGTGAGCCATGGCCGCTGAGCCTGCGCGTCCGGAGCCTGTGCTCCGCAACGGGAGAGGCCACAACAGTGAGAGGCCCGCGTACTGCAAAAAAAAAAAAATGTCCCCATGAGGAGGATGACCACACATCCTGGTTTGTCCTGGTTTTTGTCTGTTGTCCCAGTGTTAAGTATGGCCAGTGTGCCTTTTCCCTCTCAGAAGCATCTCTTTGGATGATAAATCATTTGGTCACTCATCTATGAAGACTGTTTAATGTCCAACATATAAATAATTTATCACAATTCATCTCTTTTTTTGCCTTGGTGGTCCTCTTTATTTTATATCATTTACTAAAGCCATTGTGCTCCAAAATGAACATACTATTGGTGTAAAAAATATATCTCCTGCTGTGAAATTCTATTCTGTTTACCCTAAAATATGTATATATTTGTTGTACTTCACATATTCTGAAAGGTGTATATTTTAAATCACTAATGAAATGCTAACATTAAATATCTTGACTTGTAAATGATCATATGCCTTTGTGTTATTCCTTACCCAATGGGAGAATACAATGAAGCAAAGAGGCGGGTAGTATTTGAGATAGAAATAACAAAAGACCAAGATGAATCTTTGATGTTTACCAATCTGCTGAAGACATCTGTTAACAAGTGAAAAATATTTTCATAGTGTGTTTCAGTATAACTGTAATCTGCCACACATCAAAAAAGCTTTTGTCAGGCTTATAGGATTGCAGCATTATTTGATCTTCTGTGTGTGCTTTCAATGCAGTCAGTGCTTCCTTTATAACATCTTCTTGTCCCCCTGGAGCAGAAAGGGGGCTGCTTTCTCTTCCTATAGTGTCCTTCTCACACCCACATCACGTTAAGAATGGAGGAGATACTTCTAGTTCCATCCATGCCATTGGCCCTTGTTGGTCCCAATGGACTAAAATTTGAGGCTATACCTATAAACAAAGCAGCATGCTTGCCATTGCCCCAACTCAGAGAAAATTTCAACTGCTTCATCACAATGCAACCTTGGTAAAGGGCAAAGGGTTTTCTTTCTATGATTCTTTTTTTTTAATAAAGTTATTTATTTTATTTATTTATTTTTGGCTGCCTTGGGTCTTCGCTGCTGTGCGTGGGCTTTCTCTAGTTGCTGTGAGCCCGGGCTACTCTTTGTTGTGGTGCGCCTCATCATCGTGGCTGCTCTTTTTGCAGAGCATGGGCTCTAGGCACATGGGCTTCAGTAGTTGTGGCACGCGGGCTCAGTAGTTGTGGCTTGTGGGCTCTAGAGCACAGACTCAGTAGTTGTGGTGCACGGACTTAGTTGCTCCACAGCACGTGGGATCTTCCTGGACCAGGGCTCAAACCCATGTTCCCTGCATTGGCAGGAGGATTCTTAACCACTACGCCACCAGAGAAGCCCATCTTTCTATGATTCTTATTCAACAAGTATTCACTGAAGTGTTGAATGCCCCTACTATGTGTAAAGGCACTTTGAACCAATACAGATGTTAACAAAACCAGCCAAGTCCCTGCAGTCTTAGAGCTTATATTCTAAAAGCAAGAAGCAGATAGCACATGGAACCAAATCACTGCCCTTCAGGGAGCTTTTGGTGGGGAAGAGGGTGAGGATAGGAGATCGAGAGAGGCAGAAAAAAATAAAGAAGAAAAATGCCAGCTAATGAGTGCCATGTAGAGAGGTAAAATGGGATAATGTGATAGAGAAGGACTTGGTGGCCACTTTGTGCTGGGCAGTCAGGGAAGGTCTTTCCCAGGAGGGGACATTGCAATCTGAATCACAGGTAGGAGCTGCATGTGAGAATCAGCTTGCCACTGATAAGTCCCTTTTATAGAAGAATTCTCCAGAGCTAATGTCTCTACTTCTTTCCCTCCTGGACAAGTTGCCCCTAACCCCAGACCTCTGCCACCTTTCCCTTCCTCAGTCAGAATTTTCTGTAGCTTTAGGGGACAACTTTGTATCTTTTCACCTTTCCATCTAGCCTTTGGGCTTATTATTAACTTTCTTTCTCTGAGTCTCACAATCTAAGTTGCTGTTTCCTAAATGAATGTGTCATACTTATTGGAGTGGGTTACGGAGAAAGAGGAAGAAAGGGAGAGAAAAAGCCCCTCGAGATACCATCGAGAGGAAAGAAGGGGAGAGAAATACAAAGAAGGAAAGGTAGATTAGTATGCAGTGATGCTGGAGCAAAATGGAACACCTTGGTCTGGACAATACTGAAGCTGATTAAGGGACATCCAATTTCCTCCTGTTTTTGAATCTTCTTTGCTCCCTACCTCTCTTTTCTTACACAGAAGCAATATGGGGAGGAAAAACTGAATTACAATTTGGGGGTATCTTCTTGGTTTGTGTGTGTGTTTTATCCTTTTTTAAATTAGGAATTTGTTTCTGCCAGAGTTAGAAATAATATTGATGCTATAAGAGGGCTTTAGAGTTTTAGCATGCAGTTTTTGGGTAACATGGGTTGTTGTTTGGCCCTCCTGGTTCAGTCAGAAGGTGTTCCCAGCTTCTTTTCTTTCTTTCTATTTTCAGTCCCTTTGACATAGAGGCAGAACATGACTATGGCATAGGGCAGAGGTTTTCAAAAATAAATTTTAGCAGCTGATCCCCTTTCTCCAAATGAAATCTGTTGCAGAAGCCCCAAATATAAAACAAGTGAAAGCAAATATTCTGTTGAAACAGAGGGTGACGTTCATGCTTGTCCCCGCTACCCCTCCCCTGTAGCTGCTGCTGAAGCAGCCTATCCGTCCATGCATAGGCTTGCATATGAAAATCCAAGGCTGGGGAATTGCTAGTCCACACCTGGGTGATCCGGGTCCTAGCCCAGCCTTGAGAAGCCTGTACCTCAGGATTGAACTAAACTCCCCATCTCAGCCACAAGGTTGCCACTAGGCAAAGAGGACCAGAACTCCCTCGAACCTCCCTACACTCTGAATGACTCTGTAAAATGCTTTCTCTCGGAGACTACTAATAGAAGTGGTACTATATGCAATAATTAACTTGTTTCTTTCCAATTACTTCATCATAAATGTCTGGGTTTTGTTCAAGATTATGTTCTTTTTGTGATTACTAAGAATAAAATATTGTGTTGTGAATATAATTAGATTTTATAAACCCAAAGACTGCCAAATTGTGCTGCAGTTTATCTCTTTATGAAGTAATCATACCAATTATAGGGAGATGATGTTTTAATGGAAAACATTACCCACTTGGCAGACACTATTGATTTAAGATAAAAGAAGTGATTAAAAACAATTTATGGATCTCTCTTGGGTAAAAGCATGAAACCAATAAAAAATAATTGGATTCTGATTCATGGAGTGGATTGTGTGCAACTTTCTTGGATGCTATCATTAAGGCAATATTACAAGGACAGCTAACAAAGGTTTGATAGAATGTTATTATGTCTCTTTCCTACCGCTAAGATTATCACCATTAAATCCCAATTAATGTTTCATGTTAGGACTACCCTAGCCACTTTGCTAATTTCACTTCTGAATTTAATTTAGGATAAATAATCTGCATCTTTTATATACAGAATTTCCATCGATTTTCTGAAGATGCATTTCCTTTATGTTTATGGTCAGGAAAACAACTTATTATCTAATTCTCATCGTTAGCATTTAGCAACAAATTAAGAACTTATTCTTAAATGGTCCCTTTTTGTTTGGGGTAGGAAGAGGATTCACACAGTAAGCAAGTGTTGCAGAAACACAGTTCTTGAGATCACTGGTTCAAAAATTCAAGCAAAACAAAATGCAGTTTCTAACCATAAAGGCATACCTAAAATTAGTGACTTTGTCAGAGCACAGGAAGGAAATCATAAATAGTCAAACACTGGAACCCAAGTGTGAGATGCGGAAGTCCATAAACCTGACTGTTTCTTTCTGTTCACATCCTGCCTGAGAATTTTATTAGAAGTGAGTGAGAAAGAAAGAGTACAGCAGTAAAATATATACATAGTTTTAAGCTATACAGTTATACATGACAAAATCAAATCTAAGCAATACCAATGTAAATGGAATGAAAAGTGACAGTGCCTCTTCCCACCCCTGCTTCCCATGTGTCATCCCCATCATCAAAAATAGTGACTCTCAACAAGTTAATGGTGTTCTTTCCAATATGTTTTCTACCTAAGTGGTTAACATATAGTATTATTCTGTGACTTTTTATTTTCACCTATCAATGTATCTTGGAAATTTTTACGTCATTATATTTAACCTTATCTTACTCCTTTAAACAGTTGCATAGTATTCCATAGAATAAATGTGTTTTTAATATATTTACCTATTCTCCTGTTAACGGACATTTAGATTGTTTCCAATTTTTCACTAGTATACCCATTCCTGTAATGAATCCTCTTATATATGTCTGTACACACATATGTGAGTCTGGGGGGAAGAGACAGATACTTAAATGGAGACAGCAAAAATGGGAATATGAGGTACCTGAGAGGAGAGGCAGGAAGTGTCACTAGACTTGTGGACTGAAGAGGAGGAAAAAGGACTAGAAAAGTTGAAAAGCATGCATTTTAGGTAATGCAGGCTGCTCATGTCCACCTAGTAAACAACACCAACCCTAAACTCTCATCACGCTCCTGCTGTTTTCTTTTCAGTGTTCAGGATTTCACAGTAAACATGCAAAATTTGATATTCATTGGATATTGGCTGATGTGATGCTTATTTAAAACCTCTTCTCATCTGGATTTAAACAAAGTTCAGCACTCATTTTACTTCGGTATTCAACGCAGAATATTATTTTAGTAGCTAAAATTGAAAATCACTTGTATTTCATTAAATGAGATTAGGATTTTAAGAAGCTGCCAGCTGCCAATGTTTGCAGGTTCATTTTTCCTTTTTTAGTATTCATTGCACATTCCACCCAGCATGCTACTTCGGAGATTCCACTTGATTGAACAGAGGCAGCATATGTAGAACCTTGTGAGGGATGGGGAAGGAGCTCGCTAAAGCCCAGAGTAATGCAGAAAAGCAATTCGAATGCAACAAACAAACCAACCCAGAAACACTTTGGAAAAATGCTAGATGTTGGTTTCAGCCTATCCTCATAACTTTAATGAAATGATGATTTTTAAAAGCACTTTTTAAAACTCCCATTTTTTCCCCATTTTGTTTCCTTTGTTTTACTAAGCATGGAAATCCTTCTGTTAAAAATCCAAATTTTTTTAACAAAAAATTTGCAGAAAAGCACGTAGAGCTACAAATACAACTGATGTTGCAAATAGGTGGACTACACTTTGTTTTATTTTCCCTTTAAGAGCTTGGATTAAGGTCAAACAATAAGGGTTTTTGAATCTCAAATCTACCACATGCCAAGTGTGTGACCCTGGGCAATCACTGGAGTTTCATGTTCTCTCTCTTCATCCTATTTTCTGGGACAGGGACACGGATCTTGGTGTACCTTGCAGAAGAAGATTTGACTGAGTTGACTACTCTCTCCTTCCTGAAACACTCTCTTCATTTCACTCCCAGGACACCGCTAGCCCATGACCTCTTTCTCTGGCTACTCATTCTCAGCCTCGTTTTCAGGTTTCTCCTAGGCCTCTCTGTCACATAAATGCTGGAGGCCCCACAGCTCAGGCCTTTGTTTCTCCTTTGGTGATCTCGTCCATTCTTGTGGCTTAAAGCACTATCTACATGTCATGAAAACAGATTAGCCCGACCTTGACCCTGAACTCCAGACTCATACATTCAATTGTCTGTCTGAGGTGTCCATTTGCACCTCCTCACAGGCTGTAAGATCCAATACAAGATGATCTCCCAAGACTTCTCTTCTCACAGGCATGCCCATCTCAGTAAATAGTACTGCTCATAAATCTTGGTGTCATCCTTGATTTTTTTTTTTCTCTTACTCCTCATGTCTTACTCCTACTCTTTCAGGAAAACCCATTCACCCCACCTTTAAAATATATCCAGAAATTAAATCACTTCTTACTACCTCTGCTCGACCACCCTAGTTCAAACCACCATCATCCCTTGCCTGGGTCATTGCAAAAGTCTCCTACAGATCTTCTTCAATAGAGTAACTAGATGATCCTGCTAAAACAATGTTGTCTGCTCAAAACCTGTCAGTGGCTCCCCATCCCACAAACAATAGTAGTCCAAGTCACTACAGTGACCTGTGAAGGCCTACCTGGTGTAACTCTCTCTGTCCCCTGGCCACCTAGCAAACACCTCAGGGCCCTTGCCTTGCTGTTCCCTCTTCCTGGAATGCTCTTCCCCAAGGTTGTTGCGTTGCTCACTAGCACACTACCTCCGGGCCTTCGCTGGTCACTCCATCTAAAATTGGAAACCTGCCCCCCATACTTCCTACTCTCCTCCCCTCCCTTTTCTTTATTTATTGTACTCACCACCATCTAAAATCAAACATACTGCATATTTCATACATTGTTCATTGTCACCTACTACAATGTAAGATCCAGGAGGGCAGAAATTTTGTCTGCTTTTTTCCCCACCAATCTTTAATGCTTAGAAGAGTGCCTGGCACATCATAGGTGCTCAATAAATACTTGTTAAAAGAGTAAATGAATAATAGACAATGACACAATTTATTAATTCCATCTGTTTCCCATGAGAAGGAAAACAATCTTACATGAAGGCATCAGAGAACTTTCAGGCCTCAGTGTGTCTTCTGAGGCTCTTCCATATAGTCTATTATTTTATCATCATCATTGTTGTTTCTCTCTAAGCTGCCACAGTATAACTGATGAGAAAGCAATGATACAATGTAAAAATATGCATTTTTCTTTTCAATTCTGCAGTTTTCTTTTATTTCCTTGGATCATTTCAACATGGCAGTTATTTTCAACCACCTTTTAAATTTTTGACTGAATTCCTTACTTCAAATAGATTCACATGGCAGAGTTAACAACACCTCAGTGAGCAAACAATACTTTCCATTTCTTCAGGAGAAAATGTTTCTAGCTACCACACGAATTAGACAGCTTTCTCTGATAATCAGGAGCAGAAAAATTGTGTGGTGTGTTAAAGAAAACAAGCAAACCAACAGGTGTGCTCACCTTACAGGACATTCATTAAATAGCTCACTAATAAAAAAAACACCAGCTGAATTCTGAAAGACCAGGCATTCTCGTCGATAGGAACTTTGGTGTAAAAAAAAAGCACTATATTCTACTAAAATAGTAGAGATAACACGTAGAATATACTTACTTACTTATTACTTTTCTAAATGTCATCTATTTTGTTTCAATCTAGCCTGTTAATTTTTTCAATGAAGCTGGGGTCGGCTCAGTGATTTATGCAGTGTGGCAGAGCTGGGGCACACCCATATTCCCGACTCCTGCTCCAGGGTTCTTTTACCACCTAAACCAACTTAACTGCTTAGAAATAGACCAGTAGTATGGACTTGGAGGGCATTATGTTAAGTGAAATAAGTCAGACAGAGAAAGAAAAACACTGTATGATATCACCTACATGTGGAATCTAAGAAATACCCAAACTAGTGACTACAACAAAAAAGAAGTAGAATCACAGATTAAAGAACAAACTAGTGGTTACCAATGGTGAGGGGGCTGGCAATAAAGGGGTAGGGAATTAACAGGTATAAACCACTGGGTATAAAATAAGCTACAAGGATATATTGTGCAACACAGGGAATATAGCCAGTATTTTATAGTAACTATAAATAAAGTATAACCTTTAAAAATTGTAAATCACTATATTGTACACCTGTAACTTATATAATGTTGTACGGCAACTGCACTTCAATAAAAAATTAATAAAAAAGTAAAATATTGATAAAATGAAATGCTTAATCAATTCAGAAAAAGAAAGAAATAGACCAGTAGTTCTTACCTGCCTAAACTTTAGAATCACCCGAGGAACTGAAAAATCAAACAAAAAAGAAAACCCAAAACCTCCTGAAGCCTGATCACGGTCGCCAGCCTCATCAGTACCTTTTTAAAGGTTCATCAGCGGTATCTTGTGCACTGCCAGGGTTCAGAACCAGCCACTTAAATGTTTTTCCCTGTAAAAAGGAGCTTTTTGCCTTTATCCGTTATTATTCAGCATCCCCACTTCTTCCATGACCTCTTCTTCTCAGGGACAACAGACGCCAATCAATGGAGCCCCTTCCTCACCACCACCTCACCTACAAATTGCTTTCCCTCATCCTCTCTCCTTACTTCCATAAAGCAAAACAGATACACCTTTCCCTTGTCAAGCTACTCTCTCCACCTGGCACTGGACTCGCCCCCTCATCTTGTGCCTCCTTAGGGACTGGCTATAGTTAACTGTTTATAAATCACACCCACCTCGTTCTTGTTTACCAGCGTCTGGCTCATCGTAAATGTGGTAGTCTTCTAGTTGTCTCTTCAGCATCCATTCGCACATTCTTACTTACTATCAGAACCTCTCTATTATTGAAGCAGCCATGTACCCCACTAAAAGCCATTTTCCAGCCTCCCTTACGACTACGTGTGGCCGTGTGATTGAGTTCTGTCCAATGAGATTTACATAGAAGTTTTTAGAGGGATTTCCAGGAAGTCTTTTAAAAAGGGAAGACAGACACATGGAGAAACCTCTTCTCCTTTCCTCCCCCTTCCTTCTTCCTGATGACTGGAAAGTAGACATGATAGCTAGAGCTCCAGCAGCCATCTGGGACTGTGAGACGACCTGAAGGATAGAAGCCACACACTGAGGATGGTGGAGCAGAAAGATGGAAGGAGCCCACGTCCCTGATTTTGAGGGGCTGCCCTGGAGAACTTACCACTATTTTTAGGTGAGGCTAATATTTTTAACTCACTGTTATTGGTAGTCTCGATATTTGTATATGAGTTAATCATTATGGATGCAATAAGTAATCAGAAATTAATTTTTCTAAGAAAGGATGGAGTACACCCCTATGGTGGCCATCTATCGTCTGCCCAGTTCCCCTTCTCTGGGAACTGCCCCTTTCCTCCCTTCCACATGTTCCTTCAGTGTCACACTGGTCAGCAGGCTGCAGTTGATTAGTGTGGGGTACCCTAATCCAAGGCAGGCCAACCAAATGCCCTCCTAGGACTTGACTCTGGTTATAACAATTGGGCTAGAGGTACACACTTGACCTAAGCTGGACCAATGAAAGGCCTTCCCCAGAAATTCTGGAGAAACAGTCTCTCCAGTGATAGAAGTTTAGATGCAGAGTTCAGAAGCTGTTGTTAGTCATGTTTTTTTCTCACATGACCAGAATTTAAAAAGGAGGATGGTTTGCAGAGAGCAAGAAGAATAAGCAGATGAACAGAAAAGGGCAAAGAGGAGAAGTGGAATGAGAACCCCAAATGTATCACAGTCCCTGGTTTTAATTGTTAACAAGGTTCAATTACATTCGTGACCTACAGTATAAGAGAAAACTTTATCATACAGTCATCATTTTGCATAAACTACTTAGAGTTGTATTTCTGTTATTTGCAATTGAGAGTCCTAATACAACCCTCCAGAGTTATAGCTTTGTATTTTGCTCCCAGAATCTATATAATTTTAATAATGATTAGCAATAGTGGTGTTTATCTTGTGCACTAATTTACCTGAAATTGAATAGGGACTACTGCACAAACATATATTTGCTGTTGTTTTCAGTAAATTTTTAGTAAACTGGAGTTAAACCTCAAGCCGTCCTGAAAACTTCTTCCTCGATCAACCTTTTTGCAATTACAGACAGAAGAATTGGCCATAAATGCAATTCAGCTTAAAAAACACCATAAATTTTAAAAGCCTGTGAGGGACCACTGGATTGCATTATCAACTCATTGTACTTCCTATTTGGAAGACTAAAATTAGAAATGAAATTCTAATGTTTTTGTTTATATAAATGTTTATAACTGTCCTCTTTCCATCTCAAACAATTATGCCTCAATAAAGACATTGCACGCTATTTGAGAAGAGGAAAATACCTTTAAATTATATGACTGAGTTTTAGAATGTTAATAAAGTATGGCTAACCAAAATGTTCAAACTAACTGATGAAAATTTCCTTTCCTATGACTACATAAACAAAAATCTTTTGCGCAGTACCAAGTTGTTTTTGTTTTTTTTTTTTTGCGGTTCGCGGGCCTCTCACTGTGTGGCCTCCCCCATTGCGGAGCACAGGCTCCGGACGCGCAAGCTCAGCGGCCATGGCTCACGGGCCCAGCCGCTCCACGGCATGTGGGATCTTCCCGGGACCGGGGCACGAACCCGTGTCACCTGCATCGGCAGGCGGACTCTCAACCACTGCGCCACCAGGGAAGCCCCAAGTACCAAGTTTTATGTGGTATAATATGTAAAAGAGAAAGCACCTTATCTGTGTTTGTGCAGAAACCAGGTAACCTTGTCATAAACTGGGGAAGAAATGACTTAAGTGTCACCGCCCACTTCTGCTGTGAATAGGCTTAAGGGCTACTAGGTGTCATAACCATTAACACAAACTTGACAGAAACTAAATCTCAGTGCACAAACTAAAAACAAACCCGATCTGCTCTAAATGAGTTCTATGAATTCATATGGGGCTATTCCCAAACATTGTTTAACTTCCCAACAACTTGTGAGGTATTATCATCACCACTTTGCAGCTGAGGAAACTGAGTCAGAGAGCTGTTGCACTGTGCCAGGGTCACCCAGCTTGTAAGATTTTGAACAAAGGTCACTCACTCCCACCATATGCCTAACTGAGCACTGTGCTCTACTGTGAATTTCTCAGCTGTGGTTTAAATTGTTTCTTTAAAATTAACATTTGCTACACAAGACTGGAGTTTTCTTCTTGGTAGTAATACTGTACACAGCACCAAGAATATAGTAATTATACCAAGAGTATATTAAAGTCAGCAGGTGTGTGTAATAGAGCAATTACAAAAAGCACACCTGTGAAACATGTTCAGATGCAGCAATAATAAATCATTGAAAAACTAGGCTTGACCACTAAAACCGACACATGATTCTGGACTGAATCCTATGCCGAGGGCAAGTATGAGGGGCAATTTACTATCAAGACTATTATTGGGACATTCAGTAGAATTTTAATATGAGCTGCAGTTTATTTTTAAAATGCTGTATCAATGTTAAAATTTCCTCTATTTGATACCTGCACTGTGAATATTTAAAAAATATTTATATGAAAACACATTGGAGTATTTTAGCTAAAGGGCAATAATATATGCAAGCAATCTCAGATGGCTTAGTGAAGAAATTGTGTCTCAAGAGAGATAGGAGAGAGATGACAAGACAAAAGCGACACGTTAAAAATATCCAGTAAATGTATATGTGAATTCTTTGTGTTATTTTCATGGCTTTCCTGTAAGTTTGAAATTATTTAAAAATATAAGATTAATTTAAAAAGAGCCCTATGGGCTTCCCTGGTGGTGCAGTGGTTAAGAATCCGCTTGCCAATGCAGGGGACACGGGTTTGAGCCCTGCTCGGGGAAGATCTCACATGTTGAGGAGCAACTAAGCCTGTGCACCGCAACTACTGAGCCTGTGCTCTAGAGCCCGCGAGCCACAACTATTGAGCCCGAGTGCCACAACTACTGAAGCCCACGTGCCTAGAGTCTGTGCTCTGCAACAAGAGAAGCCACCGCAATGTGAAGCCCGTGCACCGCAGTGAAGAGTAGCCCCTGCTTGCCACTAGAGAAAAGCCTGCACACAGCAACGAGGACCCAATGCAGCCAAAAATAAAAATAAATAAATTTATAAAAAAAAAAACTTACACACAAAAGAGTAGATATTAAAAAATAAAAAAAAAAGAGCCCTAGGTTAGACCCAGGGGTTCTGGATTCAGGCTCAGATTTCCCACTGTTCAACTGAGTGACATTTGCCATTTCACATAACCTCTCTGGACCATGTAAAATACAGAAGTTATTTGTTTTAATTATGGATTGGCATTTCATTATATGAATAAACCTCAGCTCATCCATTCCCCTACATGGGGTAGTTTCAACTTTTTCACCATCACAAATAGTGCTGCAATGAGCAGCTGTATACATGCTTCCTTGTGCTCACATGCAAGCTTGTCCCAGACCTGATCCACATTATCGACAGGGATAAATTCAAGAATATGAGTGAGTGGGGAAAAAAGCACACTGCAAAAGGATATGTCAATCTGATTCCCTTTATACAAATTTTCAGACACTAAAATACATCATAAAAGTACGAAAACATATACTGGATTGATGTATACCAGCTTCACCATAGAGCTAACCTCTAGGCGGGAGGGAGGAAGGGAAGGATAGGGTGGGCTTTGGTCGTATCTATAATTTCCTTTTTTTTCTTTTAAACTTATTTTATTTTATTTTATTTTTGGCTGCATTGGGCCTTCGTTGCTGCACATGGGCTTTTCTGTGGTTGCGGCGAGCAGGGGCTATCCTTCGTTGTGGTGCGCAAGCTTCTCACTGCGGTGGCTTCTCTTATTGGGAGCACGGGCTCTAGGTGCACAGGCTTCGGTAGTTGTGGCTTGCGGGCTCAGTAGTTGTGGTTCACGGGCTCTAGAGCGCAGGCTCAGTAGTTGTGGTGCATGAGATTAGTTGCTCCGCGGCATGTGGGATCTTCCCGGACCAGGGCTCAAACCCGTGTCCCCTGCATCGGCAGGCGGATTCATAACCACTGCGCCACCAGGGAAGCCCTATAATTTTCTTTTAATAGATCTTTATTGGAGTATAATTGCTTCACAGTGCTGTGTTAGTTTCTGTTGTACACCAAAGTGAATCAGCCATATGCATACACATGTCCCCATATCCCCTCCCTCTTGAGCCTCCCTCCCACCCTCCCTATCCCACCCCTCTAGGTGGTCACAAAGCACCGAGCTGATCTCCCTGTGCTATGCGGCTGCTTCCCACTAGCTATCTATTTTTCATTGGGTAGTGTATGTATGTCGTTACTACTCTCACTTTGCCCCAGCTTCCCCCTCCCACCCCGTGTCCTCAAGTCCATTCTCTATGTCTACATCTTTATTCCTATCTTGCAACTAGAGAGAGAGAGAGAAGCAGAGGGGAAGAGACAGTGAGAGAGACAGAGAAAGTAAAAGGATTCAGCTAAAGAATCTTTCAGTCCTTTCCAGCTCTCATGTTCTATATTCGAGTTAGATTTGTAACCTTAAGAAACTTTATAACCTTTAGCCTAGTAGACAAGTCAGAGACAAGTAAAACATAGTTTAGTATGCTTTGAAGGAAAAAAGGACTGATGTAGTATTAAAGAAAAAGCTTGATTAATCATTTCCTTGAGATAATGGAACTTAAGCTGCAATTAGAGGAGATAGTGAACATGGGGAGAAGGGCAGGCTTTGGTTAGAGAAGTGCTTTTAGCCATAGATTCCTGATGGGGAAAGAGGACCTTTTCATTCTTAGCACTGTTTGCTCAGTGAACCACCTAAGGAAGTTACACCCCAGAAGGAAACCTGTTATTACACATTGGAATTGCCTGGTCCTCCATTAATAGCTACAACTGAATAGCATGTTTTGAAACAGCAGAAAAGCACAAAGAAAAAATATTTTTGATCCAGGACTGGTGTCATTTAAAGTAAACAAAGTGGAAATTTCGTAATTATCCGGTGAATTTCTGCAACTTGATTACTAGACTGGATAGTTCAAGCAAAAAGTGCATCTATTGGAACTTCCCTAGTGGAGCAGTGGTTAAGAATCTGTCTGCCAACGCAGGGGACACGGGTTCAATCCCTGGTCCGGGAAGATCCCACATGCCGTGGAGCAACTAAGCCTGTATGCCACAACTACTAACCCTGCGCTCTAGAGCCCGCAAGCCACAACTACTGAACCCGAGAGCTACAACTACTGAGCCTTCATGCCACAACTACTGAAGCCCACGCGCCTAGAGCCCGTGCTCTGCAACAAGAGAAGCCACAGCAATGAGGAGCACGCACACCACAACGAAGAGTAGCACCTGCTCGCCGCAACTAGAGAAAGCCTGCGTGCAGCAACAAAGACCCAACACAGCCAAAAAAAATCAATCAATCAATAAAATTTTTTTTAAAAAGTGCATCTATTGGTGAGTACACACAACTGCAGCAAAACATCTCTCTAGCTCTGAGGGTCACCTTATATAAAATTAAACAGAGAGGGGTTTATCCATCAGGGCTCTTTTGGTACCAAAGAGTAGAAAACCTGATTCAAATGAACTTAAATGAAAATAAGAGTTTATTGCATCAGGTAAAAAAAACCCAAAAAACTCCAAGGGCAGATTTAACTTTAAGTACCTCTTGATCCAGGAGCTAAGGCAATGGCATCAAGACTTTGCTTTCCCCCATCTCTTGGCTTGTCCTTCTACACTGCTGGCTTATTTTCAAGCTTCATATGATGTCCACCATCAGGTCACTCTTACTGCTAGCAGTCCCAGGGAAAAAGAGATGGTCTCAGCTGAGCAGCTCCTACACAAATTCCAACAATTAAGGTGCTTGGAATAACCCACATCACATACTTATCTCTAAGCTAATTAATCACTGTTGCTAGGGAGTGCAATGCTTTCATTGGCCAGGCCAAGTCACATGCCCAGGAGTCAGGGGTGGAGTTAGTTCCAACCTCAGCTCCTAGGGGAGAAGAAGTGTTATCAATGAACACTTCTCCCACTTTAATGTGCACTAAATTGCCAGGGAACTTCTAAAATGGAGATTCTGATTCAGGAGGTCTGGAGTGGACCCAGAATTATACAGACAGAGAGTCTGTATTCACAATAATCCTGGCCATATAAAACTCCCAAGGAGTTTTAGTAGTTTGCTAAACTACTGTTTAAGGATCTCAAGTGTTGTTAGTTACAGGCCAAGCCAGCTACATAAATTAAGGGGCCCAGTGAAAAATGAATTGGAGCTCCTTGTTCAAAAATTATTAAGAATTTCAAAAATTGGGGACAGCAGAGAATTAAACCAAGCGCAAGACTCTTTTAAGCTTGGGACCTGTGCATCCTTACAGGTCACACATCCATGAAGCCAGGCTTGACTGCAGGCTTCTGTTTTGATGAGTCTATGGCCAGAGCAGGATTTCTGTGAATACTAGGGGACAGGCTGAGGCAGACCCTGAGGTCCTTCTCTGCTCTTCCCCCAAAGAGATTCAGCCTCATCTTTGAATAAATGTTGAATATCTATTTGAAAATCATCTCCCTGAAGGAACACCAGTTATTAGGCTGCCTGTGGAGTCCACGAATCTCAGTCTGACTCTCATTAGAAGAGCCCTGCAATGCTTACTCCTCTTCTTAATTGCCACTGATTTTACTCCCATATTAGGCTAGATATTCTTGCTGTGTGTCCCAAGGCATCCCACACTTTCACAATCATTGCACTTAGCACATATTATTTGTTAGCTAATTTAGCTGTCTTCCCTCCCAGACCACAAGTTCAAGGAGGGTAAGAAAAGTGTCTACCTTGTTTAGAGTCCCTTTCTCTAGTACAGTGCCTGGGACAATGTTTTACAAATATCTGTAAACTGAGTCGACAATTATAGCAATAGTTAACACTTTTGGCACTGTCAGATGTTTAAATTTTAGCCATTCAGGTGGGTGTGGTGGTATCCTAGTGTTTTCAATCTGCATTTCCCTGATGATTAGTGAGGTTGAACACCTTTCCGTGTATTAACTGGCCTTATGAATACTTTCTGCATCAGCTGGCTGGGGCTGCCATAACGAAGTATCACAGACTAGGCGGCTTAAACAACAGAAGCTTATTTTCTCACAATTTTGGAGGCTAGAAGTTTGAGATCAAAGTGTTAGCAGGGTTGCTTTCTTCTGAGGCCTCTCTCTTTGACTTGTAGATGGCTATGTTCTTCCTGTCTTCACGTGGTTATCCCTCTGTGTAGTCTGTGTCCTAATTTCTTCTTATAAGGACACTAGTCAAATTGGATTAGGGTCCATCCTAATGACCTCATTTTAACTTACTTCCGCCTTTAAAGAGTCTATCTCCAAATACGGTCACATTCTGTGGTACTAGGGGTTAAGACTTCAACACATGAATTGGGGGAGGGGTGCATAATTCAGCCCATAGCCCCTCTTCTGTAGAAGTGCCTTCAAGTCTCTTGCCCATCTTTCTTTTGAGTTGTCTGCTGCTAGAAGCTCTTTATATAGCCTGGATTCTGTCCTCTTTGCCGCCTTCTCTCTCAATGGACTCCAGCTCCATGTATGTTAGACCTTTTTACTGTGTTCTACGTGTCACTTACCTCTTTTGTCTCTCCCTGCTTCAGTCTGGATATTTGACTCTGACATATATCCAATTTTATTTTCTCTTTAGCTGCATCGAATCTACTATTAAATCAATCTATTCAGTGCTTACTTTTTATTTTTCAGTTCTAGAACTTCCATTTGATTCATTTTTATAGTTTTCAGTTCTCTGACAAAATTATTCATCTTGTTCTTTAATTTCTTAAACACGTTCTCATAGTTATTTTAAAATCATGTCTAAAAACCCCAACATTTGTATCTCCTGTGGCTCTGTTCATATTTTCTTTCTGGTTTAGGTTAACTATTATTTTGGTAGGCTTCATTCTTTTTTATTGAATTCTAGACATTGTACATGAAGAAATATGAAGGCAATTTGGGGCCCTGGGTTGACTTTTACTTTTGGCAGGAAGCTTGGCGAGAGGCAGATCATCTTAATGCAATCTGGGATTAAAATAATGCAAAGCTAGGCTGGAGTTCTTGTGAAGCCTATTTCGTACTCCCATTGACTCAAAGGCTGAAGCCCTTCAGGATCCCAACTGAATGCCTGTAGAGTTTACCAGGGAACATTTTCTGAGATCCATTTTTTTGTCCCTGCAACTCCTGGGACTTCTCAAGGAGCTTCTCAGTCACACATTTGTCTGGCATCTCTAAAAGGAAAGAGTCCAAATGCCGAGCTCACATACCTAGACTTTACTTCCAGGTCTTGCTCCTGCAAATTCTCATGGTCTTCCCTGGCCTCTTGCCAGCCAGGTTTGGATGGGAAGAGGTAACCAGAATCAGTTTTTCAGAAGCTCACTTTCTCAGAGGGTCCCACTGTTGGGACACACTGGCTGGTCCACTGAGCTGTGCTCAGGTGTCTCTTGGAACCAGTAGTACTGCCTCTTCAACAAGGAGACCCATCACCAATCTTAACTTTCTCCCACAGGCAGGAGTGTATGCCTGGGAACAAGTAAGCCTTAAAAATATGTTCTCTAGAGAATCATTTTTTTTTTAATTTATTTTTTTGGCATGTGGGATCTTAGTTCCCTGACCAGGGGTTGAACCCACGCCCCCTGCATTGGAAGCGTGGAGTCTTAACCACTGGACCACCAGGGAAGTCCCAAGAATCAATGTTTTGAAGGCATTTATTTTCAACAATTCCTCCTCTGAATCTGTGTATGTTTCAATTAGATAGGAAACTCCATCTTGAAGCTGGGTTGTTGCATGTAAGCACAGCCGGCAGCATAAGCTCTCTATGTGAGCAGCCTAATGTGAGAACTCTGCCTCATACCAGTTTGGAGAGTGACTGTGCTAGATTCAATAATGTCTCCAAAATTCATGTCTATCCAGAACCTCAGAATATGACTTTATTTGGGGAAAAGGTCTCTGCAGATATAATTAGTTAAGATAAAGTCGTACCGGATTAGGGTGGGCACTAAATCTAATGATTGGTGTCCTCATAAGAACACATCATGTGAAGAAATAGGCAGAGATTGGATGCTGCTACAGCCATGGAATTCCAAGGACTGCTGGGAGCCACCAGAAGCTAGGAAGAGGCAAAGAAGGATTCTTCCCTAAAGCCTTCAGAGGGAGCATGGTCCACCTTGATTTCAGACTTCTTGCCTCCAGAACTGTGAGAGAATAAATTTCCATCGTTTAGGTCACCTAGTTTGTGGTAATTTTTTTTTTTTTTTTTTTTTTTGCGTTACGCGGGCCTCTCACTATTGTTGCCTCTCCTGTTGCGGAGCACAGGCTCCAGACGCCCAGGCTCAGCAGCCATGGCTTACGGGCCTAGCTGCTCCGCGGCATGTGGGATCTTCCTGGACCGGGGCATGAACCCGTGTCCCCTGCATCGGCAGGCGGACTCTCAACCACTGCGCCACCAGGGAAGCCCCTGTGGTAATTCTTTATAGCTGCCTTAAATAACTAATAATACAGTGACAAACAAATTTAATCACAACTTCTCCCATTAGTAATATTAAATCCGAGACATTGTCTTGATTGTTCTTGGGATTTATTTTATAGAGATGACTGAGTGATGACATGGAAAGGAAACTGTGAGGATTTTTTTTTTTAACATCTTTATTGGAGTATAAGTGCTATACAATGGTGTGTTAGTTTCTGCTTTATAACAAAGTGAATCAGCTATACATATACATATATCCCCATATCTCCTCCCTCTTGAGTCTCCCTCCCACCTTCCCTATCCCACCCCTCTAGGTGGTCACAAAGCACCGAGCTGATCTCCCTGTGCTATGCGGCTGCTTCCCACTAGCTATCTATTTTACATTTGGTAGTGTATATATGTCCATGCCACTCTCTCACGTCGTCCCAGCTTACCCTTCCCCCTTCCCGTGTCCTGAAGTCCATTCTCTACATGTGTGTCTTTATTCCTGCCTGTCCTGCCCCTAGGGTCAGAACCATTTTTTTTTTTTTTAGATTCCATATATATGTGTTAGCATACAGTATTTATTTTTCTCTTTCTGACTTACTTCACTCTGTATGACAGACTCTAGGTCCATCCACCTCACTACAAATAACTCAATTTCGTTTCTTTTTATGGCTGAGTAATATTCCATTGTATATATGTGCCACATCTTCTTTATCCATTCATCTGTTGATGGACACTTAGGTTGCTTCCATGTCCTGGCTATTGTAAATAGAGCTGCAATGGACATTGTGGTACATGACTCTTTTTGAATTATGGTTTTCTCAGGGTATATGCCCAGTAGTGGGATTGCTGGGTCATATGGTAGTTCTAATTTTAGTTTTTTAAGGAACCTCCATACTGTTCTCCATAGTGGCTGTATCAATTTACATTCCCACCAACAGTGCAAGAGGGTTCCCTTTTCTCCACACCCTCTCCAGCATTTGTTGTTTGTAGATTTTCTTATGATGGCCATTCTGACCGGTGTGAGGTGATACCTCACTGTAGAAACTGTGAGCTTTATTACTCACAGTTCCCAAGAGAAGGGGGCACACCACACTGTGCAGGGCCACATAGGGAAGTTCCAGGATTGGTCAGGAGGCAGAAAGAGTGAGGGGAGAACATGTCCTACAGCCTTTTGGGGGGTTTTCATGGGAAGGAATGAGCGGGGCAGAGCAGGCAAGTTTGAGCAAGTTTAGGATTGGGTAGTTTGAATAATCCCAGTGGACTCTGGGCTATAAAGGTGGTCTTTAGTCGTCTGGTACTCGGACGTGGGGTGGTTTGAGGAAGGGGAAATACTGACTTGATGCATGGAAATTGTATAAAGGAGGTGTTCAGGGATATGGACTTTAGGTTAGTTGGTGTTATGGACTGAATGTTTGTGTCCCCCCAAAATTCATATGTTGATGCCCCAGTTCCCAGTGTGATAGTATTTGGAGGTGAGGATCTGGGGAAGTAATTAGGCTTAGATTAAGTCATGAGGGTAGGACCCTCCTGATGGGATTAGTGTCCTTGTAAGAAGAGGAAGAGAGTGAGAAATCTCTCTCCATGAGAGTGCACGGAGGAAAGGCCATGTGAGCACACAGCAAGAAGGCAGCCATACGCAAGCTGGGAAGAGATCTCTCACCAGGAACAAATCTGCTGGCACCTTGACTTTGACCTTCCCAGTCTCCAGAACTCTGAGAAGTAGATGTCTATTGTTTAAGTCATCCAGTTTATGGCATTTTGTTATAGCAACTGGAGCTGACTAAGACAGTTGATCTGTATATGAAGTGTTTGAAAGCAAATCGTTTACTATCTTAGGAATTAGCTAGTCCTGGGAGGGGAGGTCTCTCCCCAGGTCTGCAAGGCCCCAAAATGTCAAAGCATCATAAAACACAGAAAGTAAAAAACATGATCATCAAACTTATAAAAAAGCTTTTGCACAGCAAAGGAAACCATAAACAAAATGAAAAGACAAACTACAGACTGGGAGAAAATGTTTGCAAATGATGCAACCAAAAAGGGCTTAATTTCCAAAATATACAAACAGCTCATACAACTCAATATCAAAAAACCAAACAACTCAATCAAAAAAATGAGCAGAAGGGCTTCCCTGGTGGCGCAGTGGCTGACAGTCTGCCTGCCGATGCAGGGGACACGGGTTCGTGCCCCAGTCCGAGAAGATCCGACATGCTGCGGAGCGGCTAGGCCTGTGAGCCATGGCTGCTGAGCCTGCGTGTCCAGAGCCTGTGCTCCGCGACAGGAGAGGCCACAACAGTGAGAGTCCCACGTACCGCAAAAAAAAAAAAAAAAAAAAAAAAATGAGCAGAAGACCTAAATAGACATTTCCCCAAAGAAGACATACAGATGGCCGACAGGCACATGAAAAGATGCTCAACATCGCTAATTATTAGAGAAATGCAAATCAAAACTACAATGAGGCATCAGAATGTCTATCTTCAAAAAGTTTACAAATAATAAATGCTGGAGAGGGTGTGGAGAGAAGGGAACCCTCCTACACTGTTACTGGGAATGTAAATTGGTGCAGCCACTATGGAAAACAGTATGAAGTTTCCTTAAAAAACTAAAAATAGAATTACCATGTGATCCAGAAATCTCACTCCTGGGCATATATCTGGAAAAGACAAAAACTCTAATTCGAAAAGATATGCACCCCAATGTCCACAGCAGCACTATTTACAATAGCCAAGACATGGAAGCAATCTAAGTGTCCATCAACAGATAAATGGATAAAGATACGGTATGAAAGAATAAAGAATAGTATGATATGTATGTATATACATAAATATACATATATATATATATATATATATCTGAATCACTTTGCTGTACACCTGAAACTAACACAATATTGTAAATCAACTATACTTCAATAATAAATAAATAAATATATAAATAAAAACATGATCAATACAGACAGAAGTCACCAGAAGCAGAAGCTGAGAGAGAACGAGACAGAACCTGAAATTACCCCTTTGTATTCAGGGCCAAATTTCTTGAAAGGATAACTTACATTTCTTATTTATTTATTTCTCATTTACTCCTTACCAACTACAATTTGACCTTTTTCGTTACCTCTAAAGAATTCCTCTTACGCAGGTAATTGCCAAATCCAATTAATACTTTCGCATATGTCACCTTCTATATGAATCCTTTCCATTTCCCCTGCCCTCCACAGGTAGAACTGGTCTCTCTTGCATTGGTGTTTTTTGGTATACCTTACGGAAATTTTGATCAAACACCTTAAATATTTCATTGTACATATTTGCTTATATAAATACTCCTCTACCAAAATGTAAGCCACCAAACTCTGAATTTCTATCCTTAATATTTAGAATTGCTTCTATTCTTAATGTTTAGAACCTGACACAGACTATGTTCCCAATATATATTTCACAAATGAATTTAATGACTAAGTGCACTCCTCTGAAGCAGAACTTATCATTTTGGACAGTTCCTTGCCTTTTTAAGTTAGTTCCTCCCTCAGTTTCCATGGTCTCTTTCTCTTCCTGATTTTTCCCCAGCCTCTTACAGTTTCTTGTCTATCCCTTTTTTTCTCACATTCTTTCAAGATTAGTGTTTCTAAGGTTCCCAAGGACTTTATAAAATCTCCCTGGATGATCTCATGTACTTTCATGTTTTCAATCACCACCTTCATGCTGATGCCTTCTATATGTCTTGGCTAGATCTCTCTTCAAAGTACCAGGCTTATATAGCCAGTTGCCTACTAGACATCCTCCGTCGTAACTCCAAACTGCCTCAAACTCAGCCTGTCCAAAGCTGAACTCACAATCCTCCTCTATGTGACATTCCATAATCTGGTTGAGTCCTATTTTGGAATCTGTTCCTAAATGTCTCTTAATTCCATATTCTCCTCTGCATCTCTGCCCCACTCACAGAGTACCCACTCTCTCCTTCCTCCAGGTCACTCTCCTATTTCAAGACTTAAAAGGAGAATTAGGTCAATGTTTTTAGTGCTTCAACAGTTCTCTATTACTTCAGGATAATTCTCTCTCCCTAAACATAACATGCTTATTCCTTTGTCCTCTACTTGGGAGACCCCTCCCTGTCATATCAGCCAGCCAGTCTCTTGTCCATGTAATCATGCAAGGAACTTTAATGTGTGCCTTCTATGTGCAAAACACTGGGCTCATATAGCTTTTCTTTTTTTAAAGTACAATGATTATACATTGCAGTTGTTAATGACACTTTCTTTTCTTTAATATTTACTTATTTATTTATTTGGTTGCGCCTGATCTTGGTTGTGGCATGTGAACTCTTAGTTGCAGCATGTTTGTGGGATCTAGTTCCCTGACCAGGGATTGAACCCTGGCCCCTGCATTGGGAATGTGGAGTCTTAACCACTGCGCCACCAGGGAAGTCCCTGGGCTCATATATCTTCCTTCAAAAAGCTTCCCTGATCTGCCTCCCCATTTTACAAGATGGCCACTTTCACAGAATTCATCAAACTCTATTATGATTACTTATCTACACATCTCTTTTTTTCCCCTCAGCGTTAGTGAGGTATAGATGAGAAACAAAATTGTAAGATATTTAAAGTGTACAACATGACGATTTGATATACACATACATTGTGAAAGGATTCTTCCCTGCATCAAGTTAATTAACACATCTATCACCTCATATATTTACCTTTTTTTTTTTTTTTTTTTTTGGTGAGAACATTTAAGTTCTACTCTTTTACAAAATTTCAATTTGTGTCTCTTATCACCTCTTTCCTGTGGGGCCTATCATAACGCCCAACCCATACCAGGCATTTAACAAATTGCCACTAATGGAATGGACGGTTGAATCTTTCATGGGTCCTCACAAAAGACAAATGAGAATCTTCCAATCTGACCAACCCTACATGTCAGCTCATTTCCCACACTCCACCCCGTGCATCTTTAGGATTCGTAGAAATTATTCAAACCTTCCCAAGCTCAACCTACACTTTGACTCCTTACATCTAACCATACAATCCATCTCCATCGATGATCTTCCCATGCTCCTTTGGACCTGCAAAGTTCCTATTCATCCTTCCAGACCCACCGTGAGTGTCACATCCTGTGACTCTGTTTTTTATTCCCTCAGGATGAGTTAGATACTCTTCTGATTATTACCATAGCAGTATACACATAGTAAAACTTACTCTTGCACATATGCTGTTGTTTAAAAATATCTTTATATCTGTTTTTTTTTCACCAAAATGGGAAAAGATTGAGGATATGAAATATCTACCCATCTTGGTATTCTCAGCAATTGGCACTGTAAACTGAATGAATGGTTGACTGGCTAAACACATGTTCAAATTTGGGCTTTAGGAAGATTAAATTGGCGAAAGAGTAATTAGGAATATAATACAAAGGCAATGAATACCTGAACTAGGATGCCGCTAGTGATGATAGAAATACTAAGAATATCAAGGTGGCAATGTTGAAAGAAATTGACAACCCAGCCAAAGTTAAAAAGGAGAGAGAAAAAACAAAATTAACTCTAAGTCAGTTTTATTCAGTTATGCACGCCTTTGAAAATCTAAAGAAAGCTAAGGGCATCATTCCTGGAAAAGAATGCACATATGCTCATTCGCAAAAGCTTCTTTGCATAATAAATCAGGAGATTCCTTCCTTTCTTAAATATCACCACTTAAGTTCACACACCACTACTTTAGAGTTGTAAGACTGGATGGTTTGGAGGATGGTGATAGCGTTAAGCATCCTATGAACAACTTGAAAAATAGTTGGTTTAGAGGAGTAGAGGGAAGTCGAGTTTTAAAAATACAGAACAAACACCTTATCGTGTGCGTGGTTTTGACTACTCTAAAGAGACCCTTGAGGAGCATGACGTGTAATTTCTAAGGATGCTGAAGCCTGAGGCAGTGCTCTATAACAGCAAGTGACTTAGTAGTTAGCCCGGCTGAGTGCCTAGCCAATGAAACTCAGCTTTTAATGCACTAGCCCTAACAAAGTGAAAAAGATCAGCTTGTGGAATGGGTATGTGCAGAGGAAACTCATGACTTTAAAGGCTAAGTTTAAATTATGAACTCACACAATCATCTCCTTATGTGAGAATTAGATACATCATTGATCAAGGTTTACTGTATCGAGTTTGAAATGCTCATGAGCCACAGAAGCAGAGATGCTCATTAGATGGTTGAAATGGTTATTGAAAAAGAAACTGAAGTTAAGGTACAGACTTGAGATTCATTCCTGCTAAAGAGTGAATTTCAAATAGTATTCAAGTATAAGATTACCAAGTGTGATAGGCAGACTTCTAAGATAGTCCTATGATTCTCACTCTCTTGTATTCATATCTTTGTATAATCCTCCTTTCTTGAGTGCGGAACCTGTGACCTGTTTCTAACCAACAGAAAATGGTAGTGGTGGTAGGATATCACTCCTGTAATTATGCTACCTTATATGGCAAAGGTGAAGGTATTTTGTGGGTGTAATTGAGGTCCCAAATCAGTTAGTGTTGAGTCAGTTAAAAGGGAGATTATCAGATGAGCCCTCTAAAAGAGGGACTGAGGCCTTCCCCACGTTCAAAGAGATTCTTCTGCTGGCTTGAAGGAACAAGCCACCAAGAGTTCTATCGTTGCATGGAAATGAATTCTGCCAACAACCCTGTTGGAAGAGGAGCTTGGAAGAGGATAGCATGCTTCAGATAATGTCACAGCCCTGGTCAACACCATGAGTGCAGCCTTGTGAGACGCTTTATGAGCAGAGAGCCCAGCTGAGCCATGCCCGGGCTCCTGACCCACCAAAACTCTGAGATAATAAATATATATTGTTTTAAACTGTTACTATGTGGCAATTTGTGATGCAGCAGTAGAATACTAATACACCAATGGAAAAAGAATATGAAGAGAACCAAAGAGGGTCAAAATTTCTGACAAATATTGATATATCCATATTTGAATGACTGGGAAAAGAAATAGGGACAAAAATGGGTATTAAAAAGGGGTGGTGGTCAGACGGTGTCTTAGTTAGTTTGGGCTGCTAGAACAAGAATTCTAGAGACTGGGTGGCTTAAATAACAATATTTAGTTCTCACAGTTCTGGAGGCTGGAAGTTTGAGATCAGGGTGAAAGCATGGTCAGGTTCCTGTGAGAGCTGTCTTCTTGACTTCCTCACAATGTGAAGAGAGAGCTTAGGTTTCTTTAACTCCTTATGAGGGCACCAATCCCATCATGGGAGCTCTACGCACATGACCTCATCCAAACCTATTACTTCCCAAAGGCCTACCTCCAAATACCATCACGCTGGAGATTAAGGTGTCAACATATGAATTTGGGGGGGAACACAAACACTCTGTCCAAAGCAGATGGAGACTTCCTGATAATAATATAGCAGGTGATATAAGAAGCTGTCTCTAACTCCAAATACATTGAAATTCTGAATTTTTAAAAAAATTTGTTTAAAATACATAGCCAAGCCAAAAGTAAGAAAGAACTACCCCATTTGCCAGAAATGAAGAGAGGCTCAAAGTAAAAGCACTGAGTAGGAGCTAAAGCAGAATTCACAGGGGTGAAGGAAATAGTTACAGACCTTTGGGACTGGAGTTTCACTACTTGTGAGAAGAAGCAGCACATAACCTCAGACCCAGGTTTGATGGAAAGCTTGAATAATTCTGTGAACCACTCAAGGTTGACCTGTTAGTGAAAATGGGTCAAGGAAAACTCCACCAAACCAACACAATAAGACAATTAAAAAAATAAGAAGTATAAGAATTAGAAGTGACAAAGGTTTCATATTTTTAGGTGATACAATCATTTATATAAAAAAAAGACAAACTATGATAACCAATAAGATTAACTATTATAACAGAGTGTTATAATAATTTATCAGAACAAGATCTGTATATAAAAATCATTAGTGCCCCCTGGTTCCAGCAATATCCAATTAGAAAACATAATAAAAAGATTTTTTTTCCAATTAAAAAACATAATAAAAAGATTTCTTTTATAACAAAAGATAAAGTTGGAATTAGCATAATAAGTAATGCCAGACCTTTATGCAGAAAATTTTAAGTAAAAATTATTCATAAAATAACTACAGCATACATATAGTTCGAAAATTTAAAATACAAAAAGAAAGAAATACTATTTAAAAATGACCTCCCACTCTTTCTCAGCCACTTAATTCCCTTCTCCAGGGGAAATCACTCTTGGTTTCTTATGCATTCTTTCAGAGATATCCTAGGGATACACAGGCAAATATATATTTTTCTTTCTTTTTTTTTTTTTATAAAATGACAGCATAGGGCTTCCCTGGTGGCGCAGTGGTTGAGAGTCCGCCTGCCAATGCAGGGGACGCGGGTTCGTGCCCCGGCCCGGGAGGATCCCACGTGCCGTGGAGCAGCTGGGCCCGTGAGCCATGGCCGCTGAGCCTGCGCGTCCGGACCCTGTGCTCTGCAACGGGAGAGGCCACAACAGTGAGAGGCCCGCGTACTGCAAAAAAAAAAAAAAAAACTAAAATGACAGCATAGTGGAACATTGCTCAGTACCCCATCTTTCTTCACATATCAATATATCTTGGGGATAAATTCATATTAGTACATATGAAATTGCCTCATTCTTTTAAAGTGTAGCACTGCATTCCATTTACATAACCAGTCCCATATTAATTAATATTGGTACAAACAATGCCATTGTGAAAAGCCCTGTACGTAAATCACTTTCCACATTTCCATATGCAAAAGTATCTCAAGTTCAAATTGCTAGAAGAGGAATTGTTAAGTCAAAGGTTTTGTGCATTTAAAATATCAATAAATAAGCCAAATAGCCAAAATACCTCCCTAGAGGTTGCACTAATTCACATTCCCACCAGCAATGTTGGTTAGTGCCTGTTTTCTCCCAATATACTCTCCATCTCAGTGTTTTTTCAAAATTTGATCTTTGCTAATATGACAGGTAAAAAATGGTCTCATGCAAGTGAAAACCACAAAGAGATACCATTTCACACACAGTGGGATGGCTATAATAAAAAGACAGATATTAAGTTTTGGTGAAGAACCTGTATACACTGCTGATGGTAGGAATTTTAAATGATGCAGCCACCTTGGAAAACAGATTGAACATTTCTCAAAAACTTAAACATAGAGTTGTTATATTAGACCAAGCAATTTCACTCTTAGGAATATACCCAAGGGAAATGAAAACATATGTCCACACATAAATTTGTACATGAAAGCTTATAACAGCATCATTCCACCAAAAGATAGAAACAACCAAAATGTCCATCAATTGATGAATGGCTAAACAAAATGAAGTATATCAATAAAATGGAATAATATTATTTAACCAGAAAAAAAAATAAAGTTAGTGATACATGCTACAACACAAATGAACCTTGAAATCATGCTAAGTGAAAGAGGCCAGCTGCCAAAGACCATATATTATATCATTCCATTTATATGAAATGTCCAGAATAGGCAAATCTACAGACACAGAAAATAGATTAGTGGTTGCCTCCCGTCAGGAGGGTTAGAAGGGTTGGAGGTGATAGCTAAAGTTTACAGTGTTTCTTTGGGAGGTGATGAAAACAGTCTGAAATTGATTATAGTGATGGTTGCACAACTCTATGAATATACTAAAACCATTGACTTCTACACTTTACATGGATGAGTTATGTGGTATGATAACTATATCTCAATATATCTCAAACTGTTACCAAAAATATCTCAAATTGTTACAAAAAAGTGGTTTCAGTGTAGTTTTAACTTGTGTTCCTATTATTAAGAGTGAAGTTGAGCATCTCTCCATATATTTATTAACACTTCAGGTTTTTCCTTTTGTGACTTGTCTATTTATATCCATTATTCATTTTCTATTCATTTTTTTCTTATCAGTTTATACGATTTTTTTGTACATTTTAGCTACAATGAGGTGCTTTACAAATTGGCAAGAACTATAAAGTTGGTGTGGTAGGCAGAAAAATGTGCCCCCCCCAAAATGATCCTGACATTTTAATCCCCAGAACCTGTGAATATATTAGGTTACAGGGCAAAAGAGAATTAAGGTTGAAGGTAGAATTAAAGTTGTTAATCAGTGGACTTTGAAAGAGGGAGATTATCCAAGTGAGCATAATGTAATCACAGGGGTCCTTAAATGTAAAAGAGGGAGGCAGGAAAGGGAGAGTTAGGGTGATGTGACATGAAAAACACTTGACTGACCATTGTTATCTTTGAAGATGAAGGGAGCCGTGAATCAAGGAATGTGAGTTGATTCTAGAAGCTGAGAAAGGCAAGAAAATGGATTCTCCCTTAGGGTCTCTAGAAAAGAGTGCAACGTTGCCAACAAACTGATTTTAGCTCAATATGACCCGCTTTGGACTTCTGACCTTAAGAATGTAAAAATCTGTGTTATTTTAAGCCACCAAGCTTGTAGTAATTTATTGCAGAAGCATTAGGAAACTAATACAATTGGATAGTACAAGTTTCTGAAAAAGATGAGGAGAAATGGATATCCTCACATGCCACTCATGTGACTGCCAACTGGTGCAGCCAATTTTAAAGAGCAATCTTGTAGTACTTAGTTCATTCGAGTGTGTGCATCACTTATGACTCAGTACTTCTATTTCTGGGTGCACACCTTAGAGAAACATCCACATACATGCACAAGAGACATACACGAAGATGTTCAAGATATTATTTGTGGCAGCAAGGAGTTTGAAGCAACTGAGAAGCCCATCAATATGAGAATGAATGTGGAAATGTGGATTATGCTTTGGAAGGAATGTTATGCAACAGGCTGAAACAATGAACCAAAGCTACTTGTAACAACATGAATCGATCATAAAAACACAATGTTGAGAGGGAAACAAATTGTGAAAACAGTATTAAATTTATAAAGCAACACCATTCATTTAAATTTTTTAAAACATAACAATGTTAGATATTTATCATAAATTCATAAGTATGTGAATAAACACACAGAATGCAAATTGGAAAGATACATTATATAAATGAGAGTGTCAGTGAGTTGGGAAGTAATAAGACTGGAGATAGACAATTAGAAAGGAAAAATAAAAGTAAACAAAACAAAAAGTTAAAAGGGGATATGAACTAGACTCACCAAAAAAAAAAAGAGAGAGATAACTCAAATAAATAAAATCAGAAATGAAAGAGGAGACATTACAACTGATACCACAGAAATACAAAGGGTCATAAGAGACTACCATGAATAATTATATGCAAAAAATTGGACAATCTAAAAGAAATGGATAATTTCCTAGAAACATACAAAGTACCAAGACTGAATCATGAAGAAATAGAAAACCTGAACAGACTTATTACTAGTAAGGAGATTGAATCAGTAATCAAAATCTTCCCAACCAATAAAAGTCCAGGACCTGATGGCTTCACTGGTGAATTCTAACAAACACTTAGAGAAGAACTAATATCATGCCTTCTCAAAATCTTCCTAAGAAATAGAAGAGAAGGGAACCCTTCCAAACTCATTTTACAAGGTCAGCATTACCTCACTATCAAAACCAGAAAAGGCCACTACAAGAAAAGAAAATTACAGGCCGATATTCCTGATGAACATAAATGTACAAATATTCAACAAAATATTAGCAAACCAAATCCAACAATACCTTAAAAGAATTATATACCATAATCAAATGGGATTTATTCCAGGGGTGCAAAGATGGTTCAACATCCACAAATCAATCAAAGTGTTACACCATATTGACAAAAAGAAGGATAAAAATCATATGATCATATCAATAGACGCAGAAAAGTTATCTGACAAAATTCAACATCCATTTATGATAAAAACTCTCAACAAAGTGGAAACAGAGAGACTAGACCTCGACATAATAAAGGCTATACATGACAAGTCCACAGCTAACATAATACTCAGTGGAGAAAAGCTGAAAGTATTACCCCTAAGATCAGGAACTAGACAGGGATGCCTACTCTTGCCATTTTTATTCAGCCTAGTACTGGAAGTCCTAGCTAGAGCAATTAGGCAAGAAACAGAAATAAAATGCATCCAATTGGAAAGGAAGAAGTAAAACTATCATTATTTGCAGATGATATGATACTATTAGAGAAAACCCTAAAGGCTCAACTAAAAAAAAAGCAAAGAAACTGAGAAGTAATAAACAAATTTAGTAAAGTTTCAGAATATAAAATCAATATACAAAAATCAGTGAGGTTTCTATACACTAATAATAAACTATTAGAAAGAGAAAATAAGAAAGCAATCCCATTTACAATTGCATCAAAAAGAATAAAATACTTAGGAATAAATTTAACCAAGGAGGTGAAAGACCTGTACACTGAAAACTATAAGACATTGATGAAAGAAGCTGAAGAAGTCACAAATTGAAACATAGTCCATGCTCATAGATTGGAAGAATTAATATTGTTAAAATGTCTATACTACCCAAAGAATCTACAGATTCAATGCAATTGCTATCAAAATTCCAATGGCATTCTTTCACAAAAAGAACATACAATACTAAAATTTGTATGGAACCACAAAAGACCCTTAATACCCGAAACAATCTTGAGAAAGAATAAAAAGCTAGAGACATAATGCATCCTGATTTCAAAGTATATTACAAAGCTATCATAATCAAAGAGTATGATATTGGCATAAAAATAGACACAGATCAACCGAACAGAATAGACAGCCCAGAAATAAGCCCACACATATGTAGGTTTATGACAAAGAAGCCGAGAATACACAAGGGGGAAAAAGTAGTCTCTTTGATATATAGTGCAGGAAAAACTGGACAGACACATGCAAAAGAATGTAACTAGACCACTCTCTTACATGTTACACAAAAATTAACTCAAAACAGATTAAAGCTTGAACATCAGACCTGAAACCATAAAACTCCTAAAAGAAAATACAGGCAGTAAACTTTTGACATTGGTCTTGGCAATGATTTTTTGGCTTTGACACCAAAAGCAAAGGCAACAAAAGCAAAAGTAAACAGGTGGGACTATGTCAAACTAAAAAAGCTTCCACACAGCAAAGGAAACTGTCAACAAAATGAAAAGGCAACCTACTGAATGGGAGAAAAAATTTGCAAGTCATATATTTGAAAGGGGTTAATATCCAAAATATATAAAGAACTCATACAACTCGATAGCAAAAAAACAAACAACTCAATTAAAAAATTGGACAGAGGATCTGAATAGGCATTTTTCCAGAGATAATATAGAGATGGCCAACAAGCACATGAAAAGGTGCTCCATATCACTAATTAAAAGGGAAATGCAAGTCAAAACCACAATGAGATATCACCTCACATCTGTTAGAATACTATTATTAAAAAAACAAGAAATAACAAGTGTTGGAGAGGATGTGGAGAAAAGGGAACCCTTGTGCACTGTTGGTGAAAATGTAAATTGGTGCAGTCACTATGGAAAACAGTATGGAGCCACCTCAAAAAAGTTAAAACTAGAGCTACCATATGATCCAGCAATTCTCCTTCAGGGAAGAAAACAAAGACAATGACTTGAAAAGGTATCCACACCCCAAAATTCATTGCAGCACTATTTACAATAGCCAAGATATGGAAACACACTAAATGTCCACTGATGGACAAATGGATCAGTTGTGTGTATATATATGATGGAATACTATTCAGCCATAAAAATGAAGGAATTACTGCCATTTGCAGCAACATGGATGGACCTTGAGGGCATTATGCTAAGTAAAATAAGTCAGATAGAGAAAAACAATGCTGTATGATCTCACTTATACATGGAATCTAAAAAGCGAACAAACAAACACCAAACTGGTGAATACAGAGAACAGACTGGTGTTTGTTGAAGGCAGAGGATGGAGAGTGGGTGAAATTGGTGAAGGTGGTCAAAAGGTACAAACTTCCAGTTATAAAATAAAATAAATAAGTCCTGGGGATGTATACAGCATGGTGACTATAGTTAATAATACTGTATTATAGGGCTTCCCTGGTGGCGCAGTGGTTGGGAGTCCGCCTGCGATGCGGGGGATGCGGGTTCGTGCCCCGGTCCAGGGGGATCCCACATGCCGCGGAGCTGCTGGGCCCGTGGGCCATGGCCACTGGGCCTGCACGTCTGGAGCCTGTGCTCCGCAACGGGAGGGGCCGCAGCGGTGAGAGGCCCGCGTACCGCAAAAAAAAAACAAAAAACAAAAAAACTGTATTACATATTCAAAAGTTGCTAAGAAAATCTTAATAGTTCTCATCACAAGAAAACAAAATCGTAACTCTGTGGAATGATGGACATTAATTAGACACTGTGATGATTATTTCACAATATACACATATATCAAATAATTATGTTGTACACCTGAAAGAAATATAATGTTATATGTCAATTATATCTCAATAAAAATTGTAAACATGCACTTTTTCTGATGCTTAAATTCTACTTCCAAAA
This sequence comes from Aethalodelphis obliquidens, assembly GCF_003676395.1. Taxonomy (NCBI): domain Eukaryota; kingdom Metazoa; phylum Chordata; class Mammalia; order Artiodactyla; family Delphinidae; genus Aethalodelphis; species Aethalodelphis obliquidens. The sequence goes on from NW_020837957.1 coordinate 4,824,481, forward strand.
TTTATCCCATGAAATAGCCACAAATGTTCAGAAATGCGTATATAAACTATGTAAAGTATGTTTCTTGCAATATCATGTTGATAATGGAAAATTACAAAACAAAATGTCCATTAAAATGAAACTAGTTCATGAATTGTGGCCTATTTGTGTTATAGATGTGAGGAAGTTGTTTAAGAAACATATGAGATAGGCTTACACACTTTGACATGGAAAGGCCTCCAAGATGAACAATGGTAGAAAAGACCAATATGTATACCATGGTCCCAAATGTACCCACACAAAGAAAGGCGTATGTTTGTGAATACAATGAATAGAAAGTGGGTGTAGAGGTTAGAAATTGTTAACAGTAGACCCAGCTAAAAGTTGTGTTTGCTTGGGACTTTGCATAAATTCAAACAACAGAAGGTGTCACTATCAAAGTATGGTCTGGATGGACTGATAGATATAATAAGAGGACCAAAATCTCCCTAAACTAAATTTGATAGTTGTTGGGTTTGTGATGAGGGTGGGGAACAAAGGGCATTGTTTATTTTGCTCTCCACTCTTATATTCTTGACTGTTGCCTAATTAAAAAAAAAAAAAGTACTGATGTATTAACTGCAAAGAAAGAAAGAAAGAAAGAAGAAAGGCGGGGGTGGGGTAGGATTTTAAAAGACAACTGCATGCTGTGTACTCCATGTACTGGCAGTTATACTCAACATGATTCTATACATCTAGGGCAAGGTTAGCAAATTTATTTTCTGTATAGGACCAGATAACAAATATTTTAGCCTCTGTAGATCCTGTAACATTTACAATATCTAGGATTCGGTAAAAAATTACTACATGGGCAAAGAAGCACAATTAATGTGACTCATAAGCAGGCAATAGAAATAAAATCAGAAATAGCAAAGATGAAAGATATAGCAGACAAGGACTTTACTACAACCATTATAAATGCACTCAAGGATTAAAAGGAAAAACTGATAACAAGTGAAAAGGAAACTATTAAAAATGGAACGTCTAAAGATGATAAACATTTTAAAATTTTTTCTAAAACTAACTGGATAGGGGGCTTCCCTGGTGGTGCAGTGGTTAAGAATCCACTGCCAATGCAGGGGACATGGGTTCAAGCCCTGGTCCAGGGAGATCCCAGATGCCACGGAGCAACTAGGCCCTTGTGCCACAACTACTGAGCCTGTGCTCTAGAGCCTGCAAGCCACAACTACTAAGCCCGCATGCTGCAACTATTGAAGCCTGCACGCCTAGAGCCCATGCTCTGCAACAAGAGAAGCCACGATGATGAGAAGCCTGTGTACCGTAACAAAGAGTAGCCCCTGCTCGCCGCAACTAGAGAAAGCCCGCACGCAGCAATAAAGATCCAATGCAGCCAAAAATAAATAAATAAATAAATAAACCTAGATAGATTTAACAGATTTGACCCTGCAGCAGAAAGAGTAATAAACTTGAAGACACAGCAATCGAAACTATCCAAGCTGAAGCAAAAAGAGAAAAAAAAACTGAAAAAAAAAAGGTTTACAGGAACAATGTCTGAATATTTTTCCAGTTTTGGCAAAAACAAAAAAACCCTACAGATCTACCAAGTTCAACAAACACTAAGCAGAATTAACACCAAGGAAATCACACCAAAGCACATCATAATATAATATGAATATCAGTGATAAGGAGAAAAATCTTGAAGACATCAAGGGGGCAAAAAGGACATTACATATAGGAGAACAAGATAAGAAATCCACTGACTCTCATCAGAAACAATGCAACCTCAAAGACCATGGAATAATATCTTTAATATGCTACGGAGAAAAAAACCTGTCACTTCATATAAACACGAAAAATACTGCAAAATGAAGGTGAAATAGACATTTTTAGACAAATAAAAGCTGAGAAAATTTGTCACTAGCACACCTGCACTATAGGAAATGTTAAAGGAATTTCTTTAGACAGAAGTGAAATGATACCCAGTGGAAACTTTGATCTCTACAAAGGAATAAAGGGTGCTGGCAATGAAAAATATGTGGGAAATATAGAAAATTTTGTTTTCTATTTTTAAATTTCTTTAAAAGATAGTTAAAGCAAAAGTAGTAATAATGTATTGTGTGGCTTGTAATATGTATGAAGGTAAAATGTGCAATGGAATAGCACAGAAGATATGAAGATAGAAGCCTACTGTTGTAAAGGTCTTGCATTATACATTATTTGAAGGTAGGCTGAGATAAATTAATAATACGTATCTGTAAAAACTATCAGACATAGGAAAAGATGATCGTAGTCAAGGATATACAGTTTAAAGCAATGAGATACCATTTCTCACCTGTTATATTGATAAAAATTACAGAAGATGGATAGCATTCATTGTTAGTGATGATGTGGTATGCTCGTAAGAGTGTGAATTACTACAGTTTGGATAATAATCTTGCATAATATATTAAAGTGAAAAAGCTCAAACCCTTTGATTCAACAAGCCACATGTGAGATTCTACTACACGCTATACATTTGTATATGTTTATGTTTAAGAATATTTTTCTTTTGGTGAGTATGTTGTATTTTTGTTTGGAGGAAAATAGGACAAAAACTGAAGACCTATAAATAAGAGAAGGGTCAAATAAATCTTAGTGTATACATAGTATGGAATACTTGTAGCTATGGAATAAATGAATTAGATCTATTATGTATGTTGTGGAATGAAGTTTGTGCCAAGTGGTAAAGAAAAACAAAAGATAGATAGATAGAATGACTCAATTTTTGTTTAAAGCAGAAAAAAAAAACCCTATACATCTATAAAGACATGAAGAAAAATGTGGAAAGATTCTCACAAAACTATTACTTTAGAGGCTTCCCTGGTGGCGCAGTGGTTGAGAGTCCGCCTGCCGATGCAGGGGGCAGGGGTTCGTGCCCCGGTCCGGGAAGATCCCACATGCCACGGAGCGGCTAGGCCCGTGAGCCATGGCCGCTGAGCCTGCGCGTCCGGAGCCTGTGCTCTGCAACGGGAGAGGTCACAACAGTGAGAGGCCCGCGTACCGCAAAAAAAACAAAAAAAAAACTATTACTTTGGAGGGAGGGACTAGAAAGAAAGGCCAAATTATTAATTTACCGTATTATTACTCTGTTGTGTTTGACTTGTAGCAAAGGATACTTAATTGAGATTCTGTCTCAGTTTTAACAGAGGTCCTGTAGACTAAAATCAAAAACACTAATACATCACCCAGCAGACAGCAGTGCTTCAGACCAATGACTTCCGGTGTCTCACATTTTTCTCCCTTCCAAAGGGGAGCATTCATTGTTCCTGTTCCACCACTTTACATCATGGGTGAGGGAGTGGGGTACAGGTAATGTCTGTCTGGCGGTTATAGGCAGTGGACCAGAGGAGTCATAGCTCACTAGGCAGCCACTGTTGCTCACTACCCAGAAAGCTTGGCTCTGAGCTGGATACATTGACGGGACAGGATTGGAGGTTATCTCACTACAGAAATCAGAGAGTTTTTTTTTTTTTAACATTTTTGTTGGAGTATAATTGCTTTACAATGGTGTGTTAGTTTCTGCTGTATAACAAAGTGAATCAGCTATACATATACATATATTCCCATATCTCCTCCCTCTTGCGTCTCCCTCCCACCCTCCCTATCCCACCCCTCTAGGTGGTCACAAAGCACCGAGCTGATCTCCCTGTGCTATGTGGCTGCTTCCCACTACCTATCTATTTCGGTAGTGTATATATGTCCATGTCACTCTCTCACTTCGTCCCAGCTTACCCCTCCCCCTCCCTGTGTCCTCAAGTCCATTCCAGAGAGTATTTTTTTATGTATGGAAAGCATGGAGCAAAGAGATATTTGGAGCCTAAAAGACTGATACATAGAAAAGAATGTTAATGCTCACCAAGCATCTATGTTCCAGAGTGCCCTTCATTAGATTTTCATTGAGCAAATCTATAACTAACTAATTAAATAAATAAGAATCTACTGTGTGATTTTATGTAGGAATGTTTGTGAGAAATTTGTCTTTTATGTGAACCACTCTCCTCTTTAGAAGAACCTAAGAACTTTCTCTTGGGCCACCGCAAGTTCTGCTTCTGATGCCCAGGTTACAGGCCATTATATGATGGGATCCGTGAATCCTGTGTGTCATATGTCTCTTAGATTTAGCTGTTGAGAAGAGCCAAGCCAGACTGCGAATCAAACTTATATTGTGCAGGGCCTGTGGCTGTCAGTGTTTTAAATTTGCTTCCTGTCTCATTTTACTCTTTAAGCTTTATTTTCATTTAATAAGGCTTCTGGCAACCTAAAAACCTCTTGTAAATGCATTGTTCCTATCTAAGACACGGCATTTTCCATGTGGTTTGTTCATCTATAAACAACATCTGCGCTTGCTGAATGTCAGTTGCGGAAAAGTTACAACTCTGCATTTTAAGAATCTTTGGGGATCACAAATAATCTAAGAATCTTACACTACAATATTTTATATTTTCAACATATGACACTATAAGTATATTTAGGAGTTACACTGGTGTCCTATCAGTGTAACACTTTGGACAGATGAGTAAAATTGATAATTAAGCAAAAACTTTCAGAAATGGAACTTTTGCAAAGTGAAGCAGTAAGAATGAATAATTAATCTTAGATTCTAATCTTCTTATTAAAATAAAAGGTTAAAATGTATGTCAAAACTTCTTACCAAGCTTAAGTGTGCCAGCATTTGTCTGATGCACTAAATCACTATGTTGGCAGCCATCTCTTAATATTTATTCTGACAAATGACACTCAGTTGTTCATAGCACAGTATGATTAAGTACTTTCAGGACTTCTGGTATCAACAATGAACCAAAATAGACATTTAAAGGAGTGGAAAAATACCAGAAATGGAAACTGAACTAGTATTTCCTAGAAAAGTCTTTGTCACTGTCAGTGTGGTTATTCACTTAATTGAGCTTTTGATTTGCAAGTGCTATAGCTACACAGATGACCATCTCATATCCAAAGACTTAAAAATAATCATCCTAACCATCATAGGTTGATAGTTTGGTTTGTATGTTAGGCTCTTGCTTCACCAGCCTTTCTCAACTGTCTAGGGCTTGTTCTCAGAAAATACAGAAGCAAGATTTTTTTTTCTCTAACTAGATAGGCAACCACTGACAACCACGACGTATCTACTAGGGAAACTCCCCAAAGATTCAAAGAAGAGGAGGAAGGAAAGGAAGAGAAAGGAAAAAACAAAACAGAAAGACCTCTACAGATGGTTAAATTCCATACGGAAGGGTCACTGACATGCTAAGCAAAACTATATATAATTTTCCAACTATTCTTTTTTAACTCTGTTGAAAGTTTGAAGATTCAATACTACTTATAACTTTGGTTGACCAAAGAGAATGAGATCTCTCCAGAGCAAGTCAATTCAACTCAACAAGTACTTGTTGAGCCCCTGTTCTGTGCTGCTCACTGTGCCAGGTGCTGGAGATAAGGGGGCAAACAAGACAGGACTCCTTGCAGTCCTGGAGCTTACAATAACAGGAAGGATGCAGGGAGGATGGGAGAACCCCTGTTATCAATAACTATTAGCACGAGCTTTCCCTCAATATTTAACCCTAAATTGAATGAGCTACTGATGAACTTAGAAGAAGATAATTTCTCTAATAATGCTTATGTAAGATAAGTCATCTTCTGATTTATTTACATCCAGGGAAAAGAAGAGAATAATGAAGGCTATCATTGTTGCCTGCATCTTATAGTTTTCTCATAATTTGTTTTGCTTGCTTAACTGATTCAAGTCCTTTCTCCAATACCTCTCATCTGTTCCCCTACAGAAAATGGCTCAGATGTACTGGAATACCATCTTGTGTCTGATTTAGCAATTTTATAACATGCTTCAGTTAGAAGTTAACAGACTAGTGGTTTCTAAACATTTTAGATTGTGCATGCCTTAAGAAAAAAGGGACTTGAGAATATATCCCCAATATATGGTCAGCTTTTTAAAAAATTTACTTAAAAATTTTATATATACATAAATATATATTATAAATATAAATTGCCAACATATATATTGTAAAATGTACACAAAAACAGAAATTAATTTTAAAATGAGAGTAAAATTCATTTTTTGAATAATTTATTAACAAAATAAGAAGCCTTTCTTCTCACTAAAAACTGTAGAAAAATAAGCTAATCTATGAATTATATAAGCTTTTTATTAACATTTGGTTACATAATTTTATTACTCCTGATATTGATTAGTCGTCCTTTCAAACTGAGCAGAAGCTGCTGCATTTTCATATTTTTTAACACCTGGGTTGAAAATTCACTCAATTACTCAACTGAAAGACTGAAAAAGATAGTAAATTGTTTCCAAGTTTTTTAAGCATTTTTTTGTAGGTGACAAAGTTACATATTTTTAGCAAAAAAAAAAAAAAATCCCACAATAGTGGTAACGTTTTGAAATATTTGTTTTCAAATGTTCTCTTTATAGCACTTTCTCACTCAGTGTTGAAATGTTATCTTTACTTGAAGGGACAAAAAAGCCTTGTTTTTTATTTTTTTCCAAAAATATCTATTAGGTAACATACTACTAAGAGACACATCATTACAGAAAAGATCAGCGAGTTTAAAATATTTGCCTTCCTTGTAAGAAAATAATAATAATAGCTCAGTTTTAACTAGATTCTTTTAACTTTGTTGCAAATAATTTTCACAGTCACTCACCAGCTCACTAGGCAGTGATGTTAAGATTCTATAATTTAAGGATTTGTTTTTATCAAATTATTCACGTAAATTGCTGAAGTATGTAACCTACATGTCACAGTCTCATAAAAGCAATCCACTGTACTTTGTCATGTCTAAGACGTACATTTTTCATATTTAACATCTTCAAAACTGGGAGGTGTCTCTACATAATGATCAAGGGATCAGTCCAAGAAGAAGATATAACAATTATAAATGTTTATGCACCCAACATAGGAGCACCTCAATACATAAGGCAAATGCTAACAACCATGAAAGGAGAAACCGACAGTAACACAATAATAGTAGGGGATTTTAACACCCCACTTACACCAATGGACAGACCATCCAAACAGAAAATAGATACGTAAACAAAAGCTTTAAATGACACAGTAGACCAGATAGATTTAATTGGTATTTATAGAACATTCCACCCAAAAGTGGGAGAATACCCTTTCTTCTCAAGTGTACACAGAACATTCTCCAGGATAGATCACATCTTGCATCACAAATCAAGCCTCAGAAAATTTAAGAAAACTGAAATCGTATCAACCATCTTTTCTGACAATAACACTATGAGACTGGAAATCAATTACAGGAAAAAAACTGTAAAAGACACAAATACATGGAGGCTAAACAGTGTGCTACTAAATAACCAAGAGATCACTGAAGAAATCAAAGAAGAAAAAAATATATACACAGAAACAAATGACAACAAAAACACAGTGACCCAAAACCTATGGGACGCAACAAAAGCAGTTCTAAAGAGGGAAGTTTATAGCAGTTCAATCTCACCTCAAGAAACAAGAAAAATCTCAAATAAACAATCTAACCCTACACTTAAAACAACTAGAGAAAGAAAAACAAAGAAAACCCAAAGTCAGTAGAAGGAAAGAAATCATAAGGATCAGAGCTGAAATAAATGAAATAGAAATGAAGAAAACAATAGCAAAGATCAATAAAACTAAAAGCTGGTTCTTTGAGAAGATAAGCAAAATTGATAAACCCTTAGCCAGACTCATCAAGAAAAAAAAAGGGAGAGGAAGCAAATAATAAATTAAAAATGAAAAAGGAGAAATCACAACTGACACCGCAGAAATACAAAGGGTTATAAGAGACTACTACAAACAACTATATGCCAATAAAATGGACAACCACAAAGAAATGGACAAATTCTTGGGAAGGTACAATTTTCCAAGACTGAGCCAGGAAGAATTAGAAAATATAAACAGACCTATTAAAGTAATGAAATTGAAACTGTAATTAAAAATCTGCCAACAAACAACAGTCCAGGACCAGATGGCTTCACAGGCGAATTCTATCAAACATTTAGAGAAGACCTAACACCAATCCATCTTAAACTCTTCCAAAAAATTGTAGAGGGAGAAACACTTCCAAATTCATTCTATGAAGCCACCATCACCCTGATACCAAAATCAGAAAAAGATATCACAAAAAAAGACAATTATATAACAATATCACTGATGAACATAGATGCAAAAATCCTGAACAAAATACTAGCGAACAGAATCCAACAGCACATTAAAAGGATCATACACCATGATCAAGTGGAATTTATCGCAGGGATGCAAGGACTCTTCAATATATGCAAATCAATCAATGTGATACACCACATTAACAAATTAAGGAATAAAAACCATATGATCATCTCAATAGATGCAGAAAACGCTTTCGACAAAATTCAACACCCATTTATAATAAAACCCCTCCAGAAAATAGGCACAGAGAGGACCTACCTCAACATAATAAAGGCCATATATGACAAACCAACAGCAAGCATCATACTCAGTGGTGAAAAACTGAAAGCATTTCCACTAAGATCAGGAACAAGACAAGGATGTCCACTCTCGCCACTCTTATTCAACATAGTTTTGGAAGTCCTAGCCATGGCAATCAGAGAAGAAAAAGAAATAGAAGGAATACATATTGGAAAACAAGAAGTAAAACTGTCACTGTTTGCAGATGACATGATACTATACATAGAAAATCCTAAAGATGCCACCAGAAAATTACTAGAACTAATCAATGAATTTGGTAAGGTTGCAGGATACAAAATTAATGCATAGAAATCTCTGGCATTCCTATACACCAACAACGAAAAATCAGAAAGAGAAATTAAGGAAACACTCCCATTTACCATGGCAACAAAAAGAATGAATACCTAGGAATAAACCTGCCTAAGGAGGAGAAAGGCTTGTACTCAGAAAACTATAAAACACTGATGAAAGAAATCAAAGATGTCATAAACAGATGGAGAAATACACCATGTTCCTATATTGGAAGAATCAATATTGTGAAAATGACTCTACTACCCAAAGCAATCTACAGATTCAATGCAATCACTTTCAAATTACTAATGGCATTTTTTACAGAACTAGAACAAAAAATCTTAAAATCTGTATGGAGACACAAAAGACCCCGAATAGCCAAAGCAGTCTTGAGGGAAATAAACGGAGCTGGAGGAATCAGACTCCCTGACTTCAAACTATACCACAAAGCTACAGTAATCAAGACAGTATGGTACTGGCACAAAAACAGAAATATAGATCAATGGTACAGGATAGAATGCCCAGAGATAAACCCATGCACATATGGTCACCTAATTTATGACAAAGGAGGCAAGAATATACAACAGAGAAAAGACATTTCTTCAATAAGTGGTTCTGGGAAAACAGGACAGCTACATGTAAAAGAATGAAATTAGAACACTACCAAACACCATACACAAAAATAATCTCCAAATGGATTAAAGACCTAAATGTAAGACTAGACACTATAAAACTCTTAGAGGAAAACACAGGAAAAACACTCTTTGGCATAAACCACAGCAAGATCTGTTTTGACCCACCTCCTAGAGTAACAGAATTAAAAACAAAAATAAACAAATGGGACTTAAAAGCTGTTGCACAACAAAAACCATAAACAAGATGAAAAGAGAACGCTCAGAATGGGAGAAAATATTTGCAAATGAAACAACGGACAAAGGATTAATCTCCAAAATATACAAACAGCTCATGGAGCTCAATATCAAAAAACAAACAATCCAATTAAAAAATGGGCAGAAAACCTAAATAGACATTTCACCAAGGAAGACATACAGATGGCCAAGAGGCACATGAGAAGATGCTCAACATCACTAATTATTAGGGAAATGCAAATCAAAACTACAATGAGGCATCACTTCACGCCAGTCAGAATGGCCATTATCAAAAAATCTAGAATCAATAAATGTTGGAAGGGGTGTGGTGAAAAGGTAACCCTCCTGCACTGTTGGCAGGAATGTAAATTGATACAACCACTATGGAAAACAGTATGGAGGTTCCTTAAAAAACTAAAAATAGAACTACCATATGACCCAGCAATCCCACTACTGGGTATATACCCTGAGAAAACCACAATTCAAAAAGAGACATGTACCACAATGTTCACTGCAGCACTATTTACAATAGCCAGGATATGGAAGAAGCTTAAGTGTCCATCGACAGATGAATGGATAAAGATGTGGCACATATATACAATGGAATATTACTCAGCCATAAAAAGAAACAAAATTGAGTTATTTGTAGTGAGGTGGATGGATCTGGAGTCTGTCATACAGAGTGAAGTAAGTCATAAAGAGAAAAACAAATACCATTTGCTAACGCATATATATGGAATCTAAAAAAAAAATTGTACTAATGGACCTAGTTGCAGGGGAGGAATAAAGATGTAGACATAGAGAATGGACCTGAGGACATGGGGTGGGAGGGGGAAGCCTTGGCGAAGTGAGAGTAGCATGGACATATATACACTACCAAATGTAAAATAGTTAGCTAGTGGGAAGCAGCAGCATAGCACAGGGAGATCAGCTCCGTGCTCTGAGATGACCTAGAGGGGTGGGATAGGGAGGATGCGAGGGAGGCTCAAGAGGGAGGGGATATGGGGACATACGTATGCATATGGATGATTCACTTTGGTGTACAATAGAAACTAACACAGTATTGTGAAGCAATTATACTCCAATAACGATCTATTAAAAAGAAATTGGGAGGTGTCTTATGCTTACTGCCCAAACAGTATGGTGATGGAGTTGGCTCTGCACATACTCAGCAAGCCTGGATTGGTTTCAGTGGAAGGGAAGAACATCCCAGAGGTAACAGTGGGACATTCTTTTAAGAAATGTGGCTTTATTAATACTCATGTCACTGAAGATGATATTGAGTGAAACAAAAAAGTCATCAGGAATGTTGCAGACTGAACGCGAATGTATCTAAAGAATATTTTCACCAAATTTATTTTGCTTCTATTTTTCTTTTTCTTTTCAAATGAACAAGACTGATAGCAAACACATATGTCTAATAAATCTAAAAGGGATATTTTTTAAAACATAAAAATTTTAGGGGCTTCCCTGGTGGTGCAGTGGTTAAGAATCTGCCTGCCTTCGCAGGGAACACGGGTTTGAGCCCTGGTCCGGGAAGATCCCACATGCCGTGGAGCAACTAAGTCCGTGCGCCACAACTACTGAGTCTGCGCTCTAGAGCCCATGGGCCACAACTACTGAAGCCCACGTGCCACAACCACTGAAGCCCACGTGCCTAGAGCCCATGCTCCTCAACAAGAGAAGCCACCACAATGTGAAGCCCACGCACCACAACGAAGAGTAGCCCCCGCTCGCGGTAATCAGAGAAAAGCTTCCACGCAGCAACGAAGACCCAACGCAGCCAAAATAAATAAATAAAATAAAATAATAAAATAAATAATTTTTTTAAAAATAAAAATTTCAATTAAAAATATTCTAAGTGACAAGAAAGCATTATGTCACAAGTTTATAAGACAGTTCTTTTTCTTACTAGTGTATAAAAAATAGTACGGCGCTTCCCTGGTGGCGCAGTGGTTGAGAGTCCGCCTGCCGATGCAGGGGACACGGGTTCGTGCCCCAGTCCGGGAAGATCCCACATGCCGCGGAGCGGCTGGGCCCGTGAGCCATGGCCGCTGGGCCTGCGCGTCCGGAGCCTGTGCTCCGCAACAGGAGAGGCCACAACAGTGAGAGGCCCAAGTACCACAAAAAAAAAAAAAAAAATAGTACGTCTTAGAGTTGAATTCCTAGCGTCAATGAAATATTGTCATAAGTAAAAGCACCGCTGTCATCCCCTCTGCATTTTGGACAGTTTTCCCTCTTCCCTCAGAATCCCACTTATAACATATGGAACATGGGACCATTTAGAGTCAGGGTCATGCCACCTATTTAATGTGAATTCTTTCTTACTTTTTAGTTACAAACACAAATGAAAGTTCTAGTATTTTCTTCTCACACCCAGTCTTACACACAGCCCGCTTTGGTGACCGCAGCACCAGGGTGTGGTAAGTGCTGGGCAAGCACAGAAGAACATCTCTGAGGAAAGTTCTCTACAGAGTGTCAACGAAGTGCCGCTTCCCCGTGGCGGTGAAGGGCGAGAACATGATTCGGCCGTGCTTTTCATACCCTGGTGCTTAATTCACCTCACCACCCCGGCTGAGGAGCGAGGCTTTCCTACCCGCCTTGTATAGAAGGGGAACCCGACGTGTGCCGCGGTAATTACCTTGCTCCGGGCGGCACGGGCACAGCCCGCCAGGAGCGGAACCGGACCCTGGCCGGCCCGCTTCGACAGCTGACAGTGCAGCCGCTTTCCCTCTGCCGACGACCACGGCCACAACCATCTCCTCGGCCCGGGCGCCGCCCGACGCACGTCCGCGCGCGCCCCTGCGCCGCCGGAGCGCCCACCCCGGGGTCACAGGCGGGGCGCGCACGGGCACCGGAACGCCCGGAGCGCACACTGCCTGCGCCGCACGTGCGTCCCGCAGCACCCGGGCCATAGGCTCCGCGCCGCCCCGCAGCGGGCCCGCGGGCTGGAGACGCGCGGTAAGTGGCCGGGGAATCGGTGGGGCGCGGACGCTTGGGACCCCCGGCTTTCGTGCTTCGCTTCTCCCGGGGAGGGGGATTTGGGGGCGGCCTCTGCTCATCTGGGTCCTCACTGTGGGCTGGACGTTCGCTTGAGAGTGCCGGGTCGCGGTTGGCCAGATGGAGCGGAGGGGCGCTCAGATTGAGTTTCCAAGGCGTTCGCAGAACGTTGGGAACGTGAGGAGGGGAGGGCTGGTGTCTGGAAACGGCAACGGGTACCCGTCAGGGGCCAGCCTGGGTCCAGGCCCACAGGCGTGACTCGCGGCTCGGAAGTGGATCTTTTGTGAATAAGATATGGAGGAGTCTTACTTAGTCTTGCATGGGGGTGAATTGTCCCTTTCTCCGCAGCACTTTCCTGGGGCCTCTGTAGACGCAGAGTCCCCACCTGTTTAGTCACTAGCAGAATGCTCTGGGGCGAGCCGCCTGGCCAGTCGCTTTTCTCATCTGTGAAATGTCTCTTTAGAGAGGCTCTTTTCACTTGGTTGAGGGGCAGTAAATACAAACATTGGAGGAGATTAAGTATCCCTGCGATTAGATCCAGGTTTTACAAATAGCAATGCAAATGCATACAAAAAGTTTTTTCCTGGTATCTCTAAAGAACAAGGCAAAACTCCGAATGTCTGTTACAATCCCCTACGAGTATATCCTGTGTGGATAAAAGTCTTCTTTGAGCACCTACTATGGACTTGGCCCTTGGGTATCACTGTTATCCTCTATAATTCTTTAGAAACTCAGTGAACTGGTTATAAGTATTCCCGTTTTACAGATGTGGAAACTTTCACAGTTTCACAGAGATAGTGAGTTACAGGTTTTTGGCTCCAGACTCTGTGCTCCTTGCCTTTGCACCTCTGACTCAAAACATTATATCCACCTCCACTTGGGCAAACAAACATTAGATTCTGGTTCCCATTAACAAGGAATGGTACAGTGCCCTGTTTCTCTGTCCAGCATATAACTGAAAGGACCTTAGTGGCTGAGAGCTGATACTCTTTCCCTCCATTTTAATGTGAAATTCTCAATTCATTACTGTCACTTTCTTGGGCACAAAAGGCTCTAAAAGAGTTTGCAGCATTCTTTTATCATGTATCATGTTTCTTGACTGTCATGATGTTTACATAAATTCCCAAATTTTGGCAAGCTTTGAATCTTTCTTACATTAGAATGAGTTCTAGTGTGGAAAAAATTCTAAAGCAGATGTGAGATTTTTATGGGAGAAGAATCCTATAAGTACAGTAGATGTACATCATTTCTCAATTGTGGACTTTTTTTTTAAATTGTACCTGCTTTGTTCTTTGGCCAATTATTTGTCATCTTTGCAATTACACTCACAGCCCTGCTCTCAACTTCTGCATGTACATTTGTGCAGGCTAATCTGGAAAGAAACCCAAATCCCAAAGAAGCTTTGTCCAATTTCCTTTGTTCTTGGAACATTGTGGTGTTCTTTGCTAATGGTAACAATGTGTTTTTAAAGTATAAATATGTATTGAACATCTGTTATGTTCAAGACATTGTGCTGGTCATTGTAATATAAAGAAACGTAAGTCTCAGTTCCTGTCCTCAAAAAAGTTAAAACTGTTTAGGAAGACAATAATTATGAGAACACTTAGTATGTCATAAATTATAAGTGGCATGAAGTCACCTTTTATGAAGGAGGTATGGGATCTAGTTTTAATCAAATTAATTCTTCAGTGATGAGCCAGATGAATGGGCCAAGAGAGAGGTCAAAAAGCAAGGCTGTCTAGCTTAATTCTAACAATGTCCTTGATAAGTAAATGATATTATCTTTTTTCTTATAATAATAATAATGGATGATAGTATTTATTGAGCTCTTTCTATATACCAGGCACTTTGCTAAGAGCTTCTCATTTAACTCCCACAATAATCCCGTGAGTTTGGTGCTATCTTTATTTTTATTTTACAATTGAGGAAACTCAAGCATGGAAGGTAGTTCTAATTTATCTAATTCTGAATTTACTTCTGGTTTTTCTATATTATCGTGATCAACTTGCAGATCTCTCCACCTGCAGAATAGAGATACCAATAGTTACTTTATTTAGTAGAAGACCAAATGTTAACAACTCAGTCACATGCTCTGCATTGTGATAAATTGCTAAGTAAATGCCTATAAAAATTATTAAGATTAGAATCTTAATTTACATGCCTTTTGCAGTAAAAGGAAAATATTAAGTAAAACAGGCAGAGGTGCTGAGATATGGGATTATTAGTGTCGAGATTTCGGTTGAATTTTTAGTTTATAGAAGAAACCTTGAGGAATATTGTAGCATGGTGATCATTAGTCTTTGTCTGCCCCGTAGACCCAGGGTGCCTCCAATTATATTAAGATAGTTGTGAAATTCCGAGAAAACTCTTAAAACAAAGTAATTGTAATGTGCTTTAATATTTTTAATGCCTTATAGCACTAAGAAAAGACTCAGGGGTTGAAGCTACAAAACTTGCCAGGATTTTACAAGACTCAAGGATAAACCTGCCACTCCCATGCCGTTGTCCATGAATAGAGACTTCAAGGTTAAATGTGTCAAAGGAGAGACCTTTCCAATAAACTAAGGAAGAAAAGTTAGTGAAAGAGATCTAATTTTCTCAATAAATGTGGATTGCCATTTTTCAGAGTTACTTGTGATGATGACACAGGTAGAAGTGGAGAAAGCGGGATGACACCTGGCCCCAGGATGATCCTCTGGCCCTAAATACCAGGCTCTTTCCAGTATATCATCCTTTTCAGTAAAAGATGGCTTATTTTATTTATAGCTATTGAAGGATGCAGAGAGTGAAATTAGAGAAGATTGGATTGTTGAAACTTAATTGAACAAGTGCCATGAAAATTGTAGCCTTGTGAAGCTAATCGAAGAAAGAAAAAACATAGCAAATAATACCAACTGATCTGAAAGTACCTTGTTTCTTCAAGACTCCATCCACGTCTTATTTCTTCTTTCTTTATTTCCTGTTTATTGCTCTATTGTAGGAATGCTTGTTCAATTTATAAGACAGTTCACAGTACACATGATTCTGGAGTCGGGGCCTGATAAGATTCCCTAATGCATTTTAAATGTAATTTGTTTACACACAACATTTCAGGAGCCAGTATATTATGTCCAGGGTGATATATCTGAATTGGAAATAGAGACGAATAGGTCTGACAGAACATTCCAGAAAAACAGGAAAGAAGGGAAAAAAGCATAAGGGGATCTTTGTTAAGAAAAATTATAAAGAGGTCATAAAGCGGGAAAGGAGAAAACACCCTAAAATTTAAAAAAAGAGAGAGAGAGGGACCCAAACTTCAGAAGTCTCCTGAATTCAAGCAAGAGAAGAAAGTTCCTGTAAATGGGTAAAATTAGGACTACAAATGCTAACCAGTGAGATGAGAGAAGGTTCAAGAGAGCCTCAGCAGCTGCATAAGAAAGGAAAACAGGTGTGCGTCCAATTCGGCTCATGTAATGGGGGTTGGAACTGTTGGCTAGAAAGAAGAAAAAGCAGAAGGGGTTGATGTGGTTACTTTCCTTCCCCTTTAAGCCATCTGACATGACATTATGAAGGGGGTGATTTGATGATCTGAGGCTGGCAGGCCAGGGTTTGTCCGTGTTATGGCTTGTTCGATTTTTCAACAAATGGTAGACTCAGAAGCAAAAAGGAGATGATGCTTTGGTCAGGAAACTCTTCTTTTTCATGACATAGCCCATGGAAAGGTATGGGGAAGAGAAGTTGGCTCCAGTGGCTGAGTTGCAAGTTAGCTACTTGGTGGACCTGATTTTCCTCTTCCATCCTCAGAGTGGAACAGATCATTAGAGATGGTTACATATTGTATGTACACTGGGTTTTATTGTTTGATCTTCTTTTGAGGGAGGTGGGTGATTCAACCTTCTGAAAACTAAAGCATTAGTCATTGTAAGTGCTTTACTAGATGGGTATCATAAAGATTGTATGTAATGTACATCAAACATAATAAAAGATCAACAAACTGTAGCATTAGTATTAAGGGCAGTGTTAATATTAGCGTTATTTCTAGTTTTATGCTGCTATAGTTGCAACTGATCAGAAGCAATCTTACCTGCTAGAAGTAATCTTGGATTAGAAATTGGGACACCTCCGTTCTGATCCGGATTCTGCTATTAATGTGACCTTTGGACCTTTGGCAAGTCCCTTCTTTTCTCTAGGGCTCAGTTTATCTGTACATAAAATGAGGAATGTAGGGCTTCCCTGGTGGCGCAGTGGTTGAGAGTCCGCCTGCCGATGCAGGGGACACGGGTTCGTGCCCCGGTCCGGGAAGATCCCATATGCCACGTAGCGGCTGGGCCCGTGAGCCATGGCCACTGAGCCTGCGCGTCCGGAGCCTGTGCTCCGCGACGGGAGAGGCCACAACAGTGAGAGGCCCGCGTACCGCAAAAAAAAAAAAAAAAAAAAAAAATGAAGAATGTAGAATACATGACCTCCAAAGTGTTGTCTCTGTACTGATCTGCCACCAGTAAGATATGTCTATCAGTAGCTTTGCTGGCAGAAGAGAATGATTTTGTACCCTGCCTCATTGCGTCAGCTGGGTAATTAACGGCATGTATTTATAAAGCAGACAGCCTTAATGCACATTCGGAACAATCACTTGGTTGTTCTCTGGTGGCCCAGACTCAAATGTCAGCTTTTGGGAGGGGAAAGGAGCAGTAGGACATGGTAATTATTGGCTAACCTTTGAGGTTCCTTCCTCCTCTGAGTTATTAAATTCTTTGATAGCCAGGGCTAAGACTGCCTAACATATGACCTTTTACCTAGTCTAACAAAACATACAATTCCAATACGTTGAAAGTCGTAAACGATTTAGAAAAGAGATACAAAAGCTGGACCCAGAAGGGAAAATGGGAGCTAGCCTCAGTGGAGTGCCTACCCTGTGCTAGGTATTCTCATGGGTCCATGACACTGGCATATTCATCCTCCTAGTAACTTTGTCTAGGTAGGTATTCCTGAACTCATTGCATGAATGAGGAAATGGCCCTCTGACAGTTAACAGCACACAGTAGAACTGAGATTCACTAGCCTTTTTCTTTTCCACAATACCATGCTGCCCCTTGAGCTTACTATGGTGCTACAGAAGAAAAGTGATGTGGAAGTAGGAAGAGTTCTAGCCTACATGAAATTACCACCTGTGGTAAGGGTTTTTCCTAGCCTAGTCAAATATGATTTTAGCTGTTTATTTTGTGCTTCTTGGAGCAGTGGGGAAAGAGAGGCTCACTGAGGGGGAATTGTCTCTGCCCTCCTGCCAGTTGCTTTATTTCTGGCTGGTCCCCGCCCCCCTCATTGAGATGTTGTTTTCACTGTCTGGAAATTGTCACCACTTGAGTGATGAGTCAGTGACATAGCACACTTTTTGATTTTCTGATTCAAGACAGAGTTGTAGTTTTAATATTGACCCTCCAGGCAGGCTGTATGAAGGATGTTTACAGTTGATAGGAGGTTTCATTTTATTGGAAGATACCTCATTTACTTGAAGGTCTTTGGGGTTCTGAGTTTCTTATAAATGAAGCAGCTATTTTATCTGGTCATTCAGAGGAAATGAGCATGTTTGTGTTTGAATCAATGTACTATATAAACTCAAATTTATCCTCTATTTTGCCTATTTCATATATAGGTGTGTGTATATATCTATCATATATGTACATATTTCAGATATATACATTTTTAAAATTCTTATAATAACCAAGTAATGTTTTACTGTTGAATATTTGGAGAATGTTATTGCTTCATAAGTTGCAAGGCACATTGAAAGATACCCTGTAGATACCCTTTGCAGTTAAGAAGCAGAAATCTATTTAATCCCTATATATCTGTTCATTCAGTTATCTTCTAATTCAATCCATAATTTCCTTTATGCCAGAATATTCCAAGGCTTAATGAAAACTAACGAATTTTAAACTAAACTAAGGTAGCTACAATAAAAAAAGACTTATTAATGATGTCGAACACCATGTAGCAGAATAAGATTTAATGTACTTTTAATGTATTGTAGTTATATTAAACTAAACCAGAAGTAAAAAACAGAAAAACCATTTAAATTTCATTCAGTTCAGCACATGCCTTTTATGTGCCACGGATTGTGGCCTCTGCCCATGAGGAACTTGCAAGCTAATGGAGGAGACAAGCCGATACCAGAAGAAATTAGTCCTATTTAATACAACAGGTGCTAAGATAGGAGGATGCCAGGATGCTATGAAGATACTAGTAGGAGGCTTCAGTCTACCTGAAGACATCAATAAGGCTAAGATCTGGCTACTTCTTTCCATCTCTGCTGCTATCACTGTGGTCCACATCACCATCACTTCCTACCTGGGCCTCCCCAGGTGCTTCCTAACTGGTCTGCTTGCTTCTACTCCAGCCTCCATACACAGAGCCAAGACTAGTTTTTCTGTTTGTTTGCTTTTGTATTTGTGTGTGTGTTTAATGTAATTCGTATCTTGTGATACCCTAGTTAAAACCCAGCTAAATAAATAAATAAACCCTCTAATGATATACCAATGGTTTCCCATAGATTGGAGAGTAAAATCCAGGCTCTCTTCCATGGCAAACAAGCCCATGGTACATCTGGCTCCTACCTTCTTCTCAAATTTCATTTCATACCATTCTCCCCAGAGTCACTTTCCCCAGCTACCCTGACCTTATTTCTATGCCTCAACCACAGCAAGCTTGTTCCTTTGCCTCCAGGCTTTGCACTCAACCTTTATTCTGTCAGGAAGTCTTTTTGAGTCTTTGTCTGGCCTGTGCCAATCTCAGCTCAAGTTTCACCTCCTAGAAACACCTTCATTGACTGGCTTCTCTCCTCCTCGGGTTCTCTCTCCCCTTAGCCTCTCTTATTCTTTCGTCATTATCTGAAGGTATTTGTTTGTTATTTATTTGTCTTTTGTCTACCTTCTCCAGAATGTTGGTTCCATGAGACCTAAAACCTTGTCTGTCTTTTTCTCCACTCTCTCCCAAGTCCTTGGCACATAGCAATGGCTAAATATATATTTGTTGAATAAATGACTGAATAGAAGGTGCCTGAGCTGAGTTGGGATGGATGAGTAAGACTTAGCCAATCTGGGGCTTCCCTGGTGGCGCAGTGGTTAAGAATCCGCCTGCCAGTGCAGGGGACATGGGTTCAAGCCCTGGTCCGGGAAGATCCCACATGCCGCGGAGCAACTAAGCCCGTGCGCCACAACTACTGAGCCTGCGCTCTAGAGCCTGCGCTCCTAGAGCCCGTGCTCTGCAACAAGAGAAGCCACCGCAGTGAGAAGCCTGTGCACCGCAGCAAAGAGTTGTCCCTGCTCGCCTCAACTAGCGAAAAGCCCGGATACAGCAACAAAGACCCAACACAGCCAAAAATAAATTAAATAAATTAAAAAAAAATACCATTCACTAAAAAAAAAAGACTTAGCCAGTCTAAGAACAGTGGAAATGTAAGAGAATAGCATGAACAAAGACACAGAAGCATGTATTGGCATGGGATGTGCAGCTCAGTGTTACTAGACAACAGTGTCAACAGTGGTGGATGTGGCTGGTAATGAAGACAGGAATTAGCTCACAGAAGCCATTGTGTGCCATGACTTGGGCCTTCATGATTTAGAGAGAGCAAAACTGTTGGATTTCAATTTAGATCAGTGTTTCTCAAACATTTTAAACCAAGACCCAGAGAATACATTTTACAGTATCTGTGAGCTGAGGGTCATCTCCAGATTTCAGAGGCACCACCTTCCTTGGCCCATAACCCCCTCCCTCCATCTTCAAAGGCAGCTGCACAGTCCTCGCTCTACAGCTGTCTGACCGACCCTTCTGCCTCCCTCACCCACTTTTAGGGACTCGCATAATTAGATCGGGCCCATCTGGGTGTCCAGGATAACCTCCTCCCCTCAAGGTCCCTAACTTTAGTCACATCTCCAAAGTCCCTTTGTCGTGCAACATAATATATTCACAGGTCTGGGGATTAGGGCATGGACATCTTTGGTGGGCCATTATGCTGCCTACCACAGGGACGTTTATAGGGAATTGTCTATAGCCCCTCCATTCCCTTCTCTCGTTCAATAAAGACATATTGAGTACTCTTTCCCAATGCCAAGTGCTCGCATACGGCAGTGAGCAAGACAGTCAAAGATCCTGCTCTCATGGTGGCTTAAACTCTAGCACAAAGACAGATGACAAATAAGACAATCAAATAAATAAACAAGATAGTTACAGATTGTATCATGAAGTAAATAAGGTGATGAGTAGAAAGGAGATGGCCAAGACCACTTTGGCTGAGTGGCCAGGGAGGGGCTCTCTGAGGAAGTGACACATGATCTGAGGTCTGAGAGATGTAAGCCAGTCAGCCACTAAGAAGAGCCAGGGGAAGAGGATTCTAGCAGAGGAAATGAAAAGCGCAGAGTCCCCGGAGCAGCAAAGGGCATGTCTTGTTCAAGGAACAGTCTGAAGGCCAGTGTGAATGAAGCAGAGCTGGCAAGGCAAAAACGTAGAGCAAATGATGGTGGCAAGATAGGAGACATGAAGCCATGCAGTGGCTGAGAGACTCATGTATGGTAAGGACTTGGGATTTTTTTTCTAACAGCAATGGGGACCTGTTGATGTTTTTTTTTTTTTTTTTTTTTTTTTTTTTTTTTTTTTTTT
>NW_020837957.1:4845854-4900675 GCF_003676395.1 Aethalodelphis obliquidens
GGCCCAGCCGCTCCGCGGCATGTGGGATCTTCCCGGACCGGGGCACGAACCCATGTCCCCTGCATCAGCAGGCGGACTCTCAACCACTGCGCCACCAGGGAAGCCCTGTTGACGGGTTTTAAATAGAGGTGATATGAAGCAGGTAACATAATCTGATGTATGTTTTTAAAAGGTAGTCGGCTATGTGAAAATGACTTAGAAAGGGGCAAAGATGGACGGAGAGGCACATTAAGGAGCTACTGCAGTCATCTAGGGGAGAGAGGACAGTGGTTTGGACTGGGGTGAGGATGGTAGAAATGGAGAGAAGTGGACTGATCTGTGATGTATTCAGGAGATAAAATTGACAGGACTTAGTGATGGTTTGGCAGTGGGGCATGAGAGAGAGGGTGGAATCGAGGATGACGTCTAGGTTTTTGAGCAATTCAGGGGATAAAAATATTATTCACGGAGGTAGAAAAGGCTGGAAGAAGAACCAGTTTGGAGAAGGGAGACCAAAAATTCAATTTGAATATGTTAATATTGAGCAGTCTCTTAGATGTCCAAGAAGTGATGCCAAGGAGACATACGTATGAGACTAGAGCTTAGAGCAATGTCTGAGTTGAAGATAAGCATCGGAGAGTCTTTAGCATACAGATGGTATCTAGAGCCAGGTGACCAGAGGAGATCCCTCGGGAGAGACTAGAAATAGAGACAAAAATGTCTTGAGTACACTGAGGTCCTCCAAGACTTAACAATCAGGAGGACGAGGAAGAGCCACCAGCAAAGACTATTGAAAAGATGGTGATATTATCTGGGGGCTTCCCTGAGTGATGATTGGGTTAGAGGCAGAGGAGTCAAAAGAGCAAGTGGGGCTTCCCTGGTGGCGCAGTGGCTGAGAGTCCGCCTGCCGATGCAGGGGTCGCGGGTTCGTGCCCTGGTCCAGGAAGATCCCACATGCCGCGGAGCGGCTGGGCCCGTGAGCCATGGCCGCTGAGCCTGCGTGTCCGGAGCCTGTGCTTCGCAATGGGGGAGGCCACAACAGTGAGAGGCCCGTGTACCGCAAAAAAGGAAAGAACAAGTGGACACTTTCTAGAAGCCCACTAGGGCAGGACTGTTGTATCTCTAGCACTTAACACGGTGCCTGGCAGATGAAAGGTAGCCATCACTGTTGAATGAATAAGTGAATTTTTCTGAGGCTCTCCAGTACGTTCTGGCCCATTTCTAGGTATGGGAATGCAAGGTGAACATTTGCATTGGCTGGTTGCCAGTGGCCCAACATCACACAGCTTTTCAGCCTGCTTCATGAATTTCTGGCCCACCTTTAATAGAATTTAGGGATTTGCTAAAGCCATTCCTTAAGTTTAAACTTGGAAACAAACAGAAATCACCAGCTTGCGTTTTCCAAATCATTCAAGGTAAAAATACTCAGTAAAATAAATAAATAATGAATTAACAAGCAAACAAACAAAATTGAACTTCTATAGAAAACCCAAACAACCCCCTAAGAACCCTTGGAATTCTTTTCTTACTGCCAAAGAGATCAATCTTTTACTAAATTCTTGGTAGGGGGGGCCGGGGTGTGTGTAGTTATGAGCCACTTTTTTTTAATTATTATTATTATTATTTTTTTTTTTGTGGTACGTGGGCCTTTCACCGCTGCGGCCTCTCCCGTTGCGGAGCACAGGCTCCGGATGCGCAGGCTCAGCGGCCATGGCTTACGGGCCTATGAGCCACTTTTTAATCTCCTGTTACTTCCAGAAGCACATAACTAGATCAGAAATTCTCACTACTGGAGCTTCCCTGGTGGTCCAGTGGCTAAGACTTCGCCTTCCGAAGCAGGGGGTGTGGGTTCCATCTCTGGTCAGGGAGCTAAGATCCCACATGCCTTGCGGCCAAAAAACCAAAACATAAAACAGAAGCAATATTGTAACAAATTCAGTAAAAGACTTTAAATTTTAAAAATTAAAAAAAAAGAAAGAAATTCTCACTACTCTTGGAATTTAATACTACTGCGTTTGACTATGATGATGCAGCCCTGTTTGGAAGAAAAAAGTTTTGTGTGAGACTGAAGCTCAGAAGGTTAAGTAACTTGCCCAATAGTCTCAAAGTATTTAAACCAGTTCTAAAGGACTCCAAAGGCCAGATCTCTTCCCCCACCCTTTGCTGACCCCAAGAAGCTTAAAGGACATGGGGGTTAGAGGTGGCTAAGATTTTCAGTTTACTAGTTTTAAAGGTAAACTTCATTTAAAAAAAAAAAAATCTTAACAACGTGAAGAAAATTAAAGGGGCCTTTTAAGCCCTCTGAAGAGTATTGGTTCTGGTATTTTGTGAATGTATTTAACATGCATGAATTTGTCTTCTTTTACAAGGAAAAATACAGAGGTATATTCCAGAGTTGACTGTCCATGGTACATACAGTTAACGGGTGCCCATTGGCACTTATTTTTATCATCGTGTGGCTGTTAGTTAAAGCAAAAATAGGTAAGATATTTCTGTAATCTAATCTGTGGAGGGATTTTTGGTTTAAATTCTCAGTTATGGATGAAATATGCATTTGTGGTAAATGTTCTGGTAGTTGCTCTTTTGTAGTCAATCTTCTGTCAAGTTTAAGTGGATAAGTCTGGTTCTATGTCTGTTACTAATATGTATTTTATTTCATTAATACTAATGATTAAGAGTCCAATGATATCTTTTCCTCTTAACAAAATGACTAGGTATCAAGCTAGGCATCATGAATGAATGTTTTACATTATAGTGCATTTTAACAGAGGGTATTCATGGATGGATTCAGCTCTGCTAAAAAAATAATGGCTGGCATTTTCTTTGCTGTTTTTATTGGCATCTTATTTTTTACTTTCTGGCCCCTTAGGATCAAAGAAACAGAAAACAAAAATATAAGTAAGATAAGAGAGAGAAAGACTTAGTTCTGAAAATAAAAATGGAAACTTTTCAGAATTCAGTATTTCCTTTATTTGATTTGAATAACTTTTTTACCAATTTGTTTATGGTAGTTGATCCAAGCAATCTGATAATTACCAAAAAAGGCTTTCAGTGGAGGCTTTATATCACATCTAAAAATTCAAGGTGAGTCTATAATTTTGAGGGTTTTTTTCTTTTTTTCATCAGCAGTAGTGAGTACTACCCAAAACTGCTAATTTCTGATTAGTTGTCGTATCTACATATACAAAACCTCCTGGAGAGTAAGAATGACCTCTCTTTAAGAGTTTATTGTGGGACCTGGCATATAGAAAATAATATGGAGAACTCTTTTTTTTTTTGCGGTACGCGGGCCTCTCACTGTTGTGGCCTCTCCCGTTGTGGAGCACAGGCTCCGGACGCGCAGGCTCGGCGGCCATGGCTCACGGGCCCAGCCGCTCCGCGGCATGTGGGATCTTCCCGAACCGGGGCACGAACCCATGTGCCCTGAATCGGCAGGCGGACTCTCAACCACTGCGCCACCAGGGAAGCCCGAGAACTCTTTTTAAAAGAAGAATACATTCATGTGATTTCGTATTAGCTGTATTGGGCAATGGTTCATCCTACCTAGGGTCTTACATCTTGAAGGAATACCATGGTAAGACTTGACTTCCATCCTTGATGCAAACTACACATACAGAGCCCCTAAATATTTTCTCTTTGTTATAAAATAATAGATTACACATACTTTATACCTCTAATATAGCAAGAGAGGGAATTATTCCCAAATCTGCCCCTTAACATTTGTAATAGCCTTTTAAACATTTCTAACAGCTTGTTCATCATTTTGGTATGAGTATTGAAGTAAGTGTTATAAATCATAAGTGGGGATGGAAACAAATGTGATTTATTCTGGGAAGTAATTTTTAGTAGTCTGGTGAATAATTTGCATATAAGAGAGATTGGTTTTTCCTAGAACTGTGCTCCTGAATGTTCTTCCAACCCTATTTTCTCACCACTTTCCTATTTATAGTTCTGGTTATAGTATTACTGTTTTGAGAAGGATGTACATTTTAATTCAAATACAGTTAGCCTTCAATATGTTTGCCTTCTCTCCTCATTGTGCTTCACCAATACAGCCAGAGCAATGTAGCTTATGTATATTTCAATCATTTGACAGGGTTAGTTTTATCCAGCTTTGGGGAATTACACAAACCCTCCATCTTGCAATGGGTTTCTTATATGCCATATTATGTCTTTTGCATTTGTGTCTATTGCAGATGTGTGCAAGAGAGGGGATGTGACTGTGCAGCCTTCCCATGTAATTTCACTTGGGTCAGCTGTCAACATTTCGTGCTCTTTGAAGACCAAACAAGGCTGCTTGCAATTCTCCAGTTTTAACAAGTTAATCCTCTACAAGTTTGACAGAAGAATCTATTTTCAGCATGGTCATTCCCTCAGCTCGCAAGTCACAGGTCTTCCCCTGGGTACAACCCTGTTTGTCTGCAAACTGGCCTGTAGCAGTAATGACGAGATTCGAATATGTGGGGCAGAGATCTCCGTTGGTGGTGAGCATTCCATCCTGAATTCCTAAAAATTGGTGATCTTCTTGTATTTGTCATGATTAAGCAGAAATCCAAGTAGAAGACGGTGTTCTTTCTTCTCCCACCATAAGGATATATTTAATCTTTTTTTAAATATAAATTTATTTATTTATGGCTGCATTGGGTCTTTGTTGCTGCACGCAGGCTTTCTCTAGTTGTAGCGAGCGGGGGCTACTCTTCATTGCGATGTGCGGGCTTCTCATTGCGGTGGCTATTCTTGTTGTGGAGCACAGGCTCTAGGCACGTGGGCTTCAGTAATTGTGGCACATGGGCTCAGTAGTTGTGGCACACGGGCTTAGTTGCTCCGCGGCATGTGGGATCTTCCCGGACCATGGCTCGAACCTGTGTCCCCTGCATTGGCAGGCAGATTCTTAACCACTGCTCCACCAGGGAAGTCCTGGATACATTTAATCTTGATAGTAACATGAACACCTCAATGTAAGACGTCCAGAAATCAATAGAACTGGGATCACATTTAGTAAGTCTCCTCTTCCTTCTCTTCTCTCTTTTCCACCCCTCTCCTCCCCTCTCTCTTTCGCTCCTCTTTTTGGCCATTAAGACCATTTACCTATTGCCCGTGGGCTCCGATGGCAGGAAAATGGCTCTCCACAGCTGAGTCTTCATTCCTTCTTACTTATGAGAATTGTTCAAAGCCACTGCCCCCTAAAAAGAAGAGAGATGTCTCTTTTGACTTATGCAGCCCAGGCTGATACCCAAGGCTGAGCACTTTTCCTCTCTCTGACTTAATGCACAAAAAATAGTTCTTCCATCCACCTCACCCCTGACCACTGGTTATCAGACTTAGCAGAAGTTGAGAGAACTATCGTCATACTTAGTATCTTTTCCTGGGTTTTCTAGAAAACTGCCTGAGACAAAACTGACATGCTAAGACTTCATGGGGGGAGGGGAGTTGTACAGTTCTAGAGAAGCAAGAGTGAGGGAATGAACTAGGAAAGGAGCAGAGCAAACACGAGGTGGTTAAGTGACTGAGCTGGCCTTGGCATCAACAGAAGATACAGCTGGTTTCTTGGTCAGTAGCGACATCCCCAGAAAGAACATATAGAAATAGAGTGACACGTGAAAGAGTTAACAGTCTGCCATCGGTCAGAGTTCACCCACAGAGCACCAACTCCCCCGCACTGCTTGCTTGCACTGTGTGTGGGCTCCTCCACGCAGCCGTGGGGAGAAAGAACTAAGATGTCAGAGTTGGCGTCTGCAGCCTGAGCCACAGTGCACAGGGTGAGCCAACAGCACACCTTCCTGCAGCCTGCAGCCTGCAGCCTTAAAGGCCCAGCCCAGCGAGCCAGTGAGCATACATAGGCCCTGAGCGATCCCACAGCACTCTGTGCCTCTGTGGATCCAGGGAAGCTCCGAAGGGGCAGGTGAGAGGCATAAGAAGGGTGGGAGGAATTGCTGCAGTAGGCTGACTGACCAAGATGCGAGGACAGGGTCCCTCTCATAAAGAGAGTGACATAGAGCTCAGTGAGACTCTTCAGGATGGAAAGAGTCTCTTTCCCTCTTCTAGGGAAGAGGCTTCCATCCTCTTCTCTGTGACCTATAAGAAGGTGGTTGGTACCAGGCGGTCTTCCTGGAGGTCAGCCACAAGCATTGAGCAGAACACCAAGCAAACGTCTAAGCAAATCATTTGTGGGCACGGAGGCATAAACTAGGTCCTGTACTCCTCTTCCAGATCAGGGGCTCCTGTTCACACCACTTATGGGTCACGTACTCTCAGCTCTGATAGCCTGTGGTGTAGTAAAAGGTACCTGGGCTTTGAATCTCAACACTGCCACTAGCAGTGGCCTCTTAGACAATTTCAATTCTCTGAGTCTCAGTTTCTCCATCTGTGTGATGAAGATACTAACACCTACCTCATAAGATGGTTGTAGTGATTAGATGACACCTTGTATGCAAAGTGCTTAACCTAGTACCGGTCACATAGGAGACACTTAAAGTGATGAGCGCTAGGGTTGCAGTTCCATCGGTTTTACTCTTTTCTTCATGTGTGCAGCATGCTGAGCGCTGAGCCTGTTTCTCTTGAAATGAAGTATAAGCATTGGTTATAGACAAAATGAAAATTTTTTCTTAAAAACACCATTAGTCCTCACCTCCCTTGTCCTCAGAACACCTGAATATTTCATCCAGGTAATTCACAATCTTACAGACCATCATACCATATTGGTATCAGACATTCTCAGCCCTGTGATGTCAGTTCCAGGTGTCCACAGTGCTGCAGGTGTTTTCTTCTTATTTAGGGGGCTGAAAATGACCTTGAAAGTCAGTATCTTTGCAGATGTCCTTAAGCCATTCCATTCCATTTCCTATCTTTGCTTAGGTGCATGAGAGTGATGTAACCCCTTTTCATTTGTTTACTTTTTTTTTTTTTTGCGGTACATGGGCCTCTCACTGCCGCGGCCTCTCCCGTTGCGGAGCACAGGCTCTGGACGCGCAGGCTCAGCGGCCATGGCTCACGGGCCCAGCCGTTCCGCGGCATGTGGGATCTTCCCAGACCGGGGCACGAACCCGTGTCCCCTGCATCGGCAGGCGGACTCGCAACCACTGTGCCACCAGGGAAGCCCTCATTTGTTTACTTTTCCATCCAGAGGTTGTGGATACATCTGTGACAGTTTGCAGCGTCAGGAGATCTAGGGAGATAGTGAGGGGTATCTGCCCAGTGCAGCTCAGTTGGGTGACACTGCTGGAATGTTGCTTGTGCAGCATACTCAGGTGGTAACCACACTATCAAATGGCTGCTCTTTGAACAAGTTTAGCACCTTTGAGGTGAAGAACTGACTGGAAGCAACATCTTTTTCTGAGTATGGCTAGTCATTCCAAGAAAAGACACAATGAATGTTGGTTTCACCCAGTGTAGTAAGCTTAAACCTATCTAGTGAGGGAGTGAGCAGCCCATTTTCTTTTTTGTGATAAGCAGTAGCCCATAGTGCCATTGCATACTCTGAGTGGGCCTGTCATAAAGTTGACTGGTTCTTCAGAACTGGGAATGGGTAAATGGCCTTTGAGCCTTCTCTTTCTGGCCCCTTCCTGGGCTTGTGCTGCTCTGCTGCCTGGAGCTCATCCAAATTGTGCGGTAACTAAACAACCAGTGCTCTACCTAACCTCAGAGGATTGGGCCACAAACTATTTGGACAATCAAGGAAATAAATGAAAAACAATGGATCCTTGCTTAGTTGTTTTCAATATATGTTTAGCTGTTGATATTTCTGAAAGCTGTTTTTCTAAGACCTTTTATTTCACCTAGTAAGTAGGACTTTTAAAAATAATAAGCATAATACGCATAACAATTCATTACATGGTAAACCATTTTAATTTTCAGAGACTTTGATTTCTGACCTTTCCTTAGCATCGGCTATTATATATCTGTATTGAAGAGAATCACATCTGGTTTCTCCCGGGACAGACAGTCTCTGCCCAAACCAAGTCCTGGGCTGAAGTAGACACCTTGATTTCATGGTCCAGGGAACTCACACCGAGAAAGTTGACTTGATTTGTGGGTAAGAGCTGTGGTCTTTAAAATGAGATGCTCTGCAAACTTTTAGGAGTAAAGGTGAGGGTGAGTAACTTTTTCATTAAGCAAAAGTGCCAGGTACTTTATCTCATTTGGTCATCAAAAGACTGTATGAAGCGTTAGGGTAATGATGCTGGTTTGAACACATGCATTTACTTTCATTCCTTGTGAAATAAAGCCAAGATGCAGTAAAAAAAAAAAAAAAGTTTTCTAGCGGCACAAACCCTAAAGGACAAAAGGAATGGGAGGGGAGACACAGCAACAAAGTTTTGGAAGCTGGAAAACAGGTGGGCCAGTGATAATTGGCTTAGCCTACAGCTGGCAGTGAGAAACTTCAAGATGCAACCTGATTTAATGCAGAAGCTCCCACCCCAGACAGACAGAAATTGGTGATACCATATACTGCTGGGAGTGAGGGTAGCAGTGGGGATAAAAATGGGAGATTTTAATTGAAAAATCTATTTAAAAAACAGATTCTCAGATTCCCTTCCCAATTTCATGTATCCAGTTACCTGCTGCTTTTCTACACTGGCATAGCCCTGGAGGCCTGGTATCAGAGGGCCACTGAGCTAGTTTCAGCCCATTCAGTTGAGATTGATGGTACGCACTGAAAAACAGAAGGATGAAAAAGACATTGGCATATAGCTCCCTTCAGACCTGTACCCTCCTCCTGGCAGATTAGAAAATCCTTTTCTGGAAATCAGACCAGGCTAAGAGGAAATATCTAAAATTATTTGCAATAGAGGTTCCTAAGAAACCCTAGTCAGATCACCCTGGAGTGAAACCCAGAGTCAACAAATGTCCCTCAACTGACATACCCACAGAGCTCCAATCTATAATGTAGTGTTCCCCCTCCTATATATGAATAAAAATACAAGGATCCAGGAATTCCCTGGTGGCCCAGTGGTTAGGACTCAGCGCTTTCACTGCCAAGGGCCTGGGTTCAATACCTGGTTGGGGAACTAAGATCCCACAAGCCACACAGGGTGGCCAAAAATAAAAAAATAAAACAAAAAAAAACAAGGATCTGAGGAAAATGCCTAACATGGAGAACAGAAACTGAAACAAACATGTGGAACAAAGCATAGAAGCAAAGTGGAAGAAACAGATGTATTCAGGGAGAAGAAATGTTAAGAAACAAAATCTATCCTTGATACACTGAGGAATTAAGAGCAAATATTGCATGTAGAACAAAAATAGGATGCTATAAAAAGGAAATATTCAGAGAATAAAAAACATCCCCCCCCAAAAAAAAAAGTGGAAATGAAAAACTCAATAGGAGGGAAGAAATGTAAACTGAGGAGTTTTTTTTCCTCATATTAGAGCAAAAGGGTCAAGAGTTTTAAAATATAGGAGATAAAATACAAAATTAGAGAAGAAGGTCCAACCTATGAAACTAGGGATTTTTAGAAAGAAAAAAACAGATAAGAATTATCAGAAATAATTCAAAAATGTTTCCCAAAATAAAAACTAAAAGTTCCCAGAAGTTATGATCTCTTTGAGAATCCATAAGAATGAAAGGAAAGAGACCCCATTAAGCACAGTCTATTCTCAGCCAAAGTATCAGTCAAGTGTGAGGGTAGAATAATGACATTTTTTAGCCATGTTCAAAATATTTCCTCTCCTGCAACCTTTCCCAGGGAACTACTGGAGGATATACTCCACCAGCACAAGTAATTAAATCAAGAAAGAAGAAAGCATTGGATCTAAGAAACAGGAGATCCAACACAGGGAAAAAAAAAAAGAGAAGGAATTTCCAGGACACTGAGGTCTGGCAGTTCCAGAAAGATAGCTGTGTACAGGCACAGAGGCAAACCCATCTCACTGGAAAGTTCACAAGGCTCCCGGAAACTGGTCTCCAAGCAGATGAAACAAATAGAATTCTCAGTGCTTCTGAGTATGTTGAACAGTGATTCAGATAATTGACTTGAAAGTTTAGAATTATATTAATAATAAGGAAACTAAACAAATGGAAAAACAAGAAAATGACTACCTCCAAGATAAACAAGAAGTTGTACATAAAATGAAAAGTTAACATAGTATTAGTCGTAAGCAGTTGTATATACAGATATATAAATGTATACATGTATATATGTATATCTATATATACACATATGAGTCTATTATCCTAGGAAAAGAAAGAGTTTATTATTCCATTAAACAAACCTCTATGAGCTACATATTGTTCTACTCACTTTATAGATGAAGAAACTGAAGCTCTGAGAAGCTCATCTGGGCAAGATCACACAGTGGGTACTTACTGTCCCCAGATCTATGGTGTGTGCTAAGGACAAAAAAAGCTTTTATTCCATCAATTACAGCTTTCTTTTTTTCTGAGCAGACAGTGTCTAGGGCTTCGGTGGTACCCTTGCTTTATCTCACCCAAAGGAAGCCTCTGTCTACATCTGGGTCTCAGTATTAGGGTAGAATGAGATGACCCAGTAACAGAGTATTCTCTCTTATCTCCATTAAATCTGAGAAACTCGTAGCTTTGAGTTCTGTCTTTGACTATAAAATGGCTTGATTTAAAAATACACACCTTATGATAGAAGGGACCATGCCTGCCTTGTTCACCTTTGCATTTCCACAGCTAACACTGCCTAGCCCATGGAAGGTTCTCAATGTCTGTGTACATAAAGAATTAATTTATACGTGTTCATTAAGTGCTCCAAGTGATGCTGCAGAAACTAGATTCAGGTGGTACAGCCCAGGAAGGCATGACTAAGGGCCAGTGCGTAAAAGTGCCTTGGCAACAAATCTCAGGTCAATGGAGAAAGAAAGCCCCTCAGTTTTAAACGTTTCTAATATTTGAATGGGCTTCATTCTAAAAAAGTAAACTCATCATCAACCGGGGTAATGGAGCTAGCACTGGACGTTCACCTGTCAGGGAGAACAGTAAAATATGGTGGTGAAAGGCTTGGATTCAAGTCAGCCACTCCTGGGCTGGAGACCTGATTCTGCCACTTCATCGTTTTGTAATCTTGGGCAAGATACTTCATCTCTAAGTCTTAGGTACTTGATATAGCTGCTATGATTTCCAATTGAGAAAAACCACACATAAAACACTGAGCATAGGACTTGGCATATAATAATTGTTTGATCCATATTCACTATTATTGCCATGGTTATTAGAAGAAATGCATGCCTAGGAGGCAAATTTGAACTTCATGGGATCTGAAATAGCTCCCAGCTCCTCTGGGTATAGGAGACATAGGGGAAGTATTGTTATCTTGTTGGCAAATAATAACAATGTAATAGAAGTATCACCTGTGTGCTGTTTAAAATAGGTGGTTTTGTTATTTATTTTTAAAGTTGTTCCAGAACAGCCTCAAAACTTATCTTGTATACAGAAGGGAGAACGTGGGACCGTGAGATGCACCTGGGATAGAGGACAAGACACCCACCTGTATACTGCCTATACTTTACAGTGAGTGAGACTGTATTTTCACAGCTTTTTTGGTAGGTCTTCTCTTAGATGACATTTAGAAGTACCGAACAGTTCTAGTTTTACCAGAGAGAAGAAGCAATAAACACCTCTAGATAATTAGATACTTTAAAAATAATTCTAGTGTTCATCAAGTAAAACTGGTTTATTCATCTAAAGTGTGACTAACTCAGAGTTCTCTTCAGGGCATCCAAGGCCCATGTTGTAGTCGTTCTTCCCTGCTCTATAGGATTAAACTGGCTGCATTATATCCCTTTCCTTTTCTGCAGTTGTGGGCTCTTAGGGTCATGGTATAGACTCTTAGAGTCTATAAATAGACTCTTTTATGTGGTAGCATTCCATTTGCCTTGGAGGAGTTTCTTTTTAAAGCACCTTTGCCTGACCTGAGAGTTCACAAAAAGAGAGAGTCTGGGAGATTCTTTTCCTTGGAGTTGATTCTGTAATCCTCTCCAAAGATCCCGCTGGTAGCACTATGCCTACGTGAGTAGGAGATAAGGAAAAGGCAGTGGGGCTCAGGGTTCTGGTCTGTACTAGCATCTGGCATTTCTGTGCAGTAAATGCCAAGGTGGCCATGGATCCTTTGGATGATTGGATCTGTCCTAAGGAGCTAAGATGTCAGCCAGGGTTTTGGGAATTCAGACAGTGTAGAGATGGTTACTCACCCATACGAATGTCAAAAAGTCTCAGTCCTACCAAAAAAAAAAAGAGAGGGGTGAAGTATGGTCCTATTTATGACCACAGAATACAAATATTCCCATTGTGTATCCCCTAGTAGTAAAACTGACCTCAAAAATGTGAGGAATTTTAAATATATGAACATTTTGTTCCTTTGTGCTAAGAAGGCAACAGCACATAAAGTATCTTGCTAAACACAATCGTCTTTCATTTATAGGTTAAAGGGACCAAAAAATTTAACCTTGCAGAAGCAATGTAATGATCACTATTGTGATCATTTGGACCTTGGAATTAACCTAACCCCTGAATCACCTGAATCTAGTTACACAGCCAAGGTTACTGCTATCAACAGTCTTGGGAGTGCTTCTTCATTCCCATCCTCATTCACATTGTTGGACATAGGTATGTATTATTTCACTTTTTGTAAGTGTCGATCTTTAGCACGTGAATATTATTTTTTAAATCACTTGAATGTTCTATGTGTGATTGTTTCAAAAGGGACAGTGGTTCATGGAAAGTGGCCAGTAGGCATAGGCAAAGGATAGATGTTTCTTTGATGCAAGCAAAAGGATGTATGTCTCTAGAGCTATAGAGAGATGTTCAAAATGGGATATTGAACACTGTTCTCTCTGTTGGAGAAATAAGAGCCCCCTGGCCTCAAATCCCATGAAGGTACTGGCTGCCAGTGATACCATCTGACTGAGGCAAGGGTCATGTGAGGTTATTCAGGTGTCTTTTCACCCCCATGGCTACTCCATTGTTCTGAGATAGGCTGCATGTTGGCCTGCAGGGCCAGAGCAGCCAGGTGCCACCTATAAAGAAAGTGTATCATTGTACCAATCCATCTTCCTCAGAGAATACCTACCTCCACCCCTCTCATCAGCTTGGGAGCTAGAGTGAGCCAGTCCCAGCGCATTTCTGAGCAAATGTAATTGGCCCAGTTGAATCAGAGGCCAATCCCAGGCATTCCCAAGGTCTCAACATCCCATGTAGGACTGGGCTTCAGGCCTGCCTGAAGTTCTGGCCTCACACTATGTGTCTCTCTTCTCTCTCCCAAAGCACCTCTTTGCACGCATACTGCTAACTGTGAGTCTGAACGTCGGCATCTACTCTATATTTTCCTATCAAAGTTCTGCCTATTCTACCTTCCATCTCTTTACATTGATCATCTCTAGCCACCTTCTTTCCCTCTTATTCTTCTCTTCTATTCCTCTGTTGCTCTCTTTCCTATGGCTTTTCCTACCAATATTTCTTCTCCTTCTGAGGTGATCACCACTAACCACACCTCTACCTTCTCAGCCACTGGAACTCCTGGGTTTTGGCACATTGGTTTTCTTTCAATCATTGAATTAAATGGAATCGAAATTATTACTGATGTTCATCGTAGTTTAGTAAAAATGAGGGTAGATTAAAGGGAATTACTTTAATGATTTAGAAATGAATCCAACTTTTTCTTCTTTCTAAAAGCCAGGGACTACTCTCTTGTCTATTTCACCAAGTTTAGTAGCCATGCATCTGAGAAATGAGATTTGTTCAACTCCTTATGAGCCCATGTCAATACATAAGACAATTTCCAATTATGGAGCCTGAATCACACTTTTTTTTTGTCCTGGTTACCAGTGAGGCCTCTTCCTCCGTGGGACATCAGAATCAACTTTGTAAACGCTTCCGTGAGCAGGTGTACCCTTCAGTGGAGAGATGAGGGGCTGGTGCTGCTTAATCGACTCAGATATCGGCCCATTAACAGCAGGTCCTGGAATATGGTAATGGTCTCTAGAGTGAAGGGGAAACCAGGGAGGGGTTCTTAGTAGCAATGCCCAGATCTCTCTTTTCATACCAGCAAAATATGGAGTTTAAGAATATTTAGCCCAAAAGTACACATACACATTTGAGACATACCAGTCACTTACACTTCTGTTTATTAAGAAATATCTTAAAATTTGATCACTGATTCCAAAATTTTTTAAGCCACAGGCTTCTGTTAATCCACATTAATTTTCTACAATTTATTTCTAGTGAGTCATTTTTCCTTGTTATTTTACCCCCTACCCCATCATTACTTCCATTATTACTTTTTAGTAATTTTTTTTAACATTTTGGAAAGAGAAATATTAGGGAATGTTCAAAGAGGGGCTTATCTGAATTGAATATTCCAAAGAAAAAGCTTCACATTTTGATGTAATAGTAAACATTAATTTTTTTTTTTTTTTTTTGCCATGCCACGTGGCTTGTGGGATCTTAGTTCCCCTACCAGGGATTGAGCCCCAGCCCTTGACAGTGAAAGCATGGAGTCCTAACCACTGGACCACCAGGAATTTCCCTAAACATTAAATTTTTTACAATAAAAAATATAAGATTATAATTCCTTCCAGTATTTTGTAAAATATAATGGCTTATAATAATAACAAAGGATCAGCTCCACATGTAGAGAGGTATAATAATTAAATTTTTCACCTATAATTTTTCCTATATAATTTTCTTATATAATTAAATTTTTCTGTTTGGGACCAGTTTTATGTCTGTGTTAAAACATTCATCACATCCTAGTTGTAACCAAATAAAGAATAATCTCTAGTGTAGAAACAAGCTTCTTCAAGGCCCTTTTGAAAACTGGTAGTTTTCTATCTTGTTTTTCAGCTGGTTTCGGGATCCCCCCTTGGAATCCATATAGATGGATTCTTAGACCCAGGAGTTTTTTGTTTTATTAATGAGAAGCTATTGTTTCAGATTAACATCACGTGTATTCAGTAACCCAGTCATTGATATTTCTTCTTATTGAATGACAGATTTGAAAAGTAAAAAGCATTATCTGGTCTAGTTTTCCTACCTTTATTTAAATTAATTTAGTATTAACAGGCACTTTTTAAAATCTTGTTGGATTCAAGGTTAATGCCACAAATGCCAAAGGAAGACATGATTTGCTGGACCTGAAACCCTTTACAGAATATGAATTTCAGATTTCCTCTAAGTTACATCTTTATAAAGGTAGTTGGAGTGATTGGAGTGAATCATTGAGAACACAAACACCAGAAGAAGGTATGTGTCTAAAAAAAAACGGAGGGGAGGGAGGTGGATAGAGTGGAGGAAAGACAGGAGAGAGAGAGGAAGATGTAATGATTTCCTTGGAATAGAATCTCTAAAGAACTGTTACTGAATCAAAAAGTATGAGTGCATTAATTAACAAGCTCATTTTGACATTGACTTAAGTATTGAAGCTGTCCAGGGAGATATGTTTATATTGCTAAAAATTTTTTAACATTAGGTAAGTCCTACTCCTGTTTGCCACATGTTATCATGCTGGTTACAAGTTTATGCCTCAGTAATGTTTGATTATATCTCTTATTTCTATTTCACTTACTTTCTCAGTTACTTTCTCTTATTCCACAAAGCTGCAACCAGTAATTTCATTCCTTTATCATTAAACCTTGATACATTTTACCCTTTGGATTCTATGAAAATTAATATGGCTTTATAAGCCATACTAAAAGCTTGAAAAAAGGTAAACTCTGGAGACAACATTTTAAAATAAAGTTTAACATCTGGCAGTCTTCTCTCCTCCAAATGTTACAGCACTGTACTTCTTCAAACCTTTGATACTCACTGCTCGCATGAGTACCACTAGACTGCCCATAGCTATAAAGAGGAGATCAAATATACTTTTAAGTCTGATGGACTTTTCTTTTTGGTAATTATTGGGAAGACAATTTTATTGAAGTATAATCGAAAAAGCAAAAATGCTTATATGAACTTTATGACAATACTAAATCTTTGGAGATACAAGAAATAGCCATCTGAATATTAGTTTTCAAAAGCACTCAGTGATACAGTATACAGCTTCATAATTTATGAAAATTTGTTTCAGAGGAAAAATAATTGACATATAATCTGTTGCTTTATTATCTGGAGATTTTGAAGCATTAATGTCAGAAAAGCTAAGTCCTTATTTGTGAAACTTATAGATATGTGTGCATGTAAACTAGCCTAATGATTAAGCTACATTCATTTTCTGTGAGCTACTAGTGATTTTTGGTAACTGATGACACTTATCAGTGATACTCCAGTGACTTTCAAGGATGTAAACTATTAATAAAATAAATAATATATAAATTGTAGAATAATTATATACTCTTCCTTTCTTCTGACAATAATTGCATTTCGCTATTTAAAAAATATTTTTAAATGAATTCATTCAGCAAATTATAATTTATTCCTCTCATTTTATGATAAAAATCTCTTAAATTAATGTTGAGCCACTTTTTCTCTGTTTAAATGTGTGTCATTTTTATACTCCGGAGCTTACTCTTATTATCCTTTTATCACAATGTCAAAGTAATGCATTTTAAAAATACCTCATGGATTTTTAGACTTTATTTATACATAATACAGATAAAATTCTTGGAAATGGGCCATATTTTATGTCCAAGTCCAAGGTAGTAAATAGGCTGAAAATTTTTAAGTTATATCACATTAAGCTAAAGTATAAACTAGGGAAACTCTGGGCTTGTAAATTCTTATCATTTTTACTCACACTTGATAATGACCCATTTAGAGATGTATGAAAAGGTTTTTCTTTCTTTCTTTTTCTTTCAAGTGTTTATCTGTTGCATTAAAAACCCAAGTCAGGATGGTAACTTTCTCATATCCTATAAAATAAACCACCATCATAACAATGAGTGCAGCAACTTGTTACGGTTATGAACTCGTAGATGGTTATGAATTGAACCTAGGAAGCTGGCTTATTCAGAGTAATTGCAAACATTCATAAAGACAGAAACGCATTCTCTGAGATACACCACGCTACCAAGCTCTGCTGGTTTCCTTTCAGTGTCTGAATCTCCCTTTTTTGTGTTTGATCTTTCTGTGGGTTGTTGTAGGATCTCTTTTCTCTTACTCTAAACTTCATGGTTTTCACCTCTAACCGCTGTTCCTGTCATCAGTTTCTGTATGAAACACCAACTGATGTAAACCTAAAAGGTGTGAATTTTTTTTAACACTATTTCCTTTTGACCCCTGAGATGTGTACGGATATATAACTTGGCATTTAAAAAAAAAATACTAGTAAGCTTTTTTCTTTTTTTTTTTTTTTAGTTACTCTCTAAAACTGAATGATCTTATGGTAGAGCTTTTTCTTTGCAGCCTTGGCTACTCAAAACAGAGCAATACGTTATCTCCTGGTGGATTGGGCACAGTTATTTATAGCACTCCAGCAGAGACGGAGGGTATTATTCACTCCATATGGCCCTTTCCCATGTCATTAAATTCAACTCTTGTCATGGTCCTCCATGAAAAACACTTTTAAAATGACCACTAAGTAAGGGGTGGAAGGAAAGAGATAACTTTCTTATGTTTAGGAGGACAGTCCAGCAATCAGTAACCATCAGTGGGCCTGATACTGGGAAACAAGCAATCATATTTTACTTCTAGTGGGAAAACAGTCTGAATTTGGGCTGCATAGTGTCCAAACATGCCTGAGAATATGCCCAGATGTTGGGGGGAAGGCACTCCCTCATCATTTTGAACACCCAGGAGGAGACTCCAAAATAAAGATGAATGAGCCATTCCTTAGAGCTGTATCATCAGTTACGTGTTTCTGTCTGTTCATTCACCATTTTTCAGTCTTATTTATATGTTTGGTCTTGCTAAATGTGACTGTGAACAATTAATAAAGGAAGTGTTAAATGCTCATACTAGTGCCAGAGCAGCAAAGGAGGAGTCCTCCCCCACTGTGGTGATGGCATAGGTGACTGGTGAGAGATCCCAAAGAGGAGAAAATGCAAGGCTACCAGCTGCAGCCACCCATGTTCACATTAAGAAGCTAGACAATTATTCATTCATTTGTGACTTTGAACTATAGCTAGGATAGGTTAGGTGTGAACAATTAAATACTAGAGGTTATTTTACCATCTTAGTTAGCAAGCAAGATGGTAAGTCTAGCTTAGGAGTCAGCAAACATTTGCTATAAAGGTCCATATAGTAAATATTTTCAGCTTTGCAGACCATATGATCTTTGTCACAACTACTAAAGTCTACTGTTATCACAGGCAAGCAGCCATTGACAGTATGACAAATACATAGACAAAGCTGTGTCCAAAATTTTATTTTTGCACACTGAAAATTGAATTTTATAAAATTTTCATGTCACTAAAAATGATTCTTCTTTTGACTTGTTTTCAACCATTTAAAAATGTGAAAACCATTATTATTAGTTCACTGGCTATACCAAAACAGGGAATAAGGAATCAGCCAGATTTGGTCCATGGGCCATAGTTTGCTGACTCCTAAACTAGCTAAACTTGAAACTATTATACTTGCATCTTTTTTGCCTAAGGCTTCAGGAAATGAGAATGAATGGTTCTTTACATTCTAAAGGGATTTACCTACAAACATTTTCATTAGAGGGAAAATGTTATGTTTTAGATCCAGTGAGTGTCCCTACCCTTTTTTCTTCTTCTTGTGGTCTCTTCTAAGCCCAACATCTATCCTGGAAGAAGTAAATGCCTGAGCTTAACTATTTGACAAGGTAGTGATCACCCAAATGGGAAGAAATGTTTTCCATGAAGCCCTCCAAAAGAAGCCACTGGGGGAAAAATACTTCTCTGGATGATCTGTGAGGAATGTGTGTATATCAGGAACTATGCCAGGTGCTCAGACATAATGATAACCAGTCAGATCCTCAGACTCAAGAGCTTATAGTCTATCTTGGAACGTCACGGAAAGATTCCTGGAAGAGATGACACCAAGAAAAACCTGCAAAGTCCAAAGGGAATCTTGTGGCCTTCCTCCATCTGGAACATGTGGTCTCCAAGGTTATTGCAGTAGAAGAAAAGAGCTATTTCCTCCTAGAAGTACTTGATTCTCTTGAATTCTGTGAAATCCCTTGTTCCTGGTTTTTACTCTACCATGTTGGTCCGTTCTTCTTTGTCTCTTTTGCTGGCCATCTTTCTCTTTTTAATCTCAATCTGTAGGGCTTTATATTGGACCCCCTTCTTTTCCCAGCTGACCTCATTCAGTCTCATGGCTCTAAAACTAGATAGGTAGGTGAAGAGAGAGAGAGAAAGATAGAATATAGTTTCTGTCCTGGACTCTTTCCAGAACTTCAGGTTTGTGTTCCAATCACCTATTCCATATCTTCACTTAGATATCAACAGACATTCTAAACCTCACATAGCCTAAACAGACACTTTTATTTTTTTCTCCAAAGCAAAATGTTTCCAAAATGCCTCTGTTTCAATCTTTCCTATTGTGGTAATTGACACCACCATCTTCCTAGCTACTCAAGTCAAAAATGCAGAAATCATCCTTAACTTCTCCTTTTCTCCGATCCCCTCATACCAGCAGTTGACTCTTCTAAAACATTCAAAATGCATTCATTCTTTCCATTGCTACTCTGACTATCCTAGTTTAAGCTACTTTCTCATTACAAAGTGTAACAATAAAATGAACACTTAGAAACCCACCATTCAGCTTAAATGCTATAAAATTACCAATATATTCTTACCGTGTCATGCTTCACTATACATAACCACTATTCTGGGCTGTGTGTTTATATCATCCTCATACTTTTTCTCGTAGCTTTCAGAAATGTATGTATTTCTAAACAGTGATTAGTTTTGCTTATTTTTGAGCTTAATCAAAATTATATGTGTATGTAATCTTTTGCAACTCACTTTTTTCCCTTGGCACTCTAACATGAGGCCTCCATTGACTTTAGTATGGATGAAACATTTCTGCTTCTATTAAGAACAAGCTCTTCACTTGTGATCTGGATGTTGAAAGGTTATGTTTCTTTAAGAAAAGAAAAGATGGTGGAGTATTCAGCTATGTCAAATGCTGCCAATAAATCCAATGAAATGAGAATAGAGAAGTGATCATTAGATTTGGCAAAATAGCATTCATTGCCGACCAGGAGCAGCATCAGTAGTGTGATGGGGACAGAATCAATTGGCATTGCTTGAGAGTGAATGTTAGGTGAGGGAATAAAGACAGTGACAATTCACAACTCTTCAAGAAGTTCTGTGAAGGAGAGCAGAAATGTTGGGCAGTAGCTGGAGCAGGATGTGGTATTAAGAAATTCCCTATTTGTTTTTGCTTTTAGGATCAGAGATAATACAGTATATTTGCAAGGTGATGATAAGGTCCCAGCAGAGAGGGAGAAATTAATGATACAGGAAGTAGGATAATGGTGGGAGAGAGATCCTTGATGAAGCAAGAGGATAGGATCCAGAACTCAAGGGGTTGGTCTTTGATGGAGGTGGGCATGCTTCATCCACAGTAAAATCAGTAGGG
The DNA here is from genome assembly GCF_003676395.1 of Aethalodelphis obliquidens. Lineage (NCBI taxonomy): Eukaryota > Metazoa > Chordata > Mammalia > Artiodactyla > Delphinidae > Aethalodelphis > Aethalodelphis obliquidens. The sequence goes on from NW_020837957.1 coordinate 4,866,286, forward strand.
GTGCTGTGTTAGGGAATTGATGGGGAAGTTCGAAAGTTTCCAGGGTGGAAAGATTAGGGAATCCCTCTCTGATTGCTTCCTTTTGCTCAGTGAAGAAGTTGAGAGAATCAGATCATTGGAAGTGAGCAGGTGGAGGGAGGGACAGTACCAGCCATTGGGAAGGAACACCAGGGTGGATGATGAGCCACCAAAAATAGTGACAGAAAGGAGTGGAAAGAGAGAGTGAACCAAGTGTTGAAAGTTATCAAAGAGGAGGAAGGGTGGGAGCATCTGTGTAGGGCTTCCCATGGAGACATAGCAGGGGGTAACGTATAAAGGCAAGAGTATACCACTAAAAAATTGTTTAAGCAAATGGGTGTTTGTAAATCTGTTTGAGTTATTTGAAACTAGATTTTAGAGAAACGTATCACAGCCCAAAGAGTGGACGTGGAGTAACCAAGATGGCAAATGACTTTTCTCTATCTTGTCCTGCTTGGAGCATGGTTTGGACCAAAATATTCTCATGGGTTCAATTTAGCCCACTACCTGAAATCTCTCAAGATATTCCTTTTTCATATTTACTTTGTGTTAAATTCTCCATTTTCACTGTTCTTAGAGATCTTTCTGCTCCACTCCACTGCCTGCTCAAATCTCTGTGGAGGGATTGCTTTCCATTTGCAATTCAATTGCTCTTGTTTACGCCCTTGCACTTGCCTTGGCTTCAGAGACGGATGCTAACCTCAGAAGTAGCACATGGCTTGGCCCTGATTTATTTACCACATGTGCTGTTTCACAGAATCCTAGAATCTTGGGATTTAGAGTTGAAAGAACCCTCGAGGTCAGTTAGGTCAGTTAAACTGATCTTCTGCTTAATTTAGGATGTCCTCTTTTTTCATATTGGTGATTCCCTCCTCTTTAACCCAGTGGTTTTTTCCTTTACCTTGAAGGTACATTCATCTCAGGAGAACTGACTTCCATTTCTCAATATTCATATTTTTAATCATTTGTACCCATCTTTTTTTTGTCACTTGGACATATGGGCCTTTGACTTACCTTTTCTCGTCTACCCATAGTAGTTTTATCTGTCTTTTGTTAGATAACACTGAGGTTAGAACTTTAAGTGATTTTATGACAGTTGAATGTCAAAGATTGTCTCTAATATTAGCCCTTAAGTTGCTCTAAGCAGAAATGGTTTGACATTCCTGGTCATGAAATTTTACGCTTGACACTCATACAGATTCAGCTAATGATTTCTCTCCCATAGAGGCTTATGCTGCAAGTGGGCACCATTAAAATTTCAGCTTCACTTGCAATTTATCCTGTGAACAAAATATGACTCTAGAATTTGATTCTTAGCTCTGTGATAATCTGGTAGGTTGTAGAGGCAATGAGTGACAATGAGAGGCAATGAGGCAATGAGTGTTCCCTTTAAATTTCTTACCAATATGTAATTGACTGAAGACATTTAGCACCATGGAACACGTCCACTGGCTTTGACATTGAGCACACCCAAGTTTCCAAATCCTGATTATGTAGTCAATGTCTGGGTATCTAGTTTGTGGAGTGTTCAGATCTTTGCTCAACACGGTGGACTGTAACGGACGAGCGGGGTCTTTGGAGACAGTGAGACCTGGGCTCGGCTCTTAGCTTTGCCATCACCAGCTCCACGCTTTTTGTAAATCACTTAACATTTGTCAACCTCCTTGTCCTCAGCTGCAAAACAGGTATAATCACATGTACCCTCTGCCTTGTGTGAGGATTAAGTGAGATCATGCATATAAAGTATCCAAAGATTACCTGGCACATGGTAGGTGGTTAATAAATGTCAGGCCCCCTTTCCTTCTGTTGCCTGTGCTTTTTTCCTTTTATGCATCTGGACTAGCAGAAAAAAAGTTCTGAGCTTGACTCCTGGCTCCCTGTAATCCTGAACGATTGAGAGCACTTTCAGAATGTCTTCTGTACACATTTCTTACTTCTAATTCCTGGCTGCAAGGGTAAATACTACCACTGGTGGGAAGAGAAGGGGAAGAAAAGAAGTGAATGTTTAGAAATAAAAAAAGAGAGACAAAGGCGAGAGAGGCAGGAAGAGGAAGTGACAAAGGAAGAGAATAGAAAGGTGTACCTGATGGAGGATGTAAGTTTTATAGAGAAATCATAACCCTTCACAGAGCCAGGCAACCGCATGATGCAGAGCAAAGAGCACAGGCTATGTGATAAAACAGAGCTGTGTTCAAAGCCTGGCTTCTCCGATGATTGGTTCTGGAACCTTGATCAAGTTCCTTAACTTCTCAGTACTTCAGTTCTCAAAGGAAGAAAACACAGCAGCAAAATTTACTGAGTACTTACCATGTGTCAGCACTCTTCCGTTCATTTACATTCTCACAACAGCCCCATCTGATGTGTAGAATTACTGTCCTCATTTGACAGATGAGGAACCTGGCTTGAGGACATGGTAAACATTTGTTCAGGATCACAGAGCTGGGATTTGCCCATAGACAGTCTGGCTCTGGAGCTCACACTTTAACCACTGCACTGAAGCTAGTGCATCACGGGGCTGAGGAGGACGGGAGATGTAATTGAATGGGCCCACAAAGGGCCTGCCCATAGTATGTGCTGGGACATGTGCTCCCTCCCTGTCCTTCTTTCTCTTCTCCCCTTTCTGGCTGTTTGTCTTCTGCTCTCCAGATGGGACTTAGTTTCTGGAGATTTCCATCTGGTTAAATGGAACTTGCTGCTCCAAAAGGAACCCCAAGATAGCCTCACCCTAATATACTCTGAATGTCACTGTTACACAAGTAAAATTGGTGCAATTGAAGCCGTTTTCAGGGATTGCTTCTGCTGATTCCACCCCTGGCTGTAAATCAAAACAAATCTGACAGTGGGAGAAATAAAACTACTTGACCCATTCATACACACACACACACACACACACACACACACACACACACACTCTTAGACACAGGAGTTGATTATTCAGTTTCTTTTCAAGTATGTTCTATTGACTTTCTCAAATTAAATTAGGTAATATTTGACCATCGTCTTATGGATTGGTGATTATTTCTTCTATGAGTTCAGCCTGTGTTTCAGCATCAAGTAGATAATATTGCCTGGTTTTTTCATTTGCTTATTCATCATTTAACAAAGAGTAACTGGGAGTCTGTTACATTCTAAGCATTGTGCTAGGTATGAGGAGTATTAAGATGAATGAGATAGGCCTCCTTGCAAATAGATTATTGTCTAGTGATCATAAAACCAAATAATTATACTCCAGCATAAGTTCAGGAACGGAGATGAACACAAAGTTCATCATTTGTATTTTGTATTTTTACAGGATCAAAAAAATGTTTCCCTTATGATTTATGTTTATTTTTCTATTGAGAATTCTTTCTGCATTCCAATAAAAAAGAATTAACCAGACGTACTTTCTTTGAGTTGTTTTACTAATACACGTTTTAAGAGTAAGTTAAGAATCTAATTTCCTCGTCATTTTTTAAAATTTGTCTTCAAGGTAACCTTGTTTTTTCTGACTTCTGTAGTCAGAGATATATACATGTTCATTGTGTAACAGCAGAAAAAGGAAGATACTGGGACACAAAGAAAATTGAAATTATCCTATAATCCTACTCCCCCTGAATTATTTAATGAATAACCAATTGACTTCCAAAGTCTTCATATTGTATAGATATATATGTATATATGAAACTGTTTTTTTTCCCCTTCAAAACAGAGCCTACTGGAACATTAGATGTCTGGTACATGAGACAGCACATTGACTACAATAGACAACAGATTTCTCTTTTCTGGAAGGTAAGTTTGCAGTGTCCACTTAAAATTCAGGAGAATTATAGATTTGGGTTTTTTGTTTTGTTTTTGTTGAGGTATAATTGACATATGAAGAGAATTACATATTTGAATGATAAGTTTCAAGGCCAGAAAAAGACCTTCTGTTTCCATAGTGACTTTGGTATGAGCCTTCAGAGTCTGTGTTGGAGCTCATTTTCTCAGCCAGATCCTCATGATGCTTGATTCTGTGTCATTTATTTTTCCCAAACAAGGGTGAGAACTCTGACTTCCTGCCTCCACACAATCACATCTTTCCCTCACCCACTTCCAGTCAGATCAAGGTTCCCTCCCATCCCCGAGCATGTCCACCCTTTGACCCCACTCAGTACACCTTCTCTTCTGATTCATACAATATGCCCAACAGTGACCATGCAACCTCACTTATTCATTTGTGGGGAAATTAAAGCTGTGGATGTTTAAGAATATGGTTTCTTGCAAATCAAAACTACAATGAGGTATCACCTCACACCAGTCAGAATGGGCATCATCAAAAAATCTACAAACAATAAACGCTGGAGAGGGTGTGGAGAAAAGGGAACCCTCTTGCACTGTTGGTGGGAATGTAAATTAATACAGCCACTATGGAAAACAGTATGGAGGTTCCTTAAAAAACTAAAATTAGAACTACCATATGACCCAGCAATCCCACTACTGTGCATATACCCTGAGAAAACCATAATTCAAAAAGAGTCATGTACCAGTGTTCATTGCAGCTCTATTTACAATAGCCAGGACATGGAAGCAACCTAAGTGTCCATCAACAGATGAATGGATAAAGAAGATGTGGTACATATATACAATGGAATATTACTCAGCCATAAAAAGAAATGAAATTGAGTTATTTGTAGTGAGGTGGATGGACCTAGAGTCTGTCATACAGAGTGAAGTAAGTCAGAAAGAGAAAAACAAATACCATATGCTAACACATATATATGGAATCTAAAAAAAAAGGTTCTGAAGAACCTAGGGGCAGGACAGGAATAAAGATGCAGATGTAGAGAATGGACTTCAGGACACAAGGAGGAGGAAGGGTAAGCTGGGACAAAATGAGAGAATGGCATGGACATATATACACTACCAAATGTAAAATAGATAGCTAGTGGGAAGCAGCTGCATAGCACAGGGAGATCAGCTCGGTGCTTTGTGACCACCTAGAGGGGTGGAGTAGGGAGGGTGGGAGGGAGACTCAAGAGGGAGGAGATATGGGGATATATGTATATGTATAGCTGATTCACTTTGTTATGAAGCAGAAACTAACACACCACTGTAAAGCAATTATACTCCAATAGCGATGTTAAAAAAAAAACCAAATGGAAAACAATATGTTTTCTATGGTCATTGAAAAGGGAAAGGATGGAAAAAAAGCTGCTCTACCTCAGGAATACTAATAATAGTAGAAAATAATAGGAATAGGAAAAGAAGGCAGCCCTTACGAATAGTAGTAAAAGAGTAGTAAACTGGACAACCTTCCAGAAAACAATGAGGCCTAATGTTATTACAAAATGTAAAAGTTTTACAGAGTACTGAAAGCTGGCATTATCGTTTCACTTAATCCTTACAAAAACTCTAAGAGGTACATACTAGAATCCCCACTAACACATGAAAACACTGAGAGTCCAAGAAAGGAGGTTCTTCTCAAAGTCACCCACCTACTAAGTGCAGAGCTGGGGCTGAAACCCATCCAGCGCTCTTTCTGCTACAGCATGACTCATCTTTGTCCCAAAAAATAACTATTTGAATTGAGCTACTGATTGGCATGTTCATAAGAAGAGGTTTTATTTCCCAAAACTTACATCCCTTTTACGACAGTTCTTCCAGTTAAGGGCAAATAAACAGTTTTGGAATTATGAAGCTGATGAGCATGAAACCAGAAGTCAGACTAATGAAGTCCTCTGGTGGGGTTAGCTGGATAGATTTTGATAATTGCAATCTTCTTCAGTTTTAAGAAATGAGCTCTTGCTCCCTCTTTCCCTTTCTCTCTCTCTCACACACACACAAAATGTCTGGCATAAGAGGAGTCTACTATAAATAGCTTGGTGAGTCATAATCAAGTTCTTCCCTTCGAAACTAAAGCTGCAGCTTAAAATTTATCTTAAAATAAAGCATTGTTAATAGCAAGATTATTCCTAAAGCAAGGCGTTTAGAGCAGCCATGATTTGTAAATAGTATAGAAGAACCCAGCTCAATTCCTGGCTATTGGTTTTCATTTTCAGAAGTAAGCAACTGGTTAAAACGAATATTCTTCCTCCCATAAAGATCACTCCTCCCAAAATGTACTTTACAGTTATCTGAAAAGATACTCTGTTCTGGTCCCATTTCACTCCTCTCTACTCTAGGGTTTCTCTCGGTAGAATGAGGGTAATGAGCCTGGTACCTGCAAAGCTGACAAGGCCATCATAGCGCCCAGTCAATGAGAAGACACAAACGCAGAAAAATCACGGGGGCCACCAAGGAAAAATTAAATGATACTGCATCATGATTTTTATCCTAACAGGGTAAGCAATGTGCCTGGTGCTATATCTGTGTATACTGTCACAGAGAGAATTTAGAACAGGCACGAGCAGGGTACCCTGAAACCAACGTCAGAGCAAAGTCAAAATAACTATTTGTTAGCCAACAGGTAATGCTTAGCAAGCTTGCGTATGCAAACTCCTCTCTGCTACTCATCTTGATCCTGTCGCTATTCCTCACGAAGCTTAGATTCTAAAATGAAGCCTTGAAATTCAAAGAGGCTTTAAAGCTCTGCTAGTCCACGCTTTCTCTCATAAACATTGCTCCCAGCCCAGCCAGGACAGACAGATATCTGGGACCTTCTGGGACAGGGAGAATCGCTTTGGAGGAAGCCCATGCCTCAATGGCATCTCTTATTGAGAAGTTAGAAAATCTTTCCTTTTGTGGAGCCAGAATTGTGGGCCCAAGAAGATGCTTTGGGCTGGAATCGATTTGAATAAGAAACCAAAAATGTAAATACTAGAAGCTTCTATAACCTTGTGCCAGATGGTAGTCGTGACAGGGCACCTTCAAAACCTTCAGTGATGGTCCAGCCTGAGAAAGGAAAGTTGGACCCAGTCTTCAGTTTTATAGGGTCATTGCAGGATTTAGTCCTTCTCTGTCGAATCCTGGGCTTCTTCAACTGCCTCTCCACCCACCTGGGAGAGGCAATTAAACCCCGGCTGGAGTTGCTGAGATGAGCAGTCCTGCTCTGGACCCCAGAACCACGGATCCCAGACCTCTAGAGCCAAAGGGCATTTAAGCAGCATGCAGTTCTAACACTCATTTTACAAACACGGAAACTGAGGTCTAGGGAGGGGAAGTGATTTCCCATGAGAGGATTCCATGATGTGGTGCTTGTGCTGGAAGCCTTTCCTGGGCGGAAATACTGCCCTCTGGAACCACCCCTCTCCCACTCATCCGCCTGGGGATTCCTCTTGCCCCCCTTAGGCAGGCTTGGGAGTCTCACATACAGGGCTGTGCTGTGACACAAGGAACTCATCTAAACCTCAGGCTAGAAAGAAACACTGTAGCCGGATCAAGTGCTTTGTGGTGGGGCCTCAGTCAGACCACACTGGGGAAAGGAAGCAAAGACGTGTGTGGTGGCTGATTTTTCTTTTTTCACTTTGATCAATACTGGGAAACCAGATAAGGGGGACGCCCTGCCACTGCAAAGGGGAATTTGGGGCTTTGGCACCAGAGGAAGCCCCAAGTAAAACCCCATCAGCCTGTGAACAAAGAGAGAACACGTTTCTCTTGCAGATAGGGAGAAGTGAGATGACCTTTCATTTTTGTAGGATGTTTACACTAGGGGAGAACAGCTTGGTGCTGAATGGGTGCAGCCCCGGTGTGTGTGGAGGGAGTTGAGGATGTGTGAATGTGCGTGTCTGGAGTGGTGTGTGTGCATGTGTGTTGTATATGTGAGTGAGTGCACATGTGTGTGAATGCGTGGGAGTTTTGTATGTGTGGGAGGGATGTGAGTGTGTGGGTGTGTATATGTGAGTACGTGTGTGTGTGTGCGGGCATGTATGTTATGCATGTATGTGTCTTAGTATAATAAAATACCATAGACTAGGGGCTTATAAATAACAGAGATCAATTTCTCACAGTTCTGGAGGCTGGAAGTCTGAGATCCAGCTGTCAGCATGGTTGGGTGAGGGCACTCTTCTGTGTCGCCGACTTCTGTTGTATCCTCACGTGGTGGAAGGGGCTAGACGGCATTCTGGGGTCTCTTAGAGAGTGCTAATCCCACCCATGGGGGCTCCACCCTCAGGGCCTAATCAACTTGCAGAGGCCCCACCTCCTGACACCATCACATTAGGTGTTAAAGTCCAACATGTGAATCACCCTCCGCAGTGAGTAAGTGTGAAGGTGTGTGTGGGATACATGTGGGTATAAGTGTGGGTGTATATGTGTGGGTGTTTGAGTGTGAATGTGTATGAATGTATCTATATGCGTGTGATTTATGAAGGTGGGTGTGCGAATATGTTGAGGGTAAAGGAGACCTTTGATGTTCTGGTTCCCACATAGTTACTCATTTTCCCACACCTTGGTTTCTCCGAAAAACTCCATTTCCTCAAAAATATCCTGTACTATTTTTTGCCATAGTTGCTTTTTAAAAATTTTTTAGTTTTAAATTTTTGGCCACACCACGTAGCTTGCAGGATCTTAGTTCCCCAACCAGGGATCGAACCCATGCCCCTGGCAGTGCAAGCCAGAGTCGTAACCACTGGACCGCCAGGGAGGTCCCCATAGTTGCTTTTAAGAGAAAAAATACTTTCTATGTTGAAGCCAAAAAGTAGAACCTAATCTATGAATCAAGCAAAAACACCTGGGTGTTGTTAAAACAGTAAATGCAATAGCAGGTAGAAACTGTTGCTGTGTTACCAACAGCCTCAGTGTTGGGTTGGAGCCCTTTAAGGGGTGGGGGGAGGAGTGTCACCAATTCTTTCCCTCAGATTCCCTCTATCATCTCCTTCTGCACAAACTTTCATACCGTTTCCTTTGCTTTGACAAAGCATTTCAATCCATGATTCCAGCACACTTTTCCTTCAGTTAATACAGCTTCTATCCTTTAAGAAGAAAGTCACTTCGCATATATATGGGGATGATGTATGAAAAGATATGACGATGGGTTAAAGCCACATTAACCTTTCCAATTTCCTCTGTAAATTTCTTCAGTGTCCTCTCACTGTCTCGATCATAGCAAGTCACAAACTTTCTGAAATGGTGGTTTGGGCCATGGGTCTGGAAGAGAAATACCTGTGTGCAGATGGAGCTGAATTCACTCCTTCATTCACTCACTCATTCATTTATTCATTCAAGCAAACACATACATGAAAACCCCTCTTTAGGCCTAGAGCCCGTGCTGCATGTGGGGATATGGAAGTGAACAAGCCAGGTCCAGGCTCCATGCCCTTGAGCTCACAGTCCAGCAGGAGGACAGAAATAGCAAGGAGGTGGTGAGGGCCCTCAGGTTCAAGGAGGGGTTCAAGGTTCGGCTGGGGGGGATGATGGCCAGGCAGGGGAAGGAGTGAGGAGTCGGAGAGGACCTTTCAGAATGTAATACTGCAGATTTCAGCATCGTCCATTCTCCATGCAGCTGACTAACTTTGTGAACCATAGAACAAAGTGGAGCTCAGGCAATGAGTGAGTCACTGCAGTTAAAAGATGGAGCATCAGAAGGACAAAGGGCATAGGAGAGTCTACACATCGAAAGATAGGCCTGACAGTCAGAATCCCACGTGAGTTTCTGCTTTTTAGTTTCTTAATTGGTTGGAAGGATTTCGAGGTGTGGGTAAAGTGAGTCCACAGTCGAGTTGCTGAGGGTTAAATAGGGTGAAGTTTTTGTTTGTTAGCTTGTTTTTTTAAACAATTTTAAGGATAAAATCTTTTGGAATAGTTTAAATCTTTAGAAAATATCACGTATAAACTGCCCCTTAAATTGTTAGTATTGATTCTGTCCAGGTGTTATTAAAGTTTTCTGACCCTAAAAAAAAAGAGAAGTTAATACTGGAGCTCCCCAGAAGAACAAGTTAGTCAGGACAAGGATGGGAGAACATTTGACAGGAGAACCCCTGGGGACATGACTTTGGCTTGAAGGATCACATTAGTGAAGTGCTATCCCATAGAAATATAAAGCAGGCCACGGATGCAAGCCACGTGCATAATTTAAAACTTTCTTGTAGGGCTTCCCTGGTGGCGCAGTGGTTGGGAGTCCGCCTGCCCATGCGGGGGACGCGGGTTCGTGCCCCGGTTCCTGGAAGATCCCACATGCTGCGGAGCGGCTGGGCCCGTGAGCCATGGCCGCTGAGCCTGTGCTCTGCAACGGGAGGGGCCACAGCGATGAGAGGCCCGCGAACAGCAAAAAAAAAAAAGAAAAAAAAACTTTCTTGTAGCCACATTTTAGAAAGTAAAAAGAAACAGGGGGACGATTTTAATAATATATTTTACTTGCAGATATATTTGGAATGTTATCATTTCAACATGTAATTGATTTTAAAAATATGAATGAGCTATTTTACATTCTTTTTTTCCTACTATGTCTTTGACAACTGGTGTGTCTACTAAGTGCCAGTATGGCACAGTGGCCAGGGGCTCACCCTCCAGATAGCAGCCCGTCTCAGGTCAGGAGAGCCCCGTTTTGAAGGCTGCAGAGCTCCCTCCTGTAGTGGACAACAACCAGTGTCCTGAGCCTTAACAAGCAAGATAGAAGAGAGATAGGGAATCTTTTGGTTCCAAAGGTGGGGAAAAAACTGGGTGTTTTATATTCACTTGTTCAATGAAGTAATTCATTTGGATAAACAGCTACCCTCGAACCATAGAAGTCAAGAAGAAAGAGAAAAGAGCCAGCCCCGTACACCAGTTTACAGCACAGCCTCAGACTGTTGAGACCAGAAGCGGCTTATTCAGTACATTCACTTGGTCTCTTTCTCCCTGTCTTTGTCTTTGGTGAAAGAAGAATATTCCAACCTGTATCACATTGCACTGAAGGGATGAATTCTTTGGCCTCCTCATATGAAAGGGATTCAGTAAAAGTAGACAGTATTATTTGTAACCTGGTTTATATTGATGGAGGACAAAGGTCTATTGTAAATCCCCAGGGAAGATTGGCTTCCAGGAGCCTGAGGCCCTTATATAATTATAGGAGGTATCCAACCTCAGAATCAATGTTTAAATACAAAAGCAGCAGATGGGAAGATTAGTTTTGCTGCAGTATTCAACTCTCTCTCCTTCCCTTTCCCAACCCTGTCTCATCACAGGCTGGCACAGCATTTCTGGAGATATTTTCAGACAGAACAGGTTGCTTTCCCTTGCTTACTAGTCACACATACTGTACCAGATGCAATGCAGGGAATTTGGGTTGGATAGCAGAATGTGGTCAGTGACAAAGATAAGAGTAAGTAGCAGAGAATTAACAGAAGATAGAAAACAGAGATGGAAGGGGAGTTAAAGCTTTGCTCTTAAAAAGTTTCCATTATTTTGCTGTTTTCTAGCTGTAAAACAAGATAGACATCATTATGCCCGGGTAACGACCAGGAGGTATGACTATCAATTAAATCAGTTCAGAGTAGCGGAACACCTGGGGGATGCCTACTACGTGCCAGCATGCCAGCAGTTAAGACTTCATTCTCCAGATAGAGCAGCTGTGCTAGCTGGGTTCAAGCTCCAGCTTTACCACTTACTTTGTGTTCCTGAGCAAGGCGCTTAAACTCTCTGTGCCTTACTTGCCTCATGAGTACCGTGCAGATAATAAAAGTATATATAACATGAGGTTGGTATGAAAATAAGAATTGTGAAAAGTGTTTGCCAGGTCATTCTTAGGAGGCGGACACTGGTCATGACACTGAGGATGCAAAGACGAACTGACAGGCTAGTGGGGAGATAGGTCCACAGATGGAAATTTCCAGTACAGTGATTTTTAAAACTTCCAGGTGAGGATTGTCTTCACTTTGGACTGGGGTTGCTGAAGGCAGTCATAAGTTCTGAAGTCAAGGTACCCAGACTTAAACCCACAAATTGCATATACTTTGTAATCAACTGTATGGCACTGGTGAAACTTCCATAGAGAGCTGTGGTATAAGCCAGGTCAAGATTAATAGAAGAGCCATATAAGTATGATGGGAAAAGTGCCAATTATGATGATTTTTATATTAGAGTTAAGTGAGGGAAGAGTACCCACCAAGTGTCTTCATATCTCTCATGCACCAAACACTCTTTTGAAACAGTTTACTTCCCTTAGCTCATTGAATCCTCCAATAAGCCTATGCTGGATATAGAATTATCCTCATTTTACAGATGAGGAAATTGAGGCTCAGAGAGGTGAAATAACTTGCCCAAGGTCATGTGGCTGCTAGGTTGTGGAGCAGAAAAGCAAAAGATCTTCCCGAATAACAAGAACCAAGTCAGCAGTGTTCCAAAACCAAAAAAAAACCCAAAAAATCTTCACAGATAAAGCTGTGACTAATAAGTATTCAAACTGCCCAGCTTTCCAACGGGTCTTGATTACAGACTCTCTTCTCTGATACAGGCTAAGCTCTAACAGTTTTTTAAAAGTTATTATTTGCATCAGGGGAAGTTCAGAAGTAAAATATTACTTTATTATAAGTACAGTCGTTTTTTCGAAGTCTTAAGAGGAAATGATTTATCAATTCACAGAAACACCTTTCCTATAATATACTTCAAAACACAAACGGGGCACGCATTCACAAATGCATCAGACTTTGTCCTTTCTTGGATTACATTCACCAAGTTATTTTTGACGCTGAAAGCCTTTTCAGGCAGCAGAATTCTTATAATGGTTTATGAGGGAGCTGTTCACTCTTTGCTTCTCAGACAAAGCGAAGTCAGAAAGGCTACGCTCACTAAGTTTAGATCATTTTCCACAGGGCAGAGCAGAAAGAAGACTGAAGGGAGAGAGGCAGTGGACAGCTTTTCCTTTTTAGTGTATTCTTACCAGTAGGAGAGGGTGACAACAACAGTAGGACCACTGGCTTGAAACCCACTCTCAGCACTGCCCAAGAAGGGACAAGAAGTACCCTGTCTTTGAGATGCTCCTAGGGACCCCAGACTCCGTCTGGATATCGCCCTCCTCTCTCATATCCACCAGGGGGCGCACTAAAATATCGCATTACTTTTCTGTAGGGAGTTTTTTTTGAATTAATTTTTTTTTTTTTTTTTTGCGGTACGCGGGCCTCTCACTGCTGTGGCCTCTCCCGTTGCGGAGCACAGGCTCCGGACGCTCAGGCCCAGTGGCCATGGCTCACAGGCCCAGCCGCTCCGCGGCATGTGGGATCTTTCCGGACCGGGGCACGAACCCGTGTCCCCTGCCTCGGCAGGCGGACTCTCAACCACTGCGCCACCAAGGAAGCCCTAATTAATTTTTTTTAACATCTTTATTGGAGTATAATTGCTTTACAATGGTGTGTTCGTTTCTGCTTTATAACAAAGTGAATCAGCTATACACATATGTTCCCATATCTCCTCCCTCTTGCATCTCCCTCCCTCCCACCCTCCCTATCCCACCCCTCTAGGTGGTCACAAAGCACCGAGCTGATCTCCCTGTGCTATGTGGCTGCTTCCCACTAGCTATCTACTTTACGTTTGGTAGTGTATATATGTCCATGCCAGTCTCTCACTTCGTCCCAGCTTACTGTTCCCCTCTCCGTGTCCTCAAGTCCGTTCTCTAAGTCTGCGTCTTTATTCCTGTCCTGCCCCTAGGTTCTTCAGAACCTTTTTTTTTTTTTTTTAGATTTGTAGGGATTTCTTGAGTCAGTTTCTTAACCTCTCTAAGCGTTAGCACCCTCATCAGAATGAGGAGTTATAAGGAATAAATACGACAGGATGTAGAGCTTCTGACTCATGGTATGGCCCAATAAATGATAGATTCCCCCTTCTCACCCACCCAAATAAACAAACACTAGAGTAAAAATAAATTTATCTGAGAAGACCCAGCTGGCTCCTCAGGCCAAGGTTTTTCTCGGTTCAGAGCTTCTCTCCTTCTGACTCAGGGCTCGTTGGCTCTGGAAAAAAAGAATTCTGGATCTCCACTCTCCCCAAATTGCTGACCTCATGCCCACTGTTGATGTTCCAGTTGCTTTGCAACTCTGGGCCAGAAGGGTGAATGGGGATCCAACTATGCAACATGGCGCTCGTACTCACCAGTTCATTGTCTCACGCTTGCCGTTAGAGGGAGCAGTGAGTCAGAGTGGAGGGGTCATGAATCCAGAAGTCAGGAGCCCTGGATTCCACTCTCAGCCCCTCTATCTGTCCCCTGAGTGGCCTTAAGCAAGTCATCTCTTGTCCCCAGGGCTTAGTTTCCCCGTTGATAAAATGAAACACTGAATTCATTGTTAATCTGTAGAACCCCTTCCTGTTCTGTTGTTCTGGGATGATAGTCCATTCCGTCAGGGCCAGGTGTCATCAAGGGGTAATGCATTATATACAGGATTCGCAAACTTGATGTGACTGGGTTTTTTTTAACCAACCTAATCACACTCTTTTTAGTTGCTTCAGGAGACTGAGTGCCCCTCCAGCTAAATACCTATTTTCCCACTGGCTCATTGAACTCATTGAATCTTTTATTCTATGGACCCTGCTGGACAAGTTAGACCCATTTTCCAGTTTGGTTAAGGAGACCAGTTATCTGAGAGATGTTTATAGCCAAACTGGAGCTTGACATTTTATACAAGCGTAACTCAAGGGATACCATATTTATTTGTCTAACTCCTTGGCCCCATCCTCACCTTCTCACTGATATTTGCAACTCAAAACTAATGCAAGGTGGGTCCAAGCCCTTCCCTGCCCTCTGGGAACATTTACTCATCTTTCCAACCCACACCTCTGTTTACTGCATCACTGGGATCAGCTGGATTTCCACAGCGGTCTCTAGGTAGGTTCATTGGATCCAAGAGGACTTGACGTTTCCTCCCTTCTGTCAGCACTCTACCGCTGGATTGCATGAGATTGATGAGGTGTCTGTGAACAATAATGAGCGTGTGGTAATGCAGGCTGTTTCCCTATTGCCCCTTGGGTTCCTGGCAAGAATGGGGAGCTTTGTGAGCCCAGTTAGCTCTTGGGGAGTGCCTTTGGGTGGGGTGCCTGGGATGGGAGTCCCTCTGGAACTGCACAAGGGACAGGGAGGGAAGAATGGAGAGAGAGCTGAGGGAATGGTCTTCCCTAGCCAGCTTTTGCTTTAATTTATCTTGTTTTTTCTCCTATGACAAAGGGCATGTTTATTAATAACAGTTCAGAACATCACAATGTCAAAAGCACTCACTTGTTTTAATCCACACAACGGGCCTATGAGATCAGCTGATGGATGTTTGCAGCGCTAACTTTCTTAGTTCTTGCCAGGACACAGGATGTCTTCTAGGGAACGGCTGAACGTGCGCCCAAAAATGCCCCCAACAACATGGCATTCACCCAGTGTGTTTATGACCCAGTCTTGGGCCTTGTGGATCCAGAAGGGTACCTAGGGCATGATCTGCATTATTCAAGCTCCTAGAGCCTGAAATATAAAAAGCTGGATGTTCATGCATTAATTTATAGTGAGAATTGCAGCTGTTGGGCCAACCAGAAGGCTTGAGTCAGCAGATAGGAGCATCCTCTCCCAGCGTGCTAATTATTTCAGAAGCCAAATTATAATCAGAAGGCCAATTTTTTCACTTTAAGTGAAAAATACAAATTTTAAGTGAACCAGATGTTCACGTTAGCCCAGCCTCTCCTGACAGATAAATGACGATAAATGACATAGGAAACCAAATTATTAAAAGATTGCTTAGGGAGCAGAGAACCAGAGAAAGGGGCATTTGCCAACCCTAAGGTGTGTCTTTCAGCGGCTTGAGGCCACCCCACACCCCATGGAAGGAAGAGTCTTGTCAAGAAAACTGTGATGCTTAAGGCTGGTGAGCAATGCCTTTCTCTCCCTGCACTAGGCATGGACAGGCACTGCCAACACAGGCCTTGGCAACTCCCCATTTCCAATGCTTCTGCTTCCCATGGTCCTTGTCCAAACAGGGTTACAGTACAAATAATTAGTTTTCTGCTTACTTTCTGGGATTGTTCCCAAGCCATCTCAATTGGAATTCTTGCAGTTCCAAAACTTGTTAGTCACACATTTATAAACAGTGTCTTAGTTTCCTAGCACAGATGGCTAATCCAATTCACTAAGTATGGATTTTACTAGTTTAGCTCTTAGAAAGCTTGTTTTTGATTTCAGGAGCAGCATTGCACTTTCTATGTAAAAATATATACATGTGTGTGTTTCAGAAATTTGGAAATGGAGACTCAGAGGGTCTGAATGCCTTGCCCAGGGTCACACAGCTGGTGATTGGTAGAGCTGGAACTCAAACCCAGATCTTCTGAGTCCAGATCCCTCACTTGTTCCATTGAATGTAATTGAGTTTTCTCCTATTAGGAAGTGTCACTTTGAAGCAAGAAAGGAAAATCAATATGTTTTTAAGAATTAGCTTTAAAAAATGTTAACTGATTTTTTCTTCTAAGTGGCGGGGCTGGGTGGAGACATGAAAGTGTGCAGTGGAGGAGATGAGAAGATGTAAATAAAAAGGTCACTCCAGTGTAGCCACCTGCTGCTGGTAGTCATGAGGTCCTAGCATAGAGCATCCAGTGACCTTGTCTGAGAGTACATAGTAAGGAGATGTGTTTTGTTGCAGAATCTGAGTCTATCAGAGGCAAAAGGAAAAATCCTCCACTATCGAGTGACCTTGCAGGAGGTAGCAGGGGGGAAAGCCACACTACAGAACATCACAGAACACACCTCCTGGACCTGGGTCATTCCCAGCACTGGGAACTGGGCTGTGTCCGTGTCTGCAGCTAACTCGAAAGGCAGTTCCTTGCCCACTCATATTAACATAACGGACCTGTGTGGGGCAGGTAAGTACCAAATTTTCTTTAATATTACTTGAAGGAAATTGTTTTACTAATCTCTTATCTCCCTCAGGTCCAGCTCAGGGCCTGGTATGAGTAACACAGGAGTTTAGAATTTGGAGTCAACAGCCTTCAGAGGCCGTCTGAAATTTCCATTTAGCCAGTGAGTGTCCTTGGACAAGTGAATTAACACCTCTGAGCTTCAATTTCCCCCTCTCTAAACTAGGGATTTTATTACCTGAATTACAGGTCATTGTGAGATTAAATACAGAGACTAATACGTAGCAGGTGCTTAATAAATACTAGTCAAGGAAATATTCATTACATTAAATTGAACGCTATTATCTGGCTCATTTTTCCAGAAGCAAGAATAATGTGTTGTCAAGTTCTAGAAAAACCATACCTATAGTCAAAGTATGTTTTAAAACCAATAGTCTTAAAATGAAATTCTGGCTGTTATGGAACTATAGTACAATTTTGCTATATAATACAGCTCTTTATTACACAAATTTAGATATGTATCCAATTATCTACACTGAAAACCTCCCAACTAGCTATACACATTTTATAGTTGCATCCCCTGAAAACTAACTTAGGATGTAAGCCCGTAATTCATCAAAAAAAATAGATATTAAAGCTATTTCTCAAGATCTGTATAATAAAAGTATTTCAAGTCAAGATCATTGGCCTAACTTTTTCAAAAAATGCCTGATAGAATAAAACTCTATAATTAGATCCTTCCTTAAAATTCAGTGTAACAGTTTATCCACATGGGGGTCTAGCAATTATCATTTTGAAGAAGGTTCTACCAAAAATGATTATCTTATAGACACTGTCGAACCTTGGTTATATGTCATTTCAGTCGTACATCTGTAAATGTAGAGGTAATATAGTAGATAAAAATACAAATAAATATTGATATAACCTTGGGTTGGCATATGAGTTAGGAATCGCTCTTAGGAGTAAGAGTTGCTCTTACCAAAGGCCTGACTACAGTGACTTATTTATTCTCTTGTATTAAAGAAATTTGGAGGTGGACAGCCCAGGGTTAGTGTGACAGCTTCATAACATTGTGAGGACTCCAGGCTCCTTCCTTCTGTACCCACTGCCAAGTTGACTTCCATCCACAAGATGGAAGTGGTCCAGGATGGCTGCTGGAGCTCTAGCTGTTTCCTTCTAGGCAACAGAAAAGAAGAAGGGAGAAGCCTCAACTCTCCCTCTTCAGGAGTTTTGCCCCAGGTCACACAACAACCCTTGCAGTCATTGACCCTAACTGGTCACCTGCTCACACCCAACTGCAAAGGAGGCTCAGAAATACATTGTTCCCTTGCTAAAGAAGCTGAGGAGAGAGTATTTGGTAGGTAACTGGTAATCTCTGCCTCATGTGGGGAAGGCATGAAACCTGAAGGAAAAGATGGATTAACTATAGGGAAAAAAATCTCAAACTTTATGCATAGTAAAGTAAAAAAATTTAAAACACCATAAATAAGGCTTTAAAATGCAAAGAGCAATTTAAGAAAAGTGTATGCTACATTTTTGGTGAAAAGAGGATTGATTATCTGTATATATAAGTTTTCAAATAATACGAGATCATGGGATATGAACAGGCTACTCAAAACATAAATATAAAATAAAAGTAATAATAAAGATATGAAATTTTTAGCCTAGTTAGCAATCAATGAGATGCAAATTTTGAAAAAACATGAGAAATCAAACCAGACCGAGAAAGAGTAAGTAGAATTAGCATAACCTATATTGGTGAGAGTGTGGGGAAAATATACCCTTGTATACTGCTGGCAGGTGTGTAAATTGGTACAACTTTCTTAAGAGAAAGTTGGCAATTGGTAACACTAACAAACTTTAAATATGAACATATCTTTCGATCAAGAAATTTTGCCATTAGAAATGTGTCCTCGGGACTTCCCTGGTGGCGCAGTGGTTAAGAATCCACCGGCCAATGCAGGAGACACAGGTTCAAGCCCTGGTCCAGCAAGATCCCACATGCTGCGGAGCAACTAAGCCTGTGCACCACAACTACCAAGCCTGCGTTCTAGAGCCCTCGAGCCACAACTACTGAGCCTGCGTGCCACAACTACTGAAGCCCACATGCCTAGAGCCTGTGCTCTGCAACAAGAGAAGCCACCCCAATGAGAAGACAGCACACCTCAATGAAGAGTAGCCCCCACTCAATGCACCTAGAGAAAGCCCATGCACAGCAATAAAAACCCAATGCAACAACAACAACAACAAAAGAAATGTATCCTAGCAAATAATAAGGCATGAGCTTAAAAAAATGTAAGCACAAAAATGTTTGTTGAAATGTTTTTGAAATAATGAAACACCTCAATAATGAAACACCTCAAAGCCTAAATATTTAATAATAGAGAATGGATTGGTTAAATATATCACGACCCTCACCCACCTTAATCCCACTCCAGCATTAAAGTGATATTGTAGCTATGTTTTTATTAGCATGGAAATATGCACATAATAAGTGAAAAAGTAGGCTTTCAAAAGTATACATGGTATGATGTCATTTAAAAAATATATTTACACAAATACACATTTTAACATAGTAAAAAAAATCTAGGAGAATGTACATGGAAATATTAACAGAAACCATATCTACAATATCGTATTACAGGTGATTTTTATATTTAAATTTTTTTTCTTCAATGAATAAGTACTATGTATATAAGTTTTTTGTTTTTTGTTTTTTGTTTTTTTGCGGTACGCGGGCCTCTCACTGTTGTGGCCTCTCCCGTTGCGGAGCACAGGCTCCGGACGCGCAGGCTCAGCGGCCATGGCTCACGGGCCCAGCCGCTCCGCGGCATGTGGGATCTTCCCGGACCGGGGCATGAACCCGTGTCCCCTGCATCGGCAGGCGGACTCTCAACCACTGCGCCACCAGGGAAGCCCTGTATATAAGTTTTAAAGGGAATTCTGTTGGGGGGAAATTGAGATCTTACCACTGTTTAGTATCCTGCTCTTGTTAAGATGTAGTATGTCAAAATACGTTACTTCTTTAAACCTCACTGCAGATGGGTCTTGAGGATATAAGCTTCTTGAAGTTTCTGGGCCTATTCCAGCTTCTTTATTTAGATTTGGAAACAGCTTCTCAAAATGACACATTCATTATTTTAGAGTTGGCCTCTACATTATTGATTCAACAAAAATTTATTGAGATTACTATATAAGGTAACTGGAATTCACAAGAGGTAAAAAATACAGTCAAGGTCCTACAGTTATATTTTGATATTTTGTCCAGTGGGAGGGATAGACATATAAACAAGTAAACTGCAGTACAGGATAAGTGTAATATTAGAGGTGTGCACAGGGCACTCTAGGAACAGAGAAAAGCTGAAGCATGGGCTTAGAGAGGAGGCTACATGTGAACAGAAACGGAGAGACAAGATGGTGTTAGCCAGGCAAAGTAGTGCAGGTGTGCGAGCGTGAGCGTTTGCTTTAAAGTGAGGTCTGAGCAGGCATATAAGTTGAAAAGGAGAAATGGGGTGGGAAAGAGTTGAAGGTAAAGGGGAAAGGGGATCATTAATGGAATGAAGTTCCTGGGGAGCTGAAAGATGATGGGATCCAATAGCAAAAAAGATGTAAGAGACACACTTCTTCCTCTCATAATGGAAGGTGTTAAATAAGGGTGAGGCTCAATAAGGAGGAGTGTGGAGGGGTGGTAAAGTAGGATATTGAAACAGTTCTCTAGAACTGAGCTGTGACTAAGAGGGTCCTACTCCCAGAAATCTCAAGAGCCTATTGTCTCTCCTAATGCCACACCTAAACCATCCAATAAGAGTAGTTGTGCACCCCAGCGAGACCTGGAGGACAGATTTGCAAACCACATGGTCCCATCCTGGAGCCCTCTTGTCTTATGCAAATTCTGCATGATCTGTAGGAATAGCATACCATGATTTTTGTCTCCGTCTCTTTCAATATATGTTCACACTACTCACATAAATAGCTTTCCTTCTAGGAAGAGAAAAATAACACCCCAAGAGGCAGAATTATGTTGATTTTGAGAAAGTAGGGACAACTTTGTTGTAAAAGGTATATGCCACAGCATTGCATATCAAGAAGCACTAGAATGATTTTGTTGGTTTATGAAGAAAATTGAATGTGTGCTAAACCCACCAGGCAACAAGTAAAACATATTTAATATTTCAGACCAGTCCCTATGCTCAAGAATTCTTGAAACTATGGCAAGAAACAGAAAGCAGTACAGCCATAAATAGAGGCCCACACAGATGTCAGAGACTGAGGCCCCAGGAGGTGATGTAACTTGGCCAAGATCATATACACAATTAGTGGCAGAGCTGGACTGAAAAACCAAGCCACCTGTCTCTTAGGTGGGCACTTTTTCCAAATACCTTATGACTCCATAACTCTATTTAGAAGTTCTCAGTGAAAATGGAAATGGGAAGTCAAATGATAGAGGCTAAAGGAATAACTTTGAAAGGTGTCAGAGAGGTGAGTTGTTAGCAGAGTTCTAAAGGAGAGAGCATGCCCTGGCAAACATGATGGAGAGGAAATTCAGGCTGGTCCTGCCAAGTGTGGTGACTCAGAGGCTGGGCAATGCCAGGTTGATTTACTTAGCTAACTGCAAAGAGAGCAGTGGTTAGAAAGGCTCTTTGGCTATTTTAGCCCATCATCTGGCAAAGGGTCTTGCAAACCCTAGGTGCTCAATACATATTACTGAATGAATACATTTTATTCCCCAAAAGAAAACAAAACAAAAGCAAACTTGTGACATAGCCAGAAAATAAGATACCAAGGCAAATGAAGATAAAGAACCAGGGCTGGGGAATTCGAGTTCCTGGCAAGGGAGCCAACACACAGGTTCCAGGCTCTCACCACCAAACCTTCCCTGAAGATAACCACAGGAGAGACAGAACTGGATGGCTGAGTGCCTGTGGATGGGTAATAGTGATGAAGCGGGAGGGCTGAGGTAGCACTTGCTGGTTGCACTCCTTTTTCTTCCCCTTGTTGCCCTGAGATGTCCATCACCTGGGCATTTTTACTATGGGCAGGAAAGTCTGGAGGGCAGGGCAGAGTAACTTCAAGGAAGCCCTGGAACCTGACAAAGAGTGCCTGTGATTTTCTTCTGCCACCCATCCCATGGCCTGGCAATTATAAAAGAGAATAACAGCCCTACCCCTCATGAAGAGCAGTGCCATCCACAGAGACATGGGTAGGTTCTGGAGCTGCCAGGTACACCTACGGGGAACAGGAAACAGGCAGAGCTTAGGGTGAATCACTACAGGCTCCCTGGCTTTCCTCTCTGAAAAGCTCTTCCACCCCACCTAAACTTACCTGGAGAAGCATGAGCTCTGGCTAAACTTTCACTCCTCCCCCAACAGAAAAATAAAGGCCAAGGCTGCTGATCAATCCAAGAAAATAAAACATGATCCCAAAGGAGAAAATTAGTAGAAATCTGAGGGGCACAAATTCTGAGAAAGAAAGGCAGCAAATGGGACTACCTGTATGGTAGGAAGTATAACCAGCACAACAGAAAGAGCAAAAGTTTAGAATAAGCATAATAAGTATCCTTAGAAAGATAAGAGAGGATGCTAGGAACATAAATCAGAAATAAGTGGTTGTGGAAAAGGCCCAAATAAAGAGATTCAGTATGGAAAGTTCAGTTGTTGAAATAATGAACTCACCCAATGGGTTGGATTGCAGAAAGGACTCATCTGAAGATTGAAAGAGTACATGGAAGATTGGATGAGAAACTCTTTGAAAAGTCATCAAAAGGGGAAAAGAATTTGAAAAGTGAGAAGACTTAAAACACTGAAAGAATAAAAAGAGAAGTAATGACAACCACCTAAAAGGAGTCCCAATAAGAGAAAAAAAGTAAATGAAAGGGAAAAAGTATTCTAAAATATTTATCAAGAATCTTATAGAATGTACTACTCTGATGCTGGATGTCAATAGTGGGAGAGGCGATGTGTGTATGGGGGCAGGAGTGTGTGGAAAATCTCTGTGCCTCCCACTCAATTTTGCCATGAACTTAAAACAGCTTTAAAAAATAAAGTCTATTTAAAAAGAAAGAAATAATAGAAGGAAAGAATACGAGTGCAGAATGATCAAGCAGGTGTTGCTCCCAAAAATACAAAGATAGATCAGTATCAGAAAAATGCATCATTGTAATTCATTACTTTAATACTGAAAGAGAAAAAAAAAGGATATGTTCTTAACAGATGTAGAAAAATATTCAGGGCTTCCCTGGTGGCGCGGTGGTTGGGAGTCCGCCTGCCGATGCAGGGGACGTGGGTTCGTGCCCCGGTCTGGGAGGATCCCACATGCCGCGGAGCGGCTGGGCCCGTGAGCCATGGCCGCTGAGCCTGCGCGTCCGGAGCCTGTGCTCCGCGACGGGAGAGGCCACAGCAGTGAGAGGCCCGCGTACAGCAAAAAAAAAATATATATATATATTTAGTAAAGCAAAGCTTTTAGTAAATAAATAGTTTTTGTTGTTGTTGGGTGTTTTTTTGCGGTACGCGGACCTCTCACTGCTGTGGCCTCTCCCATTGCGGAGCACAGGCTCCGGACGTGCAGGCTCAGCAGCCATGGCTCACAGGCCTAGCCGTTCTGCAGCATGTGGGATCTTCCTGGACCGGGGCACGAACCCAGTCCCCTGCATCGGCAGGTGGACTCTCAACCACTTCGCCACCAGGGAAGCCCAAATAAGTAGTATTTTATAAAAAATAAAATCTATTTGAAAGCTATGAAGAAAAGAAAACTTTTTAGCTTTGCTAAGACTTTCTACCAAAAACATGCAGCAAGCATCATCATAATAAAGATATGTAGGAACATTCTCTTTAAAATTACAAGATAAAAGCAAAAAAAAAAAAAAAAAAGCATAAGATTTAATTCAAAGATTGAAAAGAGAAGATATTTTAAGTGTACAGCTAATAAGATTATTACATGGAAATTTTAACAAGGGCAATAGACAAATTATTAGAACTCATTAGAGAGTTTAGCAGGTCTGCCAGAATAAGAATAACATACACAAATTAATACTGGAAAAAGCAGTAGAAAATAAGATGCCATTTAAATTGCAAACTAATAGTATAAAGTGTCTAGGAATTAACCTAAAAAAGAATGCATTAAAACTTTAAGGACGAATTTTTGAAATTCCATTAAAAGATATAAAAGGAGACCTAAATAATTTCAAATAGACAGCATATTTATACATGGGACAATTTAACATTGTCTAAATTGAGCTATAAACTTAATATAATTCCAATAAAAGTACCAGCTGAAATTTTTGAGGACTCTGATAAACTGATTCTAAAAGCTATATGGAAGAATAGAGTTTCTTGAATACCCAAGACCACTTTGTAAAAAGAAGAGCAAAATGAGGAGGGACTTTAACCACCGAATAGTCAGGTGTCACAGAGCCTTGTAATGTAACCAGTGTGTTCTGGTGAAGAAGCTGACCTAGACATAAACCCATGAATGTGTGGAACTTGGTGTGGGACAGGGATGAAACCACATTTGGAAAAATGGACTCACTGTGTGGAAAAAATAATAAAGTTTATTCCCTTAAAAAAAATACGCTTTAGCTAGATTTGGATTAAACACCTAAATGTGAAAGGTAAAACCAAAAGCCAATGGGTGGAAATGTAGTTTAGTATCTTTGTGACCCCAGAATGGAAGGATTTCATAAACAAGACTCAAAATACACAAACTGTGGATAAACTTACCCACATCAAAGTATGTTTGTGCAACAAACACATCACAAAGTTTTCAGAGATTGAAAGAGTGGCGTGAGATATATTTGGTGTTGAAAACTAACAAGTGATTAATATCTAGAATATAAAAGCTATTTCTGCAAGTCAGGAAGAAGACAGGAAACACAACAGAAAAAATGAGTGAAGTATGAGAAGGGGAAAGTCACACAGCTAGTAATATGGGAAGAGAAGCTCAGCCTCATAAGAAATCAGAAAATGAAAATAAAACCACAATTAAATACCACCTTACATGTACCGGATTGGCAAAATGAGAAAGTCAGAAAATACCAAGTGCTGGTGGGGAAATGAGAACTTCTTATGCTTTTCTTGTTGGAGTGTCAACTGACTGACTATTTTAGAGATCACCCTGGCTGTATTTAGTGAAATAGGTGAATTTAGTCTATAATCAAGAAATTCTGTGCATTTAGAGAGAGAGAGAGTCACTCTTTTTTTTTTAATTGGAGTATAAAATAAATGCAGAGGAAATAGGCAAACTACCTGAAAAAGAATTCAGAGTAATGATAGTAAAGATGATCCAAAATCTTGGAAATAGAATAGAGAAAATACAAGAAACATTTAACAAGGACCTAGAAGAACTAAAGAGCAAACGAACAGTAATGAACAACACAATAACTGAAATTAAAAATACTCTGGAAGGAATCAATAGCAGAATAACTGAGGCAGAAGAACGAATAAGTGAGCTGGAAGATAGAATGGTGGAAATAACTGCCACAGAGCAGATAAAGAAAAAAGAATGAAAAGAATGGAGGACAGTCTCAGAGACCTCTGGGACAATACTAGGCACACCAATATTTGAATTACAGGCATCCCAGAAGACAAAGAAAAAAAGAAAGGGTCTGAGAAAATATTTGAAGAGATTATAGTTGAAAACTTCCCCAACATGGGAAAGGAAATAGTTCATCAAGTCCAGGAAGCGCAGAGAGTCCCATACAGGATAAACCCAGGGAGAAACATGCTGAGACACATAATCAAACTAACAAAAATTAAACACAAAGAAAAAATATTAAAAGCAGCAAGGGAAAAGCAACAAATAACATACAAGGGAATCCCCATAAGGTTAACAGCTGATCTTTCAACAGAAGTTCTACAGGCCAGAAGAGAGTGGCAAAATATGTTTAAAGTGATGAAAGGGAAAAAACCTACAACCAAGATTACTCTACCCCGCAAGGATGTCATTCAGATTCGACAGAGAAATCAAAAGCTTTACAGACAAGCAAAAGTTAAGAGAATTCAGCACCACCAAACCAACTTTACAACAAATGCTAAAGGAACTTCTCTAGGCAGGAAACACAAGAGAAGGAAAAGACTTGTAAAAACAAACCCAAAACAAGAAAATGGTAATAGTAACATACATATCAATACTTACCTTAAGTGTAAATGGATTAAATGCCTCAAACAAAAGACACAGACTGGCTGAATGGATACAAAAACAAGACCCATATATGTGCTGTCTACAAGAGACCCACTTCAGACCTAGGGACACATACAGACTGAAAGTGAGGGGATGGAAAAAGATATTCCATGCAAATGGAAATCAAAAGAAAGCTGGAGTAGCAGTATTCATATCAGATGAAATAGACTTTAAAATAAAGACTATTACAAGAGACAAGGAAGGACAATATATAATGATCAACGGATCAATCCAAGACAAAGATATAATAATTGTAAATATCTATGCATCCAACATAGGAGCACCTCAATACATAAGGCAAATGCTAACAGCCATAAAAGGGGAAATCAACAGTGACACAATCATAGTAGGGGACTTTAACACCCCACTTACACCAATGGACAGATCATCCAAACAGAAATAAATAAGAAACACAAGCTTTAAATGACACATTATACCAGATGGACTTAGTTGATATTTACAGGACATTCCACCCAAAAACAACAGAATACACTTTCTTCTCAAGTGCACACAGAACATTCTCCAGGATTGATCACATCATGTGTCACAAATCAAACCTTGGTAAATTTAAGAAAATTGAAATCGTATCAAGCATCATTTCTGACCACAACGCTATGAGACTAGATATCAATTACAGGAATAAAAACTTTTAAAATGCACACATATGGAGGCTAAACAATACACTACTAAACAGCCAAGAGATCACTGAAGAAATCAAAGAGGAAATCAAAAAATACTGAGAAACAAGTGACAATGAAAACACGACGACCCAAAACCTATGGAATGCAGCAAAAGTACTAAGTACTAAGAGGGAACTTTATAGCAATACAATCCTACCTCAAGAAACAAGAAAAATCTCAAATAAACAACCTAACCTTATACCTAAAGCAATTAGAGAAAGAAGAACAACAACCAAAAAAAAAAACCCAAAGTTAGTAGAAGGAAAGAAATCATAAAGATCAGATCAGAAACAAATGAAAAACAAATGAAGGAAACAGTAGCAAAGATCAAGAAAACTAAAAGCTGGTTCTTTGAGAAGATGAACAAAATTGATAAACCATTAGCCAGACTGATCAAGAGAAAAAGGGAGAAGACTCAAATCGACAGAATTAGAAATGAAAAAGGAGAAGTAACAACTGACACTGAAGAAGTACAAAGGATCATGAGAGATTACTACAAACAAGTATATGCCAATAAAATGGACAACCTGGAAGAAATGGACAAATTCTTAGAAAAGCACAACCTTCTGAGACTGGACCAGGAAGAAATAGAAAATATAAACAGACCAATCACAAGCACTGAAATTGAAACTGTGATTTAAAATCTTCCAGCAAACAAAAGCCCAGGACCAGATGGCTTCACAGGCAAATTCTATCAAACATTTAGAGAAGAGCTAACACCTATCCTTCTCAAACTCTTCCAAAATATAGCAGAGGGAGGAACACTCCCCAACTCATTCTACCAGGCCACCATCACCCTGATACCAAAAGCAGACAAAGATGTCACAAAAAAAGAAAACTACAGGCCAATATCTCTGATGAACATAGATGCAAAAATCCTCATCAAAATACTAGCAAACAGAATCCAAGAGCACATTAAAAGGATCATACACCATGATCAAGTGGGGTTTATTCCAGGAATGCAAGAATTCTTCAGTATACACAACGATCAATGTGATATACCATATTAACAAACTGAAGGATATAAACCATATGATAATCTCAATAGATGCAGAAAAAGGTTTTCACAAAATTCAACACCCATTTATAATTAAAAACTCTCCAGAAAGTGGGCATAGAGGGAACTTACCTCAACATAATAAAGGCCATATATGACAAACCCACAGCCAACATCGTTCTCAATGGTGAAAAACTGAAACCACTTCCACTAAGATCAGGAACAAGACAAGGTTGCCCACTCTCACCACTATTATTCAACATAGTTTTGGAAGTCCTAGCCACAGCAATCAGAGAAGAAAAAGAAATAAAAGGAATCCAAATTGGAAAAGAAGATGTAAAACTGTCACTGTTTGCAGATGACATGATACTATACATAGAGAACCCTAAAGATGCTACCAGAAAACTTCTAGAGCTAATCAAAGAATTTGGTAAAGTAGCAGGATACAAAGTTAATGCACAGAAATCTCTTGCATTCTTATACACTAATGATGAAAAATCTGAAAGAGAAATTAAGGAAACACTCCCACTGACCAGTGCAACAAAAAGAATAAAATACCTAGGAATAAACCTACCTAAGGAGACAAAAGACCTGTATGCAGAAAACTATGATACTGATGAAAGAAATTAAAGGTGATAGAAACAGATGGGGAGATAGACCACGTTCTTGGATTGGAAAAATCAACATTGTGAAAATGACTATACTACCCAAAGCAATCTACAGATTCAATGCAATCCCTATCAAACTACCAGTGGTATTTTTCACAGAACTAGAATAAAAAATTTCACAATTTGTATGGAAACACAAAAGACCCCGAATAGCCAAAGCAATCTTGAGAAAGAAAAAAGGAGCTGGAGGAATCAGGCTCCTGGACTTCAGACTCTACTACAACGCTACAGTAATTAAGCCAGTATGGTACTGGCACAAAAACAGAAATATAGATCAATGGCACAGGATAGAGAGCCCAGAGATAAACTCACGCACTTATGGTCACCTTATCTTTGACAAAGGAGGCAAGAATATACAATGGAGAAAAGACAGCCTCTTCAATAAGTGGAGCTGGGAAAACTGGACATGAAATTAGAACACTCCCTAACACCATACACAAAAATAAACTCAAAATGGATTAAAGACCTAAATGTAAGGCCAGACACTATAAAACTCTTTGAGGAAAACATAGGCAGAACACTCTTTGACATAAATCACAGCAAGATTTTTTTGACCGACCTCCTAGAGTAATGGAAATAAAATAAAAAATAAACAAATGGGGCCTAATGAAACTTAAAAGCTCTTGCACAGCAAAGGAAACCATAAACAAGACGAAAAGACAACCCTCAGAATGGGAGAAAATATTTGCAAATGAAGCAACTGACAAAGAATCTCCAAAATTTACAAGCAGCACATGCAGCTCAATATCAAAACAACAAACAACCCAATCTAAAAATGGGCAGAAGACCTAGACATTTCTCCAAAGAAGACATACAGATTGCCAACCGACATGTGAAAAGATGCTCAACATCACTAATCATTAGAGAAATGCAAATCAAAACCACAATGAGGTATTACCTCACACCAGTCAGAATGGCCATCATCAAAAAATCTACAAACAATAAATGCTAGAGAGGGTGTAGAGAAAAGGGAACCCTCCTGCACTGTTGGTGAGAATATTAATTGATACAGCCACTTTGGAGAACAGTATGGACGTTCCTTAAAAAACTAAAAATAGAACTATTATATGACCCAGCAATCCCACTACTGGGCATATACCCTGAGAAAACCATAATTCAAAAAGAGTCATGTACCACAGTGTTCATTGCAGCACTATTTACAATAACAAGGACTTGGAAGCAACCTAAGTGTCCATCAACAGATGAATGGATAAAGAAGATGTGGCACATATATACAATGGAATATTACTCAGCCATAAAAAGAAATGAAATTGAGTTATTTGTAGTGAGGTGGATGGACCTAGAGTCTGTCATACAGAGTGAAGTCAGAAAGAGAAAAACAAATACCGTATGCTAATGCACATATATGGAATCTAAAAAAATGGTACTGATGAACCTAGTGGCAGGGCAGGGATAAAGATGCAGACGTAGAGAACAGACTTGAGGACACCGGAGGGGAAGGGGAAGGTGGGACGAAGTGAGAGAATAGCACTGACATCTATACACTACCAAATGTAAAATGGATAGCTAGTGGGAAGCATCTGCATAGCACAGGGAGATCAGCTCAATGCTAGAGGGGTGGGATAGGGAGGATGGGAGGGAGGCTTAAGAGGGAGGGGATATGAACATATATGTATACTTATAGCTGATTCACTTTGTTGTACAACAGAAACTAACGCAACATTGTAAAGCAATTATACTCCAATAAAGATATTAAAAATTTTTTTTAATACATTGGAGTATAGTTGCTTTACAATATTGTGTTAGTTTCTGCTGTACAGCAAATTGAATCAGATATATATATATATATATATATGCACTCTTTTTTAGATTTCCTTCCCATTTAGGTCACCACAGAGCACTGAGTAGAGGTCCCTGTGCTATACAGCAGATTCTCATTAGTTATCTGTTTTATATATAGTAGTGTATATATGTCAATCCCAATCTCCCAGTTCATCCCACCCACCCCTTCCCTCCTTGATAACCATAAGTTTATTTTCTAATCTGTGACTCAGTTTTTGCCCTGCAGATAAATTCATCTGAACAATTTTTCTAGATTCCATATATAAATCATATATGATATTTGTCTTTCTCTTTCTGACTTACTTCATTCTATATGACAATCTGTAGGTCCATCCACATTGCTGCAAATGGCATTATTTCATTCCTCTTTATGGCTGAGTAATATTCCATTGTATTAATATATATGTACCACATCTTCTTTATCCATTCCTCTGTCGATGGACATTTAGGTTGCTTCCATGTCCTGGCTATTGTAAACAGTGCTGCAATGAATATCGGGGTGCATGCATCCTTTCAAATCATGGTTTTCTCTGGATATATGCACAGAAGTGGGATTGCTGGGTCATATGGGAGCTCTATTTTTAGTTTTTTAACGAACCTTCATACTGTTCTCCATAGTGGCTTTACCAATTTACATTCCCACCAACAGTGTAGGAGGGTGAGAGAGACACTTTTGCACAGGCACACATGAGGACGTGCTAGAGAATGTCCATTGCATCCTTGTTTGTGTTGGCAAAAAGTTCGAAGGAAGCTACTGCTTGTCACTTGGAGACTGGACAAAGACAGGGTTGAGGCAGCAGTCTGAAGGAATGAGCTGGATTTTCATATAGCAGCAGGATGGATGTATCCTGGAAACATAATGTTGAGTGAAATAAAAAGTTAGCAAATGCATTAGATTTACTCCAAACATGTTTCATGAAAATTCAACACACCAGCATAAAGCAACACTAATTCTCAAGGACACGTATATATGTAAATAAACATATGGGAGGTGGATTAGAAGGATGCATATTATATTCACTAGAGCAGGTACCTTTGGGGACACAGAAATGGGAAGTGAAATGGAAGGTGAAGGGGAAAATAATTTCATAAATAACACTACATAGGGTCCTGGCACTGATCTGAGAAGCTGGATGAACAAAATCTGTGAACCTGAAGTTCTTTATAAGAAATCGGTTCTTGCTACAACTTTGCTGGGTTGAGTTGTTGTTTTCTATGTCTTTATCCACTGTGATTTTATTTTTACCCCTCCTCCTCTTTCCCCATAAAGGGTTGCTGGCTCCTCAACAGGTCTCAGCAAACTCAGAGGGCGTGGACAACCTCATGGTGACATGGACACCTCCAGGGAAAGCTGCCGCTGCTGTGCAGGAGTATGTGGTGGAATGGAGGGAACTCCATCCGGGGGCCAGCACGCAGCCCCCTCTAGGCTGGTTGTGGAGTCCCCCCTACAACCTGTCTGCTCTGATTTCAGGTACTTAATTATTCACCTTCCTTCTAGAGGGTTTCTAAGTTCACGTTTTTTGAGGAAATTGCAGGTGGGAACCCAGAGTCATGCCTTCAGTTACAGGCAGCTGCATGAGAAGAAAGATAGTGATGATCTAGAGCCCATCAGGATGCATCACTGCAGCCATAGAAGACTCACTGATTAACTAAAAACTCTAGAATTTATGGAAAACTTATGTGCCTGATACAGTGCCATATAAGATGACTGAATAATGAACCCAACAAGCATGGCTGAGAGCTAAGTAGTAGCCAGTCAGTGTGATGGACACCTTGCATTTGGGAGTTCATTTAATTTTGAGAACAGTCATGTGTAGCAAGACTTATTATACCCATTGTACAGATGAGGAAACCAGAAGATCTTTCATTTCCAATTCTGCTACTTACTAGTTGTGTGATAACAAATCCAGAATTATCTATATGATAATTGGTGTCTCTAGTCCTCAAATTCTGAATCTGTCAGTGGTTAAAATCAAGTGATAGAAAGTGTCTGAAAATGTATTCAAATAATTGGACAGAAGTTGATCAATGCCTTTTCTTTTTTTTTTTTACAATTTCATTTTACCCTTGGAGCAAGCACATCCTAAATTTCTGTATCATACAATATGAATTTAAACGAAAAAGAAATCTCACAAATAGTCAACCATTCAATCCTGAGCATAAACCACATTGGACAATTGGAAAACAAGGTAGCCAAAGGCTCATTTAATCATTTTTATAAATGATTGCTGTGGTGCACATCTTCCTCCCATCAGAGTGTGACACTTGCCCTTTAGCTTTCATCATAGCAATCCCTAAATGGGGCTTGCCATTCCTGACCAGTGAAAAGAATCCTTAACCTCTTTTCTCAGAGGGGAGATCTAGTCCTAGTCACACAGCAGGCAGTTGACATTTGCCAAACAAACATTAAAGGGCAAGGTCTCAGGTTTATTTTTTTTCAAGTTCTTAATTCACAAACTCTGAAGTGTCTTACTCTGTCTGTTAGCCACAGTCAGCTTCTTCTTTTTTTTTTTTTTATTTTTTTTTATTTTTATTTTTGGCTGTGTTGGGTCTTTGTTGCTGCACGCAGGCTTTCTCTAGTTGCGGCGAGTGGGGGCTACTCTTCGTTGCGGTGCGCGGGCTCCTCATTGCGGTGGCTTCTCTTGTTGCGGAGCACGGGCTCTAGGCGTGCGGGCTTCAGTAGTTGCAGCAGTGGGGCTCGGTAGTTGTGACTCGCGAGCTCTAGAGCGCAAGCTCAGTAGTTGTGGCGCACAGGCTTAGTTGCTCTGTGGCATGTGGGATCTTCCCGGACCAGGGCTCGAACCTGTGTCTCCTGCATTGGCAGGCAGATTCTTAACCACTGCGCCACCAGGGAAGCCCCACAGTCAGCTTCTAAGACTGTTTTGTGTTTAAAGTACTCAGAGGCCTCCCTTACTTACCGATGAATATGTTACCAAAAACCTATTAGTGAAATTCTTCTTATTTTAATTTTCCCAAAGAGAAATGGTATTATTTGCATATCAAAGTTAGGTTAGTTAGGGCTTCCCTGGTGGCGCAGTGGTTGAGATTCCGCCTGCCGATGCAGGGGAGGCGGGTTCGAGCCCCGGTCCGCGAGGCGACTAGGCCCGTGAGCCATGGCCACTGAGCCTGCGCATCCGGAGCCTGTGCTCCGCAATGGGAGAGGCCGCAGCAGTGAGAGGCCCACGTACCGCAAAAACAAAACAAACAAACAACAACAAAAAAAAGAGTATGGGCTTCATCCACCAGCAGCAAAGGCTAAGGAATTTTTGAGGTAGGGAGCAGACAATGATTAGGGGGTGTTCATGTAAGAATTAGCCAGTAAAACAGGAGTTCTTAAGGTCAGAACTGGGGAACAAGCTTGCTAGGGCTCTGCTCTTCATAGAAAGGAAAATGTCAGCTAAGTTATGGAGCCACATTTTCCTCCCTCCTCCACTAAGGGTAGGCTGTTCATAAGAAGGAACCCACAGCTTCTGATGCAGCAGCTCCCCAAGGCCTCTGCCCTGAACTCACACTTTGCATGGCAATATGCAACGAAACCATTTGCCTAATGAGCTCATCTGGAACTCCCACATGGCACGGTGGTTGGTGGGTCCCTTCCAGAACTAGCGACAGAGCAGCCAGGCACCAGCCCCTCCCAAATGAAATGATTCCATATTCCGTGTTGCCCTCGGAGCTTCTGGGTCTGGAAGCTACCCACAAAGTATCTCTGGATTACAGGACTAAGCTGATTGCAGCCTCGCTCCATTTCACTCGGTTCATGGATACGAGTTGGAACTCACCCATGGTGTGAGTTTTGATTTCCTCGTGGTCCCTTCCGACGGTACTGGTTGCACGTCTGCGCTTCATATACTACCTACTTGCTGGAATATTTAAGGGACGATGGATTTTTATATAACACACACACTAGTAAATTATTTTGTGATGTAAAATTCTTCTTCCCAAAAAAGAAAATGTTAAACCCTAATCAATTGTCAGTGTGGGGGACCAGACCTACCTATGGCAGGGCATTGAACAATATGGGAGAGAGTCCTTACCCTGACCACATGAGACTACAGTTAGGTACCTAACAGAAGTAATCTTTTTCCTTTAAACTTTCATTGGGAGTTTAAAGATATGTCATGGGCAGTATCTATGAGAGGGGACTTTTCTTTACAGGAAGTAGAAATCTGAGATTCATGGAAATAGGGAGTTCGGGAAGGGAAGAGTGACTTGCCAGTAAACTTCATGACTGACAGAAAACTGCCAAGTGTGGCACTTTAAAAGCTAGGAAGGAGGGCTTCCCTGGTGGTGCAGTGGTTGAGAGGGATGCAGGGGACACGCGTTCGTGCCCCGGTCCGGGAGGATCCCACATGCCGCGGAGCGTCTGG
>NW_020837957.1:4900775-4956533 GCF_003676395.1 Aethalodelphis obliquidens
AAAAAAAAAAAAAAAAAAAAAGCTAGGAAGGAGTATTAACATTCCCAGGTATCTTCCTAATCTTCCAAGCTGTGAAACAACTGAGATCTGAGTGGAACATGGTACGAGGAGTGGGGGAAGTGGGGGAACAAGGGGTAGATTGCACTGAGCACCCCTGATTAGTCACGCCTGAATGTGTCATCCCATGTTGCCCTGTCAGAGCCTGATAAGCATCTAGGGAATTAGAAGAGCCGTTCCGGTGCTATGTCTGCAAAACACCACCCTTACTTTTCTGTAAACAGCAAATAATTTATTTGTAAAAGTCAAAGTTTTTCCTTGAAGGTGAGTTTTGTTTCAGAAGCTGTCTGTGTGGTTTTCTTTAAATCCTTGTTTCCCCCGGAGTAGCGTCTGTCTTTATGTCTTGCAGAAAACATAAAACCCTACATCTGTTATGAAATCCGCGTGCATGCACTTTCAGGGGACCAGGGAGGATGCAACTCCATCCGGGGTAACTCTAAGCACAAAGGTGAGTCTTGGGACCTTTTGCCCAATTTTGCTGTAGTTTAATGGTTTGGATTTGGAGGGTGACAAAAGCCTCCTGTGTTCTACTTCACAGCACCACTGAGTGGCCCCCACATTAATGCCATCTCAGAGGAAAAAGGGAGCATTTTAATTTCATGGAACGAAATTCCAGCCCGGGAGCAAATGGGCTGCATCCTCCATTACAGGATATATTGGAAGGAACAGGACTCCGATTCCCAGCCTCAGCTTTGTGGTATGTGTGAGAAACAAAGCCAGCAGGGTCTTTCTTGTTTAGATGTTGGGAAAACACAAGGGTGTGCAAGTGCTAGCACCATACCTGGCACTTAGGAGGTGCTCCATAAATATATGTGAAATTAATTGAATGAAGAAAAATAGACATCTAAACACACACACACACTCACACACACAAAGTTACTGAATATGTGTTACGTGCCAAGCAAATTGAAGAAATGAAGTTACTGGACGAGGCTTTCAAGGAGCTTACTCATATGGGGAGATAGCATTTCAAAAAGCAATAAGTGTGCTTTGATACTATTATATAGACCCTTGAGGCTTGCAGGAAATGCATTTGGAGAATCTTCGAATCACCACACTTGCAAATATCATCATAGCATATTATTTTCTCCTTAAATGGATAAAATACAATTTAAGTAACTCCTTATGACCCGTAATTACGCTGTAAGACTAAAGCAATTAAATTCTGGCTGGAGCATTATCTCAAATGATTTCATCACTCGTTCACCGAGCAGTTCCAAGTCACTTGCCAGATTTAATGTTCTAATCTTTGATTTACTCAGTTTTGTTTTGTTTTTCCTGGCTTGAGCTTCCCTTTAGTATTTCATAGGCAGCTGGCTTTCTTTCGGGAGCATTTATCATAAAGAAGCAACCATTTTATTCCTTCGTGAGAACTATTAGGTCCAAGAAGAATGTAACAAAGCCAGCCTGAGATGTAGGTGTCAGAGGGCTGCCTGCAGAGTGATTTTTACCTGGGAAACCTGAGGAATTGGTCCTCTCTCTTGACCTTAGATCTGCAGTACTGCTTCTCTAAAAGTTATGACTTTTAAAGCTAATTAATTTCTTATTACATAAATAATACTTGTATATAGAAAAACATTCAAATAGTTCAAAAAGATATAAAGTGGAAATTATCCCTTCCTCCATACTTAGGCTGTTAGCAGTTCTTTGTGTGTTCGTCCAGAAAAAAACTTAATGCATACACTAGCATACATTTGGGATAAACATCTGTATTTTGATCTGCACCTTACTTTTGCCTCTCAATAATGCATACTGAGATCTTTCCACATCAATCCATGTGGACTTGTCTCATTCTTTTTTTAACAGCTTTATAGTATTCCACTGTAAGATCTTACAATAATCAGCTTAATAATCCACCATTGTTAAATACAGCAGATCACTGAACAGCACTGCTCCCCACTGTCGGGGTCAGTTCTGAAATGCACCAAAGGTGATGAATCAATTGATCTCGTCATGAGCCATTTGGAATACTTCATATGAAATTTGCTCCCCCCCAATTTTTCATTTTGACAGAATTTAAACCAAGATACTTATTTACAACAAGATCAACATGGTTAGATGGTTCTTAAATCTGCTCTTGTAGATGTTGAAGAAATTACCTACCTTTTTTGCACCAAATCTGATGAATCTAAAATCTGTGTAAGGGTATTTTAAAATAAGTTTAAAGGGGAGAAGGTGCAGATTCAAAGCCCTGTTTTGTACCAGTTTTAGATGGTTTCCCTTTTAGCACTTACAGATGAACAAAGACCTGTTCCCTATCTTCAGAGAGCTCACAGTGCACCCAGGGAGATGGAAAAGTACACAAAAGTGATATGTAAGTGCTGTAATCAAGGACTGACACCTACTATCGCATTGGGCAACCAGAAATCATTGGCAAATCCACAAGTGCCATTTCTAGAGAGTGGTAGAGGGCAGTAGGTTGAGGAGGAGGGAAAAAGAAAGCAGAGAGGCTCCACATCAGCAAAAGGAGGATGGAGTTCCGAGGCGTCTTCTGTCACGGCCCCTAACAGCACAAGCAGGGTGCAGTAGGAACACTTTGCCTGCCTGGGCAGGTGAGCGGGGTAGCCCTGGGGCGGGGCATCTGCATTCCCCAGGTGATTTGGGTCCACAGCCACTCCTCTGGAAGTTTGTTGATACTGCCATGTGCACTGCTCTATGGGCACACACATTCTACTTATCACTTGGCTGTTTTTGCCAACATGAGGGCAGAAGCCATGGCAGTTAGCTCACCATTGTCTCCCCCTTACCTATAATACAGCCAAGCACCCAGTAGGTGCTTAATAAAAATAGTATTTTTTGAGTAACAAATGGGTTAATACTGCCGTGGGCTTTGTCAAACCAATGCAGATGTTTAGATAAAAGCTGATTTCCAGGCGCCATGCAGCTGTTTTGCCTGGTACCACTTGACCTTCTTACTGGTGACCTTTCAGATGATTGGCAACCATCACATCTCCCTAAACTGGTGCCTTTGTCATTTAACCACCTTAAACCTAAAGTTTCAGATCCAAGAACAGAATGGCCTCCTTTATCTCTGCCAGAGATCACAGCCCAGACAAGGCAGCAGAACCAGTATTTCCTGCATGACTTCTTTCTTCCTTTACTCGCCTCAACCTATTTGCCAGCCAAACTGCTGACACCATCACCCTCCTCTTGGCTTCCCCCATAGTTTCTATTTTTATTCTTCAAATATACACATGTGCATGTATCTGTGTTTGCGTGTAAACTTTTTTGGCCCAACAAATCATTCAAACTCCTTCCCTTGTATTCCAACGGCTCATTCACTCCTGGAGTTAAGGATGCCCTAACACAGTTGGACGACTGACTCCCTGATGCTCGCCTATGCTTTGCGGCAGAAAGATGAGCAGAAAGTCTCTCCCAAATTATTGTTTTAGTCCCCTGCCTTGGGAATAAGAGACATTTTAGTGTAATCATAGAGCTGAAGTCTGTGCAAGCAATTTCATCAGGTTAAAGTAGGCTTGGGAATTTTCCACATGGTACTTTTTCTCAAAAGGATGTAAAATATAGAAATTGCTCTGATAGTCACAGCTGTTAAATGATCTGCTCAGGCCTCAGCTCCTTTGGGTGCAAAGGATGCAATAATTGGGTTGCAATAATATTGGATGCAATAATACAGGGTTCCATCTTGCTGGTCACACATAGTAAGTAGGGGTGAGTGAGTGTAAGGGGTCTGTTTTCCCTACTAGATGGTGAACTCTTTGAGGCAGATTCTGTGCCTTGGTGCCTTGTCCAGGGCAAACACTCAATAAATATGTGTGACTGTTGAAATAAATTCAGCAAACAGGGTCAAGATCTGACTTGCCCTGGGGTTTGTGAGACAGTAACTAATGTTGAGGCACAAAGTGCTGAGTTCTAGTTTCCACTTTGATCACCAGCACACACACAGGTCTGCTGAGCAAACCAGTAGGCTACACCTGTCAAAGTTCTTGCCTCGATTCTATAGCCCCCCTCAGTTTTTGAGAGGTCACTCCAAAACTCACACCCAGCAGATCCGTGGAGGAGGAGACTGCCTATTTACTAAAGGCTACCGATATTCATATCTCTTGGAGGAAAAAAACAGCATCAACACATTGCTCAAAAACCAAAGTCTTACTTGCTGAGAACCTGCAGGGGTGTTAAAAGCATAAAGAACTGACAGTCTAGCCTTGAACTACCAAAATAAATCTAAGTACCATTGTTCTCATTTTTTAGATTTTATGTCAAATTGAAGCAGATCAATGATTAAACCCACTACGACCAGTACCCAGAACTTACCAAAAAATAAAAAAGAAAGTCAGAATTAATAAATGTTATTAACTGTCTATTTCATTCATTGCTAAACTTAGCTTGCTTAAAAATTCCGTTGAAAAAAAAAAAAAAAAATTCCGTTGAAAATAATTTGTACATTTAGTCTCCTCCCCAGGAGTTCTCAAATATACCTGATAAATGTCGGAAACATCATAGTCATAGGAAATAGA
This sequence comes from Aethalodelphis obliquidens, assembly GCF_003676395.1. NCBI lineage: Eukaryota > Metazoa > Chordata > Mammalia > Artiodactyla > Delphinidae > Aethalodelphis > Aethalodelphis obliquidens. Next base: position 4,905,308 of record NW_020837957.1, read on the forward strand.
AGAAGTTACTACCGCTAAATAGTTTCAAAAGCAAAATAATAAACATTCTTTGAAAAGATTTTACCACAGGAAAAAAACGTAATTCTTCTGATATGCTGTGAAGTGGTGCTGTCATAAATGACAGTGCCTAGGGCCTTTTAAAGTGTTCAGTATTAATGAATTAGGACTACTTTAAAGCAGCAATGTGCTTTCCTCTTTCAAATTAAATGAAGCATTAACAAATAAAAATGAGTAAGAGCCCACATTCAGATATTTCCTTTAATTTGTGCCTTAACCTTTATATTTATCTTCCTTTCAGAAATTCCCTATAGGGTCTCCCCAAATTCTCATCCCATAGACAGCCTGCGGCCCAGAGTGACATACATTCTATGGATGACAGCTCTGACAGCTGCTGGTGAAAGCCCCCAAGGAAATGAAAGAGAATTTTGTCTGCAAGGTAAGAACCACCCTTAGAGAGGGCAAGTCCACTGTGAATTCCTACACAGGAGTATACTCCCACTCCTTGATATGGAGATTATCAGATTTTCTGTAATTCACTAATTACTTTCTTGCCGCTATACCTTTGCCCTTCCTATTTCCTCTAACCAGAGTGCCCTACCATTACATTGTCTGCTTGGAGACAGTGTCTACTCGTTTTTCTAAACTCAGCAAAAATGTTGCCCCCTCCAGAAAGCCTTCCCAAATGCACATCCATATTTCCTTCATAATGCGCTATACTTGACCCCTATTCAAAACTCTGAATCCAACAGGCAGGGACTAGTATCTGTTTAATCTCTATCATCAAGGTCTAGAATGGCACCCAGCACATAGTACTTGTTAAATGAATATCTGTTCAATGAATGATGAGAATAATCCCAAAAATAATACAGCTACTGCATATCAGATAGTTATGTGCCAGGCACTGTGTTAAGCTCTTTGAATACTGCATCAGTTTGCTGGGGCTCTTGTAACAAAGTACCACAAACTGAGTGGCTTAAACAACAGAAATTCATTTCCTCACAGTTCTGGAGGCTGGAAGTCTGAGATCAAGGTGTCAACAGAGTTGGCTTCCTCCAAGGGCTATGAGAGAATCTGTTCCACGCCTCTCACCTAGCGACTGGGGGCAATCTTCGGCATTCCTTGGTTTCTAGATCTCTACCTTCATCTCACTTAAAGTTTTCCTTGTGTGTTTCTCTTTGTTCAAAATTGCCCTTTTTACAAGGATACCAGTCATGTCAGACTAGGGGCCACCCTACTCCAGCCTGACCTGTCTTAACTAATTACCTCTGCAATGACCCTATTTACAAATAAGGTCACTTTCTGAGGTACTTACTGAGTTGGAACTTCAATATATGAATTTTGGGGGTGGGAGGACACAATTCAACACATGTAACACATACGTTTACTCGTTTAATCCTGCCCACAACCAAGTAATGTGACTGCTTTACATGCCTGTACCTGGCCATACTACCAGGCACTCAATACGAAATGAATAAAAGAATGAGAGATTATGATGCCTTTTTACAGGTGTGAGGTACAAAAAGATTACCCAAGGTCTTAGAGGTGGCAAGTGGCAGAACTACAAATCAGACACAGATTTGAGTTTCTTAAGTTAAATTTGAGTATGTGACGAAGTGACCCAGCTAACATGAGTTTCTCTCCACTGGCTAAATTATGCTTTTCTCTCTGGCAGCCCCTGTTTGCATCTGCTCTAAGCATAAAACAAGCTGTTCTTGCTTTATGACATGGAGTATCAAGTTAATCATTCAGGGCTTTGTTGTTCTATGCCAGATACTCCTCCACTGGGGAAAGTGACAAGCCCTCTTCTCAAGCACTCCCATGAAAGTTAACTTGTGAGCAATTAATTGGACTAAGGACTCAGCATCTTTCTACTCCTGGTACTCCAGACTCGTCCCATCTGCCCGGAAAGAAAGGCAGATGCTAACGAAATGTCAGATTGTGCCGATTGTGTGGGGTGGTAACAAGGTTTCCTGCATTAACTCCCCTGTTCAGCCCTGGGAAAAGCCCCTGTCACAGGGGCTAGCAGGTCTCTGGCCGCTAGTGGCCCCTGGTCACCCTCCCTCCCACCCTGTTCTTCACTCTATCAGAAGAATCTTTCTACAAGATCCCTGTTGCTACATTCTACCTCCTGTTGCAACCCATCGGTGGTTCCCCACGGGCTTTCAAGCTAGAATTTAAACTGCTTTGTTACCAAGCCCTGCACGACCTGGTCCTGTTCATCCATCTAGCTTTGTTGTCTGCCGCATACTCATCATTCATACTGGAAAGCAAGGCCAGACTATTTGCGGTTGCTGAAGCACTCGCTCTTTCCTCCTTCCGTGCTTGCTGTCTAGTCTGCACTTCCCTAATTTGTCCACTTAGCCAACTCCTAGCCATCCGACTCTAAACTTTTGACATCCTGCCTTTTGGGAAACCTTCCTGAGCTGCTCGTGAAGCCATTTCCCATGCTGTTCTCGGTGACACAGCCTTGTACATGCTGTTTTTACATGTATCCCGTGGCATCATGGTTTACTGTTTATGTGTTTACACATCTGTCTCCTGGACTGTCTTCAGAGCCTATGTCCCATTCACCTGTGTATTACAGCACCTAATCTGGCCTGTTACATGGTTTACATTCAATACATGTTGGATGAATTAATGAAAAATTCCAACACGTAGTGAAATATTTACATGTCATAGGAAGGAATCAGAACAATTTCAAAGACCCTAGGTAGACAGAGGGCTTATCCAATGGTTTGGTAAAATTAATAGCTACCATTTCTTGAGGCCTCCTCTGTTCAAGTACATGGCTGTGCCCTTTAAATACACCATCTCTAATGTTCACAACAACCTGCAAGGTAGATGTCATCGTTCACCTTTTGTAGATCAGGAATCTGAGGTCCACACATCAGTCAGCGGCAGAGTTAGGAATGGAATCCAGGGCTTCCAGTTCACAACCAGTGCTTTGTATACCACACTCCCTTTCCTTCTGCACCTATTAGAGGAAGAAGCCCTTGTAGGGCTGGAGCTCCTTCCTTTGAACCTTAGTATTGGCCCCTTTGGGCCCTTTCTTCCTTCTTCAGTGGGCGAAAGAGAGTTGGCCTTGTTCCTGAGTCTAGCTATCCAGGAGCTGTGGGTAAAGCCCAGCGGGTTCACACAACAGTCAGTATTTAGAAATGTTCATTGACGATAACTCAGTCACAGGGTATGCTAACTTTTCGTTTCAGGTAAAGCCAATTGGAGCACATTTGTGGCACCAAGCATTTGCATGGGTGTCATCATGGTGGGCGTTCTCTCAGTGCGTTGCTTCCGGCAAAAGTAAGTTCATTACACCTGCCAACTTTGGTAAATTTTTTTTTTTTTTCATATAATAGCTGTTGCTGCTATGGGTCAAAAAAATGGTTACTCTCCTACATCGCTGGTAGCACACTAAATATAGTCACCTTTTTGGGGTGACAGTATATGTTTAATTTTAAAAAATATTAAACATTTCACCTAGCAATTCCCATCTAAGTATATCATAGGTATATACAGATATTTAGTGGCAACTATGTTCACTGAAGTATCGTTCATAGAAGGAAAACAATTTGAAGCAACCTAAATGCCTAACGACGTGGGATTGGTTAAATAAATCACAGTATATTTCATGCTATACAGCATACTATGCATTCATTAAAGATGTAGAAGAAAATTAAATGGTATGAATATTTGCTATATTACATTTTAAAAAGCAGGTTGCAAAACATGTACTTTCATTTTTAAAAAATAGTGCATACACACGTGCCCACAGACACGCAAGTTATATTAGTTAGCATTTAATTTGGTTGTATGTAACATAAAAATATGACAAATGAGCTAAGTTTCTCACCCAGGTAAAGTAAGTAAACTCAGGTAACGGCTGGTGTAGGAGGTCCCCAGTCATCAGAGACCTAGGCTCCTTCTTTTTCTGCTTCACTATCCCGACATTGGCTTTCATCATCAAGTTCACCTCATGGTACAATGGCTGCAGGAACTATGGCCATCGTGCCTGCATTCTACAACTACAGGGAGAGGGGAGGTGCCCACACCCACCTTTTCAAGACACATGAAGAAGTCACACATGGCACTTTAGGTTACCTCTCATTCGCCAGAACTTGGTGAGGCAAGGAAGGCTTAAAACTGTGGCCTTTTAGCTGGGCTTATTGTTGTCCCAGTACATCAGGGTCCCCTTTCTAAGAAAGAGGGGAAAATGGGTATTGGACGGCAGTTAATACTGTGGGCTCCAAGGACATACACTAAAATATTAATGGTGGTTATAACAGGGGATAGAATCATAGTGCTTTTAGTTCTATTTAACTGTATTTCCTAAAATTTCTTTAAACATGTATTATTTGGTAAAGAGAATTTTTTAAATGAGTTACTTATTCAATAGTTTTCTTCAGATGTTGTGTAATGTAGGAGAAGAGGTCAAAATAAAACTAGCTCAAAGTCATTCTACTAGTCATTGAACCTGTCTGAAAGGTTTTCCATTTATTGAAGTTCCCCCATATGTGATAATTCAAAGCAGAGCTCTCTTTAGGTAGACTTTGAAAAAGTTGAACTCAAAGAGTCAACTAGGATCACATGCATCCTCTCTTCAGGGAAATAGTATCAGTTAGGGTGGAGGCTTCTGCTGTTAAAGAAAAAAAAAGAGCCCCCAAATATAGTGGCTTTAATAAAATAGCTCATTTTTCTCCCATATAATAGTTCTAAGGTATGTCATCCAGATTGGTTGGCAGCTCTGCTCCACACTGTCATTTAGGGATCTAATTGTCTTCCACTTTATTGGCCCACCATCCCTTGGGTACTTTCCTCACCTGCATGATCTATACTAGGTCACAGGTACCTCTGCTCACATTTCTTTGGAAAAAAACCTAGTCACATGGCCTCATCTCTTGTTTCAAAGGGTTGAGCACGTCCCAGAAGCTTACTTTTCTTATTAAACAAAGTGTGTTAAAGCCAAGTCTTTAAAAATGCTTCATATTGGTCTTGAAATTTTTTTAAAAAATAGTCAAAATAGTTGTCATATGCATATGAGAAACATTTTTAGGATTTTTTCTTCCACATAATAAACTCACTTTAAAATATTTTCAAAAACCCAGAGATGTGGGAAGAAGAAATAAAAAGACCCTCTGATCGCCAAATACAACTACTTTAATAGTTTGGATATTTCCATATTGGTATTTTTTTTGGCATTTTTTTAATTGGTTATGTCCAAGCTGTTTATACCACCTGTATCCCATTTTGTTTTCATTACAAGCTCTTTATAAACATTCTAATTTACTAAATATAAATAGTAATCTCCCCAAGGGTACTGACCATGTCCTCTTGTTTGCTGCTTTATCCCCAGCATGTGGCACTGTGCTGGTCATACATTAAGGATTCAATCAACGTTTGTTGAGTGAGTGCTTGGCTGCTTAGTGTAGCTAAACATTACACCGAGCCAAAGTCCCATAGTTTATTTAGCAAACCCTAAGTGGTTGCACCACGAGTCCTTATCATCTATAAACTTCACAGAAAACTAGTCCAGACTTGGGTGATGCATCATCTTTCTCCTGCAGTGTTTACATTTTACTCATTTGCATACCCCTACACTGAAGTCACTGTGCTTCCATGCCACCGTGTGCCCACTTAACCCATGTCACTGTTTTCTTTACCTGCAGGGTATTTGTTCTCCTTTTGGCCCTCAGACCTCAGTGGTGTAGCAAAGAAATTCCAGACCCAGCGAATAGCACTTGGGCCAAGAAATATCCCATTGTGGAGGTAAGGTATAAAGCCTTAGTGGTCAGTCGATGGGGTTCTGGTGATCAGTACATCTAAGTCTTTCATTGTAGTACAGGGAAACCTCAGTGTTTAGATCCTATGGATAAGCTGCTTATCACGAGTGCTAGGTTACCATCGGAGTCATCACTCCCATGCACAGGAATTTTCTGAAGCTTATGACCAAGACTAAAAGACCCATAACTTTTCATTCCTCTCTATGCCTTCTGTTCCTCTCCTCACCTCAGCTCACTTCAAAAGAAATTTTAAAAGCAAATATATTTGCCAAGCACTAGTCTGAGCATTGGCTCATCCAAATTCAAGAGCACTGAAGCTTTACTGTGATGTTCCCCGTCCTGTGTGAGCACAGAACAGATAAATAGAGCCCAGACTATTTTGGTCTTGGCAGGAAGCCAGTAAGTCATTCCGTTGTGCAAGGAAAAGGTTTGAAGGCAGGAGAGGTTGCTCAGCTGCAGATGAGCGTGCTGGGAGTAAAGGACACGCAGGGAGCGGCTGCCACAGTCCTAGGAGGGAAGAGCAGCTCACAGCGGGCAGCAGGGTCTGTCTCTGACGGAGGGTCTTGAAGGGGAGGAGAGGGGTGCCCACATTCTTCCCATCACCCGGCGCCTCGGCAGCCCCGCACTCTCGCATCGTATAGCCCTCCTCCTCCAAGATTCTTCTCTTCAGTCACCCATGCCTCATCCAGAAGCCAGTGGTACCAGCCGCCTCTCAGAGAAAGAGCTGGTCCCAGCCATGTCTGCCTCCGTAGGAAGTTAAGTCACCGCAGTTTAATGCCTTTGAAATAAGGCCACCTCTGCCACTTACTATGTCAATGACCCTTGAGCGCTTGCCCGATGACATGAGCCTTAGTTTTATCCTCCGTAAAATAGGAATTGACAATATCTCTCATGTATATTGTTGTGAAGACTAAGTAAGATGCCATGTAAAGCACATGGCTCATACAAGGCAAAGATCATTCATTTTCTTCCCAGGAAGATTTACACTTGAAGTCTCCTCTGTCTATTGAGGAGTTTTGTTGCTGTTAAGTTACAGTAGCAAGAACAGTATAATAATAACAGTATATGTATGTGCGTGTATATGTCGTATATATGATAGATGTTTGATATATATTTGATTATACATGACATATAATTATATATGATATACAACAGTATTACATAATAATATATTTACATTTATATATACACATAACATACATTACTTTCTCTATGCCAGGCACTTAAAAAAAATTTTCATGCATTAACACCTAATCTGTACAACAGCTTTATGAGATTGTAATATTATTATCCCCATTTTTCAGATGAGGAAAGTGAGGGACAGAGGACTCAGTAACTTGCCCAGTGTTAGTCAGCTTGTAGGTGGACCCTGGATTCACATACAAGCAGGATGTGCTGTCCTCCATTATACTATACGTTCTAAAAGATCTTAAGCACAGGCTGAGGGGTGTGTTTCCAGCAGTCAAAACCTCTGAGCTGAACAGACTAACTCAAGAGGTGTTCACACACTGGGCCCTCACTTGGTGGCAATATTGTGATGACCTATGGGAAGGCACTCAATAAGGATGCCACTGCTAGTATTAGAGGGGATTCATGTACCAGGAACTGAATCAACTGAGCTCTAAGATCTCTCTCTTCCAATGCGGAGATTCCACAGTCCCATGTCCTAAAAGCCTGAAATAGCACAGTGAGAAGCAGCTCTGGGTCAGTCGCTGACACCTGGCTCCCAAGCTGGTAGCTGTGGCATCATGGCCTCTATTTGCCACTGCCTGGACACGAGGGGATACAGAGGCATGCAGAGCCACTGAAGAGCCCACAAAAGCCTAGAAGAGATGCTGAGAAAGACAAAGAGTTAGAGAAAGTAACACATGGAAAAAATAACAGAAATTGCCATACACATGCCCAAAGTTGTACAGTATGAGTATGTTCACTGCAGCATTATAAATAGAAGCCGTAACGTAACCTGCCACCAGGGGGCTAGGTTAAACATTTGGGTATATCTGTACAACAGGATGTTGCACACCTACTCAAAAAAAATGAGATCTATATGTGTCTAACATCTCTAATATATTTAAAAGTGAAAAAAAGCAAAGTTTGTACTAATTGTCTAAAGTGGGTTCTCATTTGTATAAAAAGATGATTTTATACACACACACACAGTCTCCAACATGTACACAGGATATTTCTGGAAGCCTAAATATGAAACTGATAATGGTGGTTGCCTTTGGGGAGGCAGCTGTAGGCATGAAGCCCACTTAATTTTTATTACAAATTCCCTTTGAACTTAAAAAAATTTTTTTACAAAACTATGTGCATATATTTCTTTTGCAAAAATAACCAGTAAATTAGAAAATAAAAAAAAATTAAACATGCCATCTATGATGGCCTTGTGGCAGCCTCAGAACCCCATGTCACTTGACCCTTGAAGGGGTAGACTGTTTTTAAAGACCCAAACTGCTCTCCTGGTGACAGGCTGGGGCAGACATCAGAAACACAAGTCTTTCACCTCCAACAAAATGTGCTTTAAGTTCTCAGACTTTACATCCCCCTACCATTTCTTAAAATGTGGCTAAAATGCCATGGGTCTTAAAGCTCTAGAGGGAAAGGCCCAGTCATAAAGGGGATCACTGGGATGTTATCTATTTTGAGCTTGTAAAAGCTTAAAATAGTTTCCATGATGTACCTGAGTTATTAGTGGTCCAAGACGCCTTGCCCCAGGACTTGTCAGCCAGGGGGGCTGCTTTGTAAAAGCTCTGAGGAACAGCCTCTATTGATACTGCCAGAGCTTTCAAGAAGGCAGAGCCTCGCACTGTGAAAACAACGTGATCCTCATCCAGTGAGATCTCTTCCATAGCAGTGGTCTCAGCACTTTGGCCGCTGCCAGTCACGTTCCAAGCCAGACCAATGTGCCAGGGCCAGTTTGCATAGCGATAGGGAAAAAGCAGGCTCCCGAAAGAAAAGTACACACGTACCCTCTGGCTGCTCAGCGCCCTTTGCAGAAGTCTACCCTAAGACAGCATCGTCATTCACTTTGGGGACAACTGCCATGCTCAAGGCAAGGGTGGGGACATCAGAGGCCAGTCCAAACCAAACCATTCTTGCACAACTTGGCATCCGACAGATGAGGGATCCAAAGTCCAGACAGGTAGACTGAGTTTTCCCAAGCCGTAGAGTCTCCGAGTTGGGACTAGTCCTCAGGGTTTGCCCTGTCCTAATGCTGTTTTTTGTTATTCTCCTCCTCCCTTAAGGCATGGTCCCTACTTGCAGATAGCTTACAGACATGTTAAAAAAAAAAAAAAAAAAAAGTGACAGCATAAAGCTTCTTGTGCTAAGAACCTAACAGGTGGCTTCTTTGCTGTTGTAGGAATCCAGTGGAGGGAACAGTCACTAGGGGCTTCATGAAAGCAGGCTTTGGAGATCTGCTTCAGAAAGATCAAGCAGTCAGCATAAAACATAGTTTCAAGGACGTAAAGAGAGCCCAATAAAGCCTGTAAAAAGAAATGTTAATAAAGTGCTTGAACTTGACTCAGGAATCAGTAATAAGTTTGGAAAGGAAAAATATGACACTGAAGAGCTGGTAACCAATTAGATGTCCAGAAAGACAAAGCAAGAAAAGTACCAACTGAAATTAGCTGTAGGGAAGAAAGGATGAACATCATTTCCAAAAAAGTTATTCCAGAGGGTTCTTTCTTATGAGCATAACTGACAAGGATATTACCCTGACAAAAAACCTTCAGTAGTTGTATCAAAGCCCAAACTCTTTAGCATCCCATAAAAGTCCCTTCAACATGTGACCTCCTTCTATTTCTGAAGCCTCAGTGTGTCTGTCCTAAGAACTAGCAGGTTCCAGAATAGACCAATTCTCCTTGCCCACCACCTCCTTACCTGGAAAATACTATACATCTCTCAGGATTCAGCCCTAGTGTGACCCTTTTAAATTCTTCTGTGCCTCATCCCCAGACAGATGCAAGCTCAGCCCTTCCTTTGCACACCCTCGTACCCTCTCTGCTAGAGGAAAAGCAGCTGGTGCAGTTTGACTCACCAGAAACAAGTCTAGTTGAAGGTTGAGCAGGGTAGCGAATCGCTCACTGGCTGGGGTTGACAGGAGTCCATGGCTCCTGCCTGTCTGCCTCCCCAGCAATGTTAACTGCTTCTCTTACCTCACAAAGTAAAGGCCCACAGTGTTCCACCTCGAGCTGACTAGGCAGTGCAGGCTGCCAGGCCTTTTGGAACCCTGGAGAAGTCGGTCGTCATGGCTACTTACTCAACATAGCCACATGAGTTTCTTCCTCCCCTTTTTCAGGAGGAGACGCAGCTGGCCTTGGATAGGCTCCTGACAGACTGGCCCACTCCCGAGGAACCTGAGATCCTGGTCATCAACAAAGTCCTTCACCAAGTGACCCCAGCCTTCAGACGTTCCCATCACCCCAACTGGCCAGAAAAGGGACAAGGAGTCCAAGGTCACTATACCTCTGAGGAAGACACAGGATACAGTGCCTCGAGCCCCCCACCTCCGAGAGCTCTCACAGCAGAGACAGGACAAGGGGTGGATCTGTACAAGGTGCTGGGGAGCAAGGGCCCCGACTCAACACCGGGAAACCCAGCCAGCCCCTCGACAGTCCTCCCAGTGGACTACCTTCCTGCCCATGAGGGCTACTTACCCTCCAACATAGATTATCTCCCTTCACGTGAGCCTCCCATAACTGACCCTTGGGAAGAACTGCCTCAGCACATCTCTCTTTCCATTTTCCCCTCGAGTTCCCTTCACCCACTCACCTCCTCCTGTGGTAAAAAGTTGACTCTGGATCAGTTAAAGATGGGGTGTGGCTCCCTCATGCTCTGAGTGGCAAAGCTTGAAGTTTGGAAAGTCGATGTGCCTCCAAGTGGCACAGCGTGCCCCATCTCCCCAGCCACCTGCTCCAGTGGTTGTTACGTCTGGTTGCAGCTAGAGGGCAGGCAAGCCAACTCAGGGTGAATCTCATCTCAAGATACCTCATCTTGCCTTCTCCAGAGCCTTAAGATCACATCCTCTGCTGTGTGGACCTAGAGACTCCAATCTGGGTTCCTGCAACTTTCTTGGCTATGTTGGCCAGAAAGGAGAAAGGCAAGAGTGGAAACCAAAACTCTTACTAGCAATGGCAGACAGTCCAGAGGACCATTCATCCAACAACTATTTACTGTTGACCCTGAATAATATGTTTGAGCTGCATGGGTCCACCTATATACAGATTTTTTTAAATAATAAATTCTACAGTACTACATGATCCATTGCTGGATGAGCCCATGGATGCAGAACCACAGATGAGGAAGGCCAGCTAAAAGTTATATGCAGATTCTCAACTGCACAGGGGAGTTGGCACCCCAACCCCCACATTGTTTAAGGGTCAACTTATAAAGCAGCTACTACAAACCAGGTCTTATGTCTAGATCAGTACCGTCCAATAGGCCTGAGATAGAAATGTTCTATGTATAGCTGCCCTGTTTGATCCAACAGATACTAACCACATTGGCCATTGATTACTTACGGATGTATCTCTAGTATGACTGAGGAATTGACTTTTTAATTGTAATTAGTCACATATGACACTTGGCCACTGTATTGGAGAGCACAACTCTAAATGATGGACATATTAGTGAGAATTACTGGGTACCTTCAAAACAGATCGACCTAGTTTTACATATGCAGGCATAAAAGACCCCAGTGAACACCAATATAAAAGGGCTCCCAAGATGGTCATGGTTGTCCTTATTTGTAGAAGCCTAAGAATGTACCTTTTCCTTAGTTTTGCCCGTTTGTTTTCTTTTGCCTTCACCCTTCTTCAGTGACAGCAGCTTGATGGTGGAAAGCTACTGCTAAACCCACTGTAGGACCCTGGGCAAGCAGCCTCCCCTCTCTGAAATCCAATGTCTTGTAAAAGAGTGGGCCAAAGCTTCTCTGACCCCTTGTGTTTCCTCTTCTTTCTGCTGCAGCTGATACTGCCTTTAGGACCAGGGCTACCTCAGGGTCTAAGACCAAACTGCCTAGATTGCACTCATAAGTCATCCCTTCTGAAGGCATCCTGCTTTCCTTCCTCAAGAAAACTCTTGAGCTGGTCCTCAGACAGTTCAAGTTGAGCATGGAAGATAATTCTCTTTTCCCCAGCATGAACTTGGAAAACTTTAAAGATATGGCCTCTGGCTTATCATCCTCCCTTCACCCATCACTGCCTCTATCCCTTAACTATAGGCACTTCTGCTAAGTTGATAGAGAAGGCTCTTAGTCTACATGCTAATAGTACTCTTTGCAAACAAATGGGATGAAAGGTCCAGAAACCTTTTTCTTAAATCCCTGTCAAGCCTGGGTCATACACCCTACCACCATCCCACTCAAACACTGGAGCTGAGGCAGCTTTGGTTTACCAGATGTCCCTCAGAGCTCTAGAAATTGAAATGAGCATTTGCTCTGTTTGTTCAACACTTCATCCATGCCTCCTGCTATTCCAGACTAACACGTTTAGTTCTTCCGAGCTTAATTTGAAAAGCTTAAGCTTCTTCCTTACATCTCCATTCTACTCTATTTAGCTGCTGTGTAGCACTCCCTTACCATGGTTCCCTGCATCTCAGCAGCTTCAGTACTGGCTTGTCTGCACCCAGGATGTGGAGCCCCTTGACTGTTTGCAATGGGCCATGACAAAGCTGCCACCTCAGAAGCAGGCCAACCTATCACCTCTTGACAATAAGAGCCAACTTTTCTTTCTTGCAATACCTGCTTTTCCTATATTTACTTTCCTTTTGATTACCTGATAGCCATCTTAGTCACTCTTCCCCTACCCCGGGGGTCCGGAAGCCCCAGGCCATGGACCGGTACCGGCCCATGGCCTCTTAGGAACCGGGTCGCACAGCAGGAGGTGAGCAGCGGGCAAGCGAGCGAAGCTTCATCTGTATTTACAGCCGCTCCCCATCGCTGGCATTACTGCCTGAGCTCCGCCTCCTGTTAGATCAGTGGCGGCATTAGATTCTCATAGGAGCGCAAACCCTACTGTGAACTGCACATGCGAGAGATCCAGGTTGAGAATCTAATGCCTGATGATCTGAGGTAGAGCTGAGGCAGTGATGCTAGCTCTGGGGAGCGTCTGCAAATACAGATTATCATTAGCAGAGAGGTTTGACTGCACAGAGACCATAATAAATCAATTGCTTGCAGACTCATATCAAAACCCTATCAGTGAGCGGCAAGTGAAAACAAGCTCAGGGCTCCCACTGATTCTGCATTATGGTGAGCTGTATAATTATTTCATTATTTATTACAATGTAATAATAATAGAAATAAAGTGCACAATAAACGTAATGCGCTTGAATCATCCCGAAACCATCCCCCCTCCCCCCACCCTACCCCCGTCTACGGAAAAACTGTCTTCCACGAAACCAGTCCCTGGTGCCAAAAAGATTTGGGACCAATGCCTTACCCCTTTGGCCTCAACACACAGGCCCCAGTCTCCCTTTTCCCCTCCACACCTTTTCCCCTCCCTTAAAACTCCAGGTGGTACTGCAGTCCTCACTTGCTTTCCTAAAAGGTGAAAAAAAAATTTTTTTTTTTAAGGGAGAGTTCCTTGACCCCTAAAGGCTCCTTCTAAGGATGCAGAGGCCTCCTCAGTGCTCCCCTAGCATGATGCACTTACTTCCTCTAGTGGACTGTAAATAGCTGGAAAGCAGGAACCATGGCAATCTCCAGCACCATGCCTGGTCCATAGTAGGCTATCAATAAAAAGTAAAAGATGTCTTCTGCCACCACTTCCACCTTGTTCCTTCTATTCCAGAAGCCAGTCCAGCTGTGCCTGCTTCCTCTTTATTGAGACAATTGCATTTGCTTGTAATCTCTTCATTCCCAACCCCCATTCTACCCTACCGTTTATTGACAGCACTATTGTAATACATGTAGCAGTTTCTTATATTAAAAACATATTTGAACATGCCTTTGGCTGCTCACCCTGCCAGATAAAATGTCCTCTTTCCGTGAATGACAGGATGGGTAACCTCATTCTGCCCTTGCCCCAAAGTTTTTGTTATCTCCCTTTCTGCCCACACACAGTCAAAATCCCCAATCAGATTGCCTAGTTTACCAGGACTAGGTAGAGCTCACTAATATTCATATAGCCAGGCTTTCATTCCTCAGGAAAATTGCAACTCTTTAAATCCTCTCTCCTTATATCCAAAAGCCAACCCAGAAATCTCTGCTCTACTAAAACACATCAAATTCCTTAATTCTCTGGGACCTAAATACTACAAATAGTCCAAGTTCATTCTCAATGAATTCATGGGAATGTCTACCAATTTCTGTATACAGATCATTACCCTGAATTAAAAGGGCCCTCTTTTCCAGAAGCCAGAAATTCTATTTCCTGGGCCTCTGTTTTCCTTATAGGCAATAGGAAAGCCAAACTGGTGTTATCTAGTTCTTTCCCTTTAGTGCCTTTTCCCCTCCACCCTGTCCCAATTTCTCAGCTTCCATTAAAAGCCTACAGCTGCAACTCTCCAATTCCCAGAGGCCAGTCAAAGAAATGCCAAACTAGGCACATTCTATTCTAGTCAATCCCCCCGTGTTTGATTCTTGGTTTTCTCGATCAAGCTCTTTTTCTTTCACCTGACGTAGTTGTCATCTGTCCCAGCTCAGGCCCTCCAAAGAAGCCCTGTTGTTCTCTTCCTAGCCTGCAGGACACAAAGACACTCACATTATCCACCCTTATGAAAGGCTAATAGGTGAACCCTCAAATTAATCAATCTCTAGAATAAAAGAGATCAGAAAGGCCTCTTCTTCAACCTAAAAGAAAAAAAAAAGATAAGCAATTTAATCAACTGGCCAACTGATGATAGAAAGAAACAAGTCATATTTTTACATCACAGCCTACACAGGAATAAATTTCCAATTAAAACTTTGCAAAACACACACACCAAGTTAGATAAAAGTATTTGCAAGACATGCCAAGATACTTAATAAGGCACTCTTACAGATCAATATGATAAAAGCCAACACTTCAAAGAAAAATGGAGTGAGCAACTCATAAAATACATATAAATGTCTGATAAGCATAAAAAACCCCCAGCTGTAATCAAAGAAATAAAAATTAAGTACCATTTTTCCCTTACCAAATTAGCAACAGTAATGAAAAAATTAGCGACTATTAATCAGAGAACTGCGGTTGGCTACAGGAATGTTAGTTGGCTCTTTTCTGGAGGCACCTGGGCAATATTCAATAAAATTTGACTAGCAATGTAGACTAAAGAACAGTACAAATATCATAGTCTATAAAAGATTTATCACAGCATTGATTATAATGGGGAGAGGAACCTAAATGCCCTTCAGTAGGGACATGGTTAAATCACGCATACAATCAATCACTGAATTTCATGGAGTCTAAGACGCCACCAATTTTAGGGGACACCTCATTACTTTGCTATGAATAGGGAAAAATGCAAATTAAACTGTAATATGCCATTGATTGCTATGGTGCACACTTCCCCGCCCCCTCCACATAATTTTAACGTGACTGAAATTGGGATGCGTCTTAGAATTGATGCAAAGCATACTATGCAGCCTTTTAAAAAAAACATAAAAATGTCTGACATGGAAGTGGTTAAAACGGCTGAATAGAATCATCTCACTTTTATAAAGCAATGCAAAAAAAAATCTAAATATACACCAAAATGCTAACAGTGACTACATCCAGCCACAGGTTTTTAAATTACACTTTTGCATTCCTTTCATCACAAAGGCTCATTACTGTTAGAAGTGGAGAGTCAATGAAATATAAAATATTACCAATTTCTTTCCAAAGACCTGAGACAGTGGGTCCTAATGACAGACACTCACCACTTTCTTTATGGCCCATGTCTCTTTCATCCTCCACCTCCTGTCTGGCACTTCGACCCTTAATACTCCAGTCAGAGGGTAGAAAAGACAAAGTAGCTTCCACACTAGGTGAGGCGGGGGGCGGGGGGGGGGATGTTAGAGTAATAACTGAAGCAATGGATCTTTGAAATACAAAGTTTATATAAAAAGCCAAATTTTGCCTTATTCCCATTCTAACAGTAATTGTTAATAATGATCAATGACCTCTAACACAGTACTTAATACATGCAGTTTTTAAGGGGTGTAAGACGGTTCTCACCATGACTGGTTTAAGGTAGGTGTTATCTCCACTATAGAGATGAGGAAACTGTGATACAAGTAACTTAACCAAAGTCACACAATTAGTACCTGATACCGGTCTGGTTTTAGAGCATAATTTTCAACTACTTTAATTCTTTTCTGTGCAAGTGACTACACAACAAATTTATATCGATTAGGGTTCTGACTGTAGTTGACTGTAACTGTGAGTCCATAAAAATCTTTGAAGCTATTGTCACTAGGTAACCAAAAACTGGCATCTCTGTACTTCTAAAGTTCTAGAGCCTTCTTGGTTCTTGAGAAATCTACCCAAAAAGCATGACACCAGGACAAATCTGGCACTCCTGAATTTGCTAACTTATCTACCCAGCTAATCTAAATCCTACAATACAAGGCACACTGTGTAAGGCCACAGAAGGGAAATAACACTCCTGAGAAAGTCCATTATTTTAAGGAAATTGGTAAGTATTTAAAACTATGAAAACATTATGCCTTTCAAAGAAAGAGAAAAGTAACCAGAGCAGTGTGTTCTCTCTTTAATTAAAATAACTATAACCCCATCCAACTTACCTGATTTTTTCCAAACATGGTTATTTCTTAAGTAGAAAGTAGGGCTGCATTTGACTCAACTGTGTTGCTTGTATGAACTGTTGAAACATAAATGCCTTTCCTTCATTCTATGGTAACTGGCTCCACATTTTGTTAATCGTCCTTTCTTTTATTTACAAGTGGCAAAACCATTCTTAATTTGGCTCCGAATCTCCAAGAAACATACAAACCTATTATGTGCTACCTTGGGGTTCCTTTACATCAATTCTGGCCACTTTTCAATTTCCACAACTGTACGGAATTCTTCCACAAGAGACCTGGGCCTTGCCTAGGCAAGAGAATGTCAGGTGAGGCCCACAATACCTTCCCTTTTCCAATTTCACATATTTTGCTACCCATAGGTAATTGGACCCAATGAAATACTTATAAAAGCTGTTATGAGATTCTCACAGAGACTAAATTGTTTTCAAAGGCCCTGAATTTTCACCAGAAAGGTAGAACACCCACAAGCTAAAACATTTTTGCAAGTTCAGAAAACTGCAAAAACATTCTTCTGAAATTGGATAGAAATTATTAGTAACGAAACACTTGTTCCTTTAGGAAACAAAATCTAACTCACTTACTAAAATGTCAACTATATATCCTCCTGCACATTAGCTGAAAATGTAGCCTGTGTTAACTAGAGGGTTTTTCCTGTGCTATTCAAAGCGAAGAGCCTGGAGACCCTCATCCCTAGACAAAAAAATCTCTCAAGGTGAAAATAGGATGCCACAAGAGTTCATTTAGAAGCAGAAATCTTACTTTACCCCATCACAAAGGGAGTTAAAAGACCATTTGCCTTTTCACAATACTGTAGAAAATACTAGTTTTCTAAGTTTTCTCTCCTTTCACTTTAACAACTGCACATGACTGGATTCCTTTGCATACTATGAACACTCCCTTTAGACTCCCTCTGGTCTATGGCAGGATAGCTTTCAGAGCAGTTGTATAGATGTAAAAGAAAAAAAACACATCCACTTTTGACATACTTAAAATAGATAAAATAACTAGAAAGGATAATTCAGTAATTTCTCCAGCTACAGATACTCTTCAAACTTTTTCCTCTAAAAATCTGCAGTTATTTTTAAAGTTTAATAACTCTTAAGTAGCAAGAAACTGATGATCCTGAAAAAAAAGGTGGGGGGAACATCCATGCTTTGCTGTTATTGAGGTGCTGGTTATTTAAGTTCTTCAAGCAAATATTTTCACCTGGTATCATACAGCCTCCAAAGCACTTCTCTATTTCTGTCAACGTGACTTCCAGCTCTACCATTTGACTCAAAATGTGGGGCTGAGTGGGGGTGGGCCAATCCAACTGTTCAATGTTGAACACTTCCATCTACTGGATTTTGTCAATACAGTGACAAAGTGCCACTCATCTTCAAGGGATACTGTTATGAACAAAACACAGTGGTCTGAAGCACACACAATATACGTGGCTGGGTATGCTGATTTTCCTCGTATGATTAGTGACCAATGAACACCTGCATGAAAAGTAGTTTTATCCAATCCAGTCTTCCATGGCATATTTAAGAAGCTACTACAACTGTAGCACCTAAGTGAAGCCTTGATAAACAAGTACACAAGAGCAAGCTGAAACCAAATTATCTGTAGTTTTTAGGAAAAGGTCTTCCTCTTTTACTGGGAAAAAAAAATGTGGAAGCTTCACTGGAAATTCAGAATTTCCACAGAAAAGACAAACCACTGTATCTCTAAACAGAAAGGTTTTCTGTGTTTAGTTCATTTTGCCAGTCATGTAAGCCTACACATTTTCAGCTATGAAATAGTGTGGGGGGGGGTGGGGAGGATTCTACCATCTTCATTGATGTGTTTAGTCAACCCCTGAGCACTTTGACAAAATGCCTAAACATGTGCTCATCTAACTTTTGTCAGTATGGCTGCCAAACAAAGTAACATTTCACTATAGATTATTACACCCAAGGTGTGAAACAACGAATTCAACATGTAAAAGTTCCCATAATTTCTGACATTATTCATCAGCTAATAAAAAACTTGAGATCCAATCTGACAAAATTCTGGGCAATGTCAAGAACCAAGTTCAACTGCATCACTTTACACAAAATCTCCATTCTAGGTAGATGAAAACCTGTGCCATTTCTTCAAATTGAAGCTCTTTCTAGGTCCTAAAATCTGTAAGAGAAATCAACTACAACTGCAATTAAGGTGACAGTGTAAACTATATACAGTGTATATTATACTATGTATTGTATATAGTGTAAACAATACTGTCCAAACAAACTACTTCCCAAATAACTTCTCAGTTCTCCAAATAACAAAATCCTAAATATTCACTAGCCCTTTGCTTTTCACATTTCCATACCAGTAACACTAAAGCAGCTATTTAAGGAGTAAAGCCACAGCAAGATCAGTTCAGAGCAATTCTCATCACTTTAGGTACTGTCTGTAAAGTTTTTAAAAATCCATTATGAACCAGAATTGTCAGATTAGTTATCAGCAAGTATCTCTTTTATGTTTTCCAAGCACAAGACTTAGAGTACACCTTCAAGTGGCAGAATACACATTCAAGTGCAATAGAACTGTCATACCCTCCTCAATGGGCAACAAAAGGGACAAATGTTACTGATTTAACACTACCTATGTAATTAACATCTCCAACAAAAATGTAATTTGGTAAATTATTTTCTAACTTGAACAGGCCGTTTCTCACCTTTTCTTTCCTTCCATTTCAAAGCGAACTGACTTCCAGTTATTTTGTACGACAGAAGCGAACAACTGACTCCGTTATTTAAGACGGAAGTAATGACACAAAAGCTAGATTCTGCCCAGATAACCTCCTTGTTAAGCTGAGAAATGCAGTCCTCAGAAGCCATTAATTCCCACCCCAGTCAACCTATGGAGTTAGAGACATTAGTTTTCTTACCTATACAAAATACTCATAATTGTCATCTTACGGAAAAGTCAAAATTAGCACAACAGAATTATCTTAGCACTAAGTGGTTAAGTGCCACTAAATGTGAAAAACTATAATCGGGCACTAAATATACTGTTTTAGCAAATTTATACTTTCCTAACAGCTTTCAGAATTTGCAAGCTAAACAATTTTTTAAATAACAAGATCTTCTTTACTAAGAAGCTATCAAGTATCTTGCCCTTATTCTGATTAGAGGTAAGGGGTAAAAAAAAATGTTTTTTAATACTTCTAATTTCACAACTTCCCAGGAGGTAGGGTGATTTAATCTGTACCTGGAAGTAAACTTTTTTTTTTAAAAAAAAGAACTTATATGTTGACCTGAGAGTGATGCTTAGATCAGGGGTCAGCAAACATTTTCTGTAAAGGACCAGATGTTTTAAGCTTTGTGGGCTACACACATCTTTATAGAATAATTTTTAATCCTTTTAAAATGTAGAAGCCATTCTTAGCTCAGGAGCCATACAAAAACAGGCCACAGGCTGAAATCTGTTGACCCCTGGCTTAGACATAGCACTTATTTAAATGATACTCATTTCCAATGTTAGTAATGATTTCAATAATTTATATCCTAATCACTTTCTGAAATTAAGCTTATCCTTTAGGTTACAACCTTTCCCCATATTACTGATCTAATGCATTCCTCTCAGCTTGACTTATTTCGATCACTTCTCTATTTGTCTAACTTACATCAAGTAAGATTCTGAAGCTGAGAGAACATGTCATAGGTAAACCCAGGCTGAGCAAAAAATCATTGAGCCCAAATTTCTGAAAGCTGCCACTTAACATACAGCTCAATGGTAAAACCTGGTAGTTTTACAATGTTTATAGATTATCTCACTAATTACTAGAACTGAAAATCTGACTAGGGATTTTACTGCCTTGTTACTACTGTAAAGCATTCTAGTCATCACGTTCCGGGCTTTCTCCAGTGAACCTGGAGATGTGGCTTGTAAGTGTTCCGACTCCCTAAACATTTATTTACACGTTAATCTCAGCAGAATTACAAATGTCTGCATTAGAATCTATTTTCTAAGCATTTATTTATTTTCCTTACAAAGTAGAACTACAGGCATCTGAGAGCCTGAGAATTTGCTTTACCAATTACTTCAACGTTGGGATACAGATGTCCATTAGTATACCTGATATGATCTTACCTTAAAGTCAAAATCATTCCAGTTCTCGTAGCTCCACATTTCTAAGTTTTTATTTAGCCCTTTACTATTTGTTGATTCTTTCCATATAATGCTAGTGCTCTTAAAAATATATTTTAAAAATCCAATATACCGTATTCAGACTTTCTATGCAACTCCCTAACAGCATAACAAAATTTTTCTATTTCAGGACAACCATCTACAGCAATTCGAAAAATAACACAATCAAAATGAACACTTAATATTCTCCCTCCACACCCACACCAACAAGCCCCAAATGTATTTACAACTAGATATATGTCCTGCCTCCACTTTTTAAATAAAACTGAGTAAACTTAGACGTATAGTGCCTAGCGACACATATTAAAATCTTTCATAACTCTGCACAGGTCTCAAAACATTTAATTATAAAAAGAGAGACCTCATCCCAATCATCAATGCAAACTGGAAACATGTTAATAAAAAATATAAGCTCTGGCATTATTTCCATTTAAAAGCATCAAGATAAAAGTTCATTAGAACATTCTATCAGCCACCAAAAAACAAACGACCCCCCGACATTCAGTATGGTTAACCTTCACGCTCAAAAACATGGTTTGCTAAAAAGAAATGCCAATTGTCTTGTCAGTCCTTGAAATTCATTTTACAAGAACTTTCTTATTATAATAATTAAAATAGGTATCCCTCCCAAATGTTGACAGCCTAGTTTAATAAACACCCCACATAAACAAAACCTAAGTTTAAGGAGGAAAAAAGAAATATGAGCATTACCCTTGGGGGTGCACACATAGTCAGAAAACACATGACGATAAATGGGCTCCTATTTGATTGTTTTTATGACTTTTAAGAAGTGAGCATGAAAATAAAATCTTTATTTTCAGTTATTACCCACCAATAAGAGAAAGTTAGGTTCACAGTTTTAGTTCTTGACACAAAGTGAACTAGGAGGCAAATTTACATCCATCAGATACAACTAATGGACCAACTTTTAAATTCCAAGCTATCTTGAAAGCTTGCAACATACCAGATATTGCTGTGTATTCTCTAGTGACAGAATGCCAGCAATGGCTGACAATGAATAGAACTTGTGATGGGTTTTTAATAGCAGTGTTTTTTTATATGTTGCTAGAATCAGGAGGTTTATAACACATTCATGTCCAGAAATGAGTTAAGATACTTCTAAGTCTAAACACACTTATGTATGAGTGTGTTTAGGAGTGTGTATGTTGCAATCTCAAGAGGGGTAAAAGTCCATATGGACTAAATTAATACTTGCCTCTGGGTAGCAGGTATGTTTGTAAATATAAAATTATGTTAAACATTAGCACCAGTGCAGAACATGCTCAGCATCATAAGATCCAAAACACCAGCACAAGTTTATCCATCATTAAAAAAAAACCAATTACCTCCTTCCTAAGATGTCAAACTAGTAGGTAACTAGGTTAATAAATCTAATCCCAATGAACAACTCTTGTACTGTACAATTTCTCATTTAGAAGTATAGGGGAGAACTAATCAGCTAAACAGACATTTTATGATTTAAAGTCTTAAATCATAAAGTATTTTAAAAACTGGACATTACCATAGATAGAAAATTACTAATAATAGTGACAAAAAGATCTTCAAAACTGTAAATAAAACCCCTTTCCTGTTTATCAATAAATGTTGCAGAAGACTTAAAAAAAAAAGGTCCTAGAAAGCCTGTTTGATTATTCTCTCCATGTATGTTTTCGTCAATGGTGATGCTCTCGATCAAGAAATCCATTATTAACCTAATTCTCTAAGGGAGGAAGAGGTAAAAGATACTTATCACTTTCTGTGGAATCTATCAACTTAAGACCAAAATGAATAGCAATATAGGAAATTCAGAAACAGTAAAATTTTTGGTTTGTATTTCATGGATGGTGCTGCTGTTCCAACCTTATAAAGTAAAGCTGTCTGCTTTCCAAATTCCAAAAATTAACATACCCCCCCCACTTACCATACTAACCAGTGCCCTTTGGTTTCTTTAGAACAAGGGTTGAAGGGTTGATTATGGATGTACAATTTTGATTTGGGACCTTTCACACATACAAATCATACTGAGCGGCCACTTACTTTACAGAGCAGTTTAAATATTACGCATTAGCCAAATTAACTTGTTCCACCCACCCTACTGGAGGAGGAAAAACCCAACACCCATAAAACTACTTCACTTGACAGTATGTGTCTATCAACAATAAGTAGCTTAAACAACTTTCACCAGTAAGGTGTCTAGATTGGTTTTTAAAACAGGAAAGTGACATATTTTAAAAATAAATGTAATTAAAATTGTGAATCAATTATAAATTGAACCTAATGAACCATGCAGGAGCAAGGGTTAATAAACCAATGTGCTTTGAATTTGTTCAAGTACGGATATTTTTGTATATAAAGATCTAGCATATATAACAGCTATCATGAGAAGTGAAAAAAGACCTTATCCCCAGAAATGAAAATATTAAAACTAAGTTAAAATACATAAAGTAGTTAGTATTCCACACAGCATAAAATTTGACAATCAAAGTTTACATGTCTCAGTTGACCATGTGTGAAAATGCAAAGCAGGTATTAAAACTGCTATTATGTCCAATATTTAAAACCAGTTTGTAATAGGGGGAACATCTAAATCCTTAATTAAAAAACACAAATGAAGTGAAAGCTTTAAACTGGTACACACTGTTCACACCTATATTTCAAGTTTGGAAATGCATATTTGCAAGCAGCAATACAAAAGTATTCATGAAGAATGCATAATCTCTGAAAATTATGAAAACATCCCCGCTACCAATACATTTCCTAAATACAAAACTGACTACCATATTGTTACTTCTGTGTAGCAGGAGAAGTTCATTTTCAAAACAGATAAAATTCAGTCTTTAGGTGTGAATGGTATGAATGACAGTCTTTTTTTTTTTTTTTTTTTTTTTTTAAATTTCTTAGTCGTTTGGGATCCTTAAGCATGCAAGCCTCAAAGAGGAGGGTCCACAAGGAACCAGGGTTGTCTTATGGCATCCAGTTAAGCCAGAGCTGGGAATGCCTCTGGGTCATCCACATCAGGAGCAGAAGCACTTGACTGAAAAAGAAACAGAAGCAAAATTAAAGATTTTCAAATCTTATTAATATATTTCCAGTGTCTACATTTAGACACAGAATTCTGGAAAAAACTTAGTCTTATTACAATAAGTAAAATATGTCAAAGCTTTTACTTTTGAAAGGCAAAATTATGGATCAGAATAGGACTACAGTTGGGGAGAGATTGGGATTGGCATATATACACTACTATATATAAAACAGATACCTAATAAGGACCTACTGTATAGCACAGGAAACTCTACTCAATACTCTGTAATGACCTATATGGGAAAAGAATCTAAAAATGAGTGGATATATGTATAACTGATTCACTTTGCTGTACACCAGAAACTAACAACATTGTAAACCAACTATACTCCAATTAAAAAAAAAAAAAGAACAGGACTACAAATATTTGCAATGAGCCTTGTCCTAAATTTCTATCAAGATCTCAGAAAACTCCCTAGCAACAGCATGGGTTATTTTTCTAATAAATCACACAAGTAGATTCACACAAGGTATGTATGTGGATTCTTACTCAGTTGTTCAGTATCCTTTTATTTTCCCCACTTGCTAAGTAAGAATGGCAGCAATATGACAGCAGGCTAAGAAACCAATTACAATTATTGAAGCAGCACATTCATGGCTATTTACAGTCAAAATACAAATTTTTACAAAACAAAAAAGTATTGAAAAGATCCATATACACAATGCCTTTAAAAAGAACCCATGTCACAGAAAGAAATAAAAAATCACTACATTGTTATGGGTGACCATAAAATCTAGGATATTAAGTTACCACTATAATCAAACATTGGCAGACTCAATCAAGCAGATGGGTCCCCCAATTTGCATATCAGGTGTTGAGAATTCAGGAGGACATTATGGTTGTTTCCTAGGTAGACCATAAGAGACAATAAACTAACCCAAGTTATCTCTAATACTTTAGTAACATCTAGTCATTAAAACCATGGACTTTGGCATCCGACAGATCATTTCAAATCTACCAATTACTAGGGCTTCTATCAACGTATTTCAGAAGAATTTGTTTTTTGTCACACTTAGTACAAGGCAATGGAGATTACAGAAAACAGGACACAAATGAATCCCAACTTACAGAACAGCTCTCATGAACAAAAAAACAATCAGTCAATGCCACAAAATTATACAAAGGAAACAAAGGTTTTATTAAGCTGAGCCCTAAAAAGCAGTGAAGATTCGTCAAGGCAAAGTAAGTATTTGGCATTTCAGGCAGACCTTACCAAAGGCCAAGAATTACCTTGGTTCCCTTCACCTGAATTTCATCTTCTGTAAAATGGTGGGGTTTTTGTTTGTTTGTTTTTGTTTTTTTAGCACAGTACCATAACTGGCACCAGATAAGTACTCGATGAAGGGTGGTAAACTTAACTACTGGCAGCACTATTCAGTCACATAAGTGCTTTAAACAAAAAATATAACCTAAAATGCAATTTCTTAAAGGCATGCATGTCAACCTTTTTCTTCTTCGACTTATGTCCCCAAAAGGACCTAGGGCAGTGATATATGGAAAGAGGTCCTCGAATTACTTAAAAGGGTAAAAGAAGCCTTAAAACTACCTTGTCAGTCCTGATGCCACGGTTTGGACGTCCACCACGCCCACGGCCACCTCGTCCTCCCCTGCCACCACGTCCTGGGCGGCCAAGGTCTCCAAAATTGATCTCCAGCTGAGACGTTATATCATTTGCTGGCTTCCGGAAATGGTGATCCATAACCGAGTCTTCAGCATGAGCCTAAAAATTTAAGTGAAGGCCACTGGATGATTAATAGGAAAGTAATGTTGCACACTTCTAAATAATGAGTTTTCTCCTAAAAAGACCAAAAATCCAACCTGCTCTTTGTGTGAAAAAATATAGAAACACCTCTACAGGTAATAAGTAAGCTTTGGGATCAGCTACAGTAATCTAGGAGGAATAATTCCCTTCACTTTTCTCTATTTCATGTTCCCTTAACTTTAAATTATAGATGATATTATCAAGTCTTGATTAGAGATATAATCACAATTATTCAAGTGGCTGGGCCCCATCTCACACCTACTGAATCATCATCTTTAGCAGTGAAGTATGAATAAGTACATTTAAAATATGCCCTTCAGATTAGCATTCCAATGTGAACCTCTGAAGAAGACTTGGACAGATGGTATATATTTCTATTAGAGACATTATTGAATATTTAAGTTTTAAAGAGAACTTTTGCTCTATACTCTTCCAACTATGACCTGGGAAAGAAATTATATATAAACTTCTCAAAATGCTTTTCTGTTCATATATAACTATG
Organism: Aethalodelphis obliquidens; assembly: GCF_003676395.1. Taxonomy (NCBI): domain Eukaryota; kingdom Metazoa; phylum Chordata; class Mammalia; order Artiodactyla; family Delphinidae; genus Aethalodelphis; species Aethalodelphis obliquidens. The sequence goes on from NW_020837957.1 coordinate 4,931,324, forward strand.
TGTTCTTCCATATAAATTGGAGAACTACAAATTCAAGTGAAACACGTTACATAAGAAAGGAACCTTGAAAAGCTGTGCACAAATAAAACCATGCCTTAAATTTACCACAGGAACCTTCTTAAAAATGAAGTCATCATATTTGGGAAACCCAGATCCTAAGCTACATAATGGACTCTGCAAAAAAAGGCCAGAGAATTTTACACTGCTTAATATCTGATCTCTTTTGTATGCTTGGGGTGAATGGGTTTTAATCTTCTAGTTAGAAACTTCTCATACTAATTTAAAGTATGTTTTAATTTTTCTAAATACACATATAATCCTCTTTTCTGAAGAGATATTTCACTCTTTCTAAATAGCTTGTAATATTACAACTGTTAATAATTACCTTTTAAGTACAAATAAATTTTGTATTTTTACACAGATTTTCATTCCTTTAATCATCGAATACCCAAATTAAATGTCATCCCTTTAGGTGAACTTTAAAGGCAACAGAAGATTCTTTTTAAAATATTATAAAGGAGCATAAAACACAGATGCAAACTCACAAAATCACTAGCAAATTAAAGTCAATGATATATACTAAGTCTCTGATTTTAAACGTTAGCTATTGCAATGATATCAATTTATCAATTAAAAGCATTTATAGGTTTCCAGAGCACAGAAGCAAAAAAACTTAAGTTGATATACTACTGAAAACATCTTGAAGGTTTTACTATAATAATAAAGAGGAAGTCTGGATGTTCAGGTTACATCCCCAACCTTCAAGTTAACTAGTAGGATAAATTTTTTACAAAGTTTTTTTTCTAGACCACTGTATGACAATGAGGAAATAAGAGCTCTGGTCTCAGCTGTCAATAATTCAGTTCTCCATTTCTCAAAGTTTCTTTCTTTCCCTAACTACTTCATATTTGTTGTGAAGATGAAGATAAGTAAAAGAGAAAGAGTACTTAAAGCACTGTATACAACAAACTTGAAGACCTATCATACCGATCTTTCTCAAATTACAATGGTGTTGCATCCTGATAAAACCTGAATATCTTTAAATCCAAAATACATTTAATACACCTAACTTACCAAACATCACAGTTTGGCCTAGCCTACCTTAAATGTGCTCAGGACATTTACATTAGCCTATAGTTGAGCAAAATCATCTAACACAAAACCACAAAACCTATTTTATAATAAACTGTTAAATATCTCACATAATTTATTAAATGCAGTATTGAAAGTGAAAAACAGAATGGTTTTAAGTGTATCAGTTGTTTACCCTCATGATCAGGAGGCTGACTGGGAACTGCAGCTCGCTGCCACTGCCCAGCATCACAAAAGAGTAGCGAGTACTGCATATTCAGCCTGGGAGATCTAAATTCAAAATTTGAACTATGGTTTCTACTATATGTGCATTGTTTTCACACCATTTTAAAATCAAAAAACCAAAAAGTTCTAAGTTGGGATCAATCTGTATTCAAATGATAAGGCCATATATGCCAGTAAGGCTGGATTTCATGTACATACATCACAAAGGCAGCATAACTATAAGGGTCCAAACATACAAAAGTGGCTTGATAATGAAAATGTCCTGATTTCAAGATTACTCACCAGCAATTTCACATTTTATAATTTTCTAAAATTTCTAATTATATACATCACCTTGTATAATAGTTATTTCTTAAAAGCTCGATGTAAAATAATACTTAAAGCTGGGACACCTAACCTGATGTCTAAAAAATGCATGAAGAGGCTTCAGGGTATTAATGATACTAATGATACAATATATCAGAACATTTTATATCTGTGTGTCCTATTCTGGAGAAAAGTTCCATCGGGACCCCAAAAAGGTCATGAATAATTGTCTCCAAGGTGCCAAGGTAAACCTCTTTCACATTAACCTGAACAGTTTAATAATTAGTTCAAATGAACAATCTCCCCGAAGTGAACTTTCATGGTTCTTTAAATAAAGAATTCTCTTTGTTTTACAGATACACAAAACAACTTTGTCTGCAAGAACTACAAAAAAATAACCAAAAGCATTCTAATGAAGGAAGATGTTTTTTCTTCCCTACAGGAATTGACAATATCCTCATTTATACTACCTTCATGAAGTCAATGTTTAAAAAATCATCTCCAGGGCTTCCCTGGTGGCGCGGTGGTTGAGAGTCCGCCTGCCGATGCAGGGGACACGGGTTCGTGCCCTGGTCCAGGAAGATCCCACATGCCGCGGAGCGGCTGGGCCCGTGAGCCATGGCCGCTGGGCCTGTGCGTCCGGAGCCTGTGCTCCGCAACGGGAGAGGCCACAACAGTGAGAGGCCCGCGTACCGCAAAAAACAACAACAGCAACAACAAAAAAAGTTTAAAAAAAAAATCATCTCCAAACCTCTATTTTATTTAAAAGTATTTCCAAGTTTATTTCACAGCTATTTTTTTGTTTAGAAAATTAAAATGTGGATTTTATTGAATCTTTTTATTACAGGTTGCCTTCATAACATTTCAATTTAACTTTGTGACTAAAATCTCATACTTACACAAACCCTAAAAGGATACAGCAGTGAGATTTTCCTCTAAGAATGTGCCCCAAGGCTTAAATAGAAGCTACCAAATCAAAAGCCACACACGTTTTTCTCAAATATTTTCATTAGTTTCCTTGTTTCCTAAGGAAAGGAAACTCATAAATTAATTCTCTGGTCTTTACAAGACATCACTCCTCAGTAAAGAAGGATAAAGATTCCTGGATATTATATATGGCATACGCAGACAGTTTCCCACATAAAAATGCAAACCGCCTAACCTAATACAAGTCTTAATGACTCCGTTAGGTAAGATTTTTAAAAATATTACACAAATTTGAAAGAATAATTTCTTAGACTATATGATAATGCAGTTTATTTTCCTCTTGGGGCAATTTATCTGCCTCAAATAATCCTATGTAAAACTTTTTATAAACAGATTACCCACGTGAAATTTTAACACAAAAATTGTAAATGCAATTCAAGACATCTGAACATTTTCAAACACCACAAAACTTCATTTTACCTCTTCACTCTTTGACTTATGAAGAACAAATCCCTTCTTCCACTGCCCATCAGCACCTTCATTTGGTTTTCGGATATTAAATTCTACTTTTGCCCGGTCCTTATTTTGAATAGCCTTCCATTCATCCAAAGTCATTTCTTTTGGGCCTTCTTCCTTTACTTCTTCAACTTCATTCTCCCTGTGTGAAAATGTTTTAAGTTTTACACGTGGTAAGGGGCTTATAAAATCATATAACTTACAATTATAAGTAAGGAAGTTAACCTTGGCTGGTTGGTAATCTTCTAGATTACCCAAGGACAGGAGAATCACAGTTTTCTTTGTAACCCAGTGGCTAACATGTGACTTGGCAGAGACCAGGAATCCAATGTTTGAATTATTGAAAGCGTGGATAACTAAGGAACATACAATTCAACTTCATAAACTCTTAAATGATCATCTATCAGTAACACAATCTTGAATTGGCTATATCAAACCTAGAACACATTTTTTAAAACCATACTACTGTTTTTAAAACTTACACTATGTGATTAAAATCATTAACCTAACTTCTCCTAAAACACATTTTTTAATTTCCATAATTTTTCACAATACATAATTTATAACATATATGAATGTAATCTAGGACATCCATAAGCAACCAAGTTTCATATTCTAGAATATAAAAGAACTGTTCCCCTATCCTTTAACACTTAAGGCAAATCTTTAATTTCTACAGATCTTAACGTTATATACTCCAACTTTCAAACGAATCGGTATATGAAAACAAGACTACAGTTTCACTAGTAATGGAAGTTTCTACAAAATACTGGTTTCAATGCTTAACACCAAATTAGTTATTTCTAAATATAATTCTCAGGCTATAACTATTACATATTATCCCTTTCCCTTTTTTACAGAAACAAAGCATGGGCCTAGGAATCCACTATTTAATCTCAATTTCCAATTGTCACCAAACAAGTTGTTTGCTATTTTGGGAGCATTGCTTTCCAAAGATAGCAGGTGATTCAGTTAGCCTTGCTCAAATATCTCCTGTCTGTGCTACTACTCTTTACTGTTTGACAAATCCCATCTTAAAACTTCCCAGACCAAGCTTACACTGAATTGATGAGATCTAGACTGTAAAGTCCAACCCTGTCAGTTTACATATCAGAAAACTAAAGATTGAAAAAAGGTCCTAGGCTACGCCTAAGTTGTACCACAGCCAAGAAAAGAACTCGGCATACCTTTATCATATCATGAAACCATGACACCTACCGTCAAGGGTAGGATTATAAGGATCAAATGAGACAAAACAGAAGCTCTAGAACTATACATAAGGAAGCTAATCAAATTCAGCCAAAGCTGTTTCTTAAATTTACACCTGCACATGCAAGACATAATACTATGTTCAGATTCTCCCCTATTCTGGGGTAAGACTAGAGGCTGTTCTAATGTCATCATCATGGTCTTTAGACCCAATACCCCCTTTTTAGTCCTGGGAACTGAGCTAAGGATTTGCTTCCAATACCCTATCAATAACATCCTTTCCTTCTGATAAAGTTATAATCTTGTCAGATTACTCTTTTTTTTGCAGGCGGAGGGGAGCGGGGGTTTGCGGGCCTCTCACTGTTGTGGCCTCTCCCGTTGCAGAGCACAGGCTCCGGACACGCAGGCTCAGCGGCCATGGCTCACAGGCCCAGCTGCTCCGCGGCATGTGGGATCCTCCCGGACCGGGGCACGAACCCGTGTCCCCTGCATCGGCAGGCAGACTCTCAACCACTGCACCACCAGGGAAGCCCCCCAGATTACTCTTAAAGTGAGTTAAACATGAACTCTTCATTAAGGGAACAACATTTATGTTGAGCTTTGTAAAGTACTTAATGTTACGTAAGGTTCATCTATCTCACCTATCACAATTTCATTGTTTACCACACAAAATTAAGACTCCATAGTTTCGTATAAATGAATTTATATTACCAAGTTCTACACATCACTTAACACCATGTATTTTTATCTACTCTCTCCAATAGTAAATTGATTATTATTCCTTATTCAAACAAATCCACAAAATATGATTTTCCAATCATTAATAGTGGTTCACTGTAAGAACAACTCTTTCTGGAGAAAAAGAGAAGTTTAGAAAAGCATTGCCTCCCTAAATGATTTGAATATGCCCTGATTAAGAATTACTGACCTAAATAATCTGTAATGCAAGACTTTAAACCACATACCGAAAGAAATGCCTGGCATATAACTTCTGCTTGTATTGATGGAAACCAGAGGAAGGCATTAAATTATTTCTACTAGCATAACTTGAGTCTTTAAAACTCTCCCACACCCTTGAACAAACAATTTCAAAACCGTCTTCTAGTGAACCGACAACATATTCTGGTGCTTGCTCTCCTCACACATTTTAAAACAAGCCAATAATGCTATGTTCCAAATTCTATGTTGATGGAAAAAAAAACTTCAAGGAGATGGAGCAACTAATTTTAAAATGGTCATGTTTTCTCATTTTAAACTGTATTAGAATAAAATTTGTATAGTTACATAGAGTCCAAAGTACTTTGAACTACGAGTTCCAAATATTTCTCAGGTTAAAACAGCTATTTTTGTGCTTAGGGTTAACAGGATTTACTAAAATACGTATCTTCCGTATCTTTTTAAGATGACAATGGTTAACTTCAAATAGAAATAACCACTTCTATTTGTCAAACCATTAGAGCCCAACATATACATTTGTAAACCACTCCTCTAAACACTATTTGAGGGAATGGAGTACAATAAAGTCTCTCCTTTTAAAAAGCAAATAAATAATAGCATTAAGCCTACAGGTTGTTTTCTTGTTAAACCCCAAACATTTCAATGCTCGAGCATTACCGCTACCGTACACACAAATCACTTACTTATTTTCAGTGTCCGCAACTGGATGTTCTTCACCTTCAGGTGTTTCCTCAGTCACATTTGATTGCTCCAAGTCACTGCAATTATAAGATATTGGTTTCTGAATGTATTTGGGGGACTCTCTAAGGAAAGAAAGAAAAAAAAAAGGCATCTAGGTCCATTTACATGTAGCTGAAAGTCTTCACAGAAATATTTTAAAATTCTCACATTCCCAATGTCTTTTCCTACTAAATTTACTCCCCAGTAGACCACTAAGAGAAAATAATTTAAAAATGTATACTGATCCAAGTTATAGCTCAAGTACATTACTCAAAAAGTAGTATGACAGCAGTTAGTTCTAAAATAAAGCCTTACTGGCTTTTCAAATTTTTGTCATCACCGAAGGGGTCAATAGCTAGAATAAGAACTATTAAATAAGAAACATACAATAACATAATACCCAAATAACCTCAAAATAGGATTTCAATAAAAGCTATACATCCATATGAAAAGAAAAATTAGTACCATATATTTTTGAAACGTAGAAAAACTGGTCATTTGATACATTATAATCCAAACATATCCAAAAAAGCATTCATTATCTTGTAAGGAAGTAGCTCTGAGATAAGAGCATCCATCCTTGTCCCAGGGACAAGTAAAAATTTAATGGGCAAACCTCTAGTAAGGTATAAGATCAATTTTATTAGAAGTATTTATTTAAAAAAACCAGAATACCAACGTTAATTCATCTTTGACAGTTCCCCAGTTGTGAGATCCGCTACCTCCACGCTTGTCCTCATGCTTCAGGCCACTGTAATGTGAAAAAGAACTAACAAAACTGAGTTAACATAATACTCTTTAGTTCTAGAAATTCAAATTTTGTTTTATTAAAGTAGTAGCTTCAAATATAAAAGTATAATAAAAACCAATATAAGACTTACGATCTATCACTTCCACTATGCCTATCAAATTCACGTTTGCCACGAGAATCAAAGCCATCTCCCCGGCCCATTCCTCGTCCACGACCTCCTCGACCTCTTCCAAGACCACCACGGCCTCGGATAGGCCGGTCAATAATCGGTCTGTAACAAATAAAAAAATATTATATACTTCTAAGGTTTCTGGTAAAAGGAAGAAGGGAAATTCAAAGGCTCAAAGATGCAGGAACATATTTACTGGCTCATATCCCAGAGGAAATCAAAACTAGGAAACTCCCCAACGTAAGAAAATTACTTTGACATTCTCTAAAACTTTACTACTAATGCATATACTTCTTCCTTGTTACTCATTTCACATTATAATCTAGTAAAACTGCTATTCACCAATATACATAAAAATTAAAATAAACACATGTAACCTTCATAACTGAAGTGTTTCATTACAAGAAATCTAAGTTTGAATACTAAAAACTGTTACCAAAATGTCCTAAGAACAACAACACATACTTAGACGTTTCGCTAGAAAAACTGATAAAATTAACTAGCCACACTGCTTCCTGGCAATTATGCTCAATTTATCTGTGTTAAGATGTCTCTCTATAAACTGACAAAACATGAAGAGATTAAGAAACAATCTTGCCTATCAACTGAAAATTCTCCTCCTTCACCCTTTTCTTCAAGTGGTTTTTCAAATCGTCGTTCACGAGGTGGTCGCCTTTCTGGTCTCCTATCAATTATCTTCCCTTCACCCTGAAGTTGCTGATCAGGTCTTCTTCCAACGCGTCTTATTCCTAAAATGATTTTAAAAAAAACCACGTAAGCAAATTATTTTTTGTAACACAAAAAACTAGGCCTAGGCTGTTAAAAGAAAAAAAAATTTACTCTTTAAGTCCATTAACTAGCACTTCCCACTGAAAAAGGCTGACACTGGGCATCTCTAAAGTGTAACAAGGTACTTCAGAAAAATTCCTATTTAAATAAACTTGTTTCAAACTTCCATTCAGTTTGCCAAATCACTTTTTTCCCCTAAAGCATTCTCTATAACTGACCTGGAAGTCATTTGGGTAGCCATTATTTCTCTCACTTTTCAAGATGCCAGTCTCTTAATTTAAAATTCTAAATTTAAAGAAATTTTAAGCAAATGATACATTTTGGTTTTAAAGATACCAAAGATAACACCATTAGCCATTCATAAATAATAACCAAGCAAACCAACACAATCACCAGGTAAAGACCCCCCAAAAAACCCCAGTGAAGACATTATTTTATTTTATATAATCTGGAGGGGGAGAAAAAGAACAGAGTAAAAAGACTGATGATTCTATGAAATTACAAAACTGAAAGGAAAACAAATGGCATTTAAGATTACATCTCTGATGGATAACAAGGTCTTACTGTAGAACACGGGGAACTATTGATATATTCAATATCCTGTGATAAACCATAATGGAAAAGAATATATTAGAAAAAAGAATGTATATATGTATAATCGATGAATCATTTCACTGTACAGCACAAATTGACACATTGTAAATCAACTATATTTCAATAAAAAATTTTCTCTATAGTTGAAGATAGCTATATAACAGCAAAAAAGTACCATTTTCCTCTCCTGTTGCAGTCTACACACATATATATGTATACATATACATACATACCACACCTAACTTTTAAAACATACTGTTATGCAACCAACAGGAAATAGTCCACTTATTTTATTATTATGGAGATTTTTTTGGTTTGCCCTTTCAAGTATCTTCGTTTCCAAAGAATCTTTAAAAACCACATACACAAAAGGACCCCTTTTAAGCAAGACACAGAAATAGAAACTTGTGAAACTAAGTGATGGCTGAAGCATTTACTGATTTCCCCCTTCATTCATTACTTTTTTCCTGTTAGTGTCAGAGGCCAGAAAGGCAACCAATATGCATTACTGGTAGCCTTAAAGATAATAAGTAGATTGATGGTTAAATTCATGACTAATATTTTAGGTATGCTCTAATTCCCAATCCACAATTTCTGACAAAGTCAAAAAGCACCTGAGGAATTGGTTTCGCAAGAAATTAAGTTGGTTCACTCTGGTTCTTTCTAAGAAAGTGTAACACCACCAGGATGCCCCCAATTGTTCGGCTGCTGGTAGCCAAAGTCAAACGGTAAATGTCAAACTCTTCAGTGAAATTTTAAGGTCCATTCCATACACTCTCAGGACAGACCAGAAATCTTAGATCTTACACCAAGGCATTTTAAATAAATTTCATCAGAGGTAGTGTATTAGGGTGGAGCTATGGAACCAGTCCTTATAATATCCAAGCCACACACCCAAGTGAACAATGGCTTGCTTCCCCACCCCAATATCCAGTATCAGGCTTACAGAATCTACAACACTTACAAAATAAATCCACCCAATGACTGACATTTAAAAATGCAAGCGTCTCTTGATTTTCACTAGATTCCAGGCTTCTAACATTAAAAAAACAAATGAGTAGATGGTGTCAATTCTCAAGTTCCTCAAATGGCCAAAAGACAAACTACAAAATTCAAAGAATATAAACATCAAACACACATCTAAGGCAAGTAAGTCTAGGATCATGCCAGGACCTCTATTCAAAGGCAAGGAACACATGATCAGGTTAACAATCAATCCCATGACAAGAGGCAGGGACTTTGTTTACAGGTCTATCCTTCCCCAATGCCCAGAATTGACTGCTAAGAGGTAAGGCCTCAAAACGATTTTTTTTCATTCAATATTTTTATAGGCTTGTGTTTTATGCAATTTAAGGTTAAGTGTGCTCTGAAATGCTGACCTAAGGAAAATGTTGATAGGTAATAATGGAAGTTTTCCCAAGGAAAGACTACTGAATGTTGAACTCGGTCCTGGTCATAAATTTATGAAATGAATTTTTAACTTTGTAATTTAAAATACTAGGTTCCTGCTAAGAGCTTATTTCAAAAATGGGCTTTATGATCAAAACATATGAGGGGTTTAAACCATGCTTTATGTTTCAAAAATTCAAAAGGGGTGAACACACTTCAGATTCCATTTTTTCATGTACTTTCTTTGGATTAGTGTGATGAAGGAGGTAAACTTGAGCAGATTAAATAAATACACAAACCAGTGTTCCTTAACATAGAAATTAGATTTATTACATTGTGCTACAGATTGCTATAAAACTTAGCTGAATATTTAGTCTAAACGATGTATATACATGCTTTCTAATACTCCAACTTGTGCTTCCCTCCCCAACCTGTAATTTTAATACAACTGTTTTATTTACCACCTAGGTTCTTCACCCCAAGCCTCACAAAGCTCTCTGTATTTTCTAAAAATTCTAAACCAAAACCTAACACAATTGTTTCGATTTTTTTAATTTAAATTAGTTGAATGTTATCAAATTCGACTAAAGCTAATGAGAACTCCTTTCAGAAGCACGTGGCAAAATTTCAATTTTCAACACATAAAGGAAACCTTTAAGCTTCAAAGCTTAAGTCCTACACCTACTTATTACGGATCGTGTACACTTTTTCTAATCCCCCACTGTTTTGCTTTCTCATCCATCACAAAAGACAAACCAGTAACGAGTGAGAGAGCAAAAACCAAGTTCAAGACAGTCCTGAGAAGTTTACAGTGACCTGGAAGCAACTACTACCCGCCAATGAAATCCTGACCATGCTTCACGCACATGGGGAGAAAAAGCTGCACTCCAAAAGGCTCTGCAGCAGCTAAACGCTGTGACAGCCTCGGCACTCTTTGCACCACGAGGCCCAGGCCAGGCCACACCACATGAAACACTGCATGCGGGGGGTCCGGCCGGAGAAAAAGATCGTGACCCGAGGACGAGCTTCAGGATTTCCTGCCATCACCAATCTTCATTCAGAATTCCCGCTTCTGCTCAATCCAGGGTGGCCAAATTTCTCTCCCTCCCAACAGCCTGACGCACTCCAGCAAGTTATTAAGTTTGCAATAGTGGTGCGGGCGAGGGAATAACGACAAAGCACAGGGGGCACCTAAAAGGGCACCTTGCTCCACAACATCCGATAGGCTCGAACGTAGCGGGGGGGGGCGTAGGTGGAAACTCCGACCCCCAGCTTTTCTCGGGGGTACCCCACGCCACCCTGGGACAAGACGGCAGGGCAGGAGCCTAAAAGACACAACCGCACCTCAGAGCGGCGGGCTGAGAGAAAGCTCTGAGCAGGAAGAAGCCGCGGAGGCCCCACCATCCCATTAACAACAAACGCTCCGAAAAGGAGCTCCCTTCCCCGAACCTTGGCCCATGCGCTCGCCCGCCAAGGAATCCGGCGGGAAGACAACAGCCTCCCAGGATCCCGACCACGCTCCTCCGCTCAGAACCTGAGGCGGGAAGGGGTGGCTCCAGGATCCTTGCAGGTGGCGGTTTGAACTTGTGGCTACCACGCTCCCAGCACCTTCGCAGGACCTGGCTTTCATCAGGCGGGGGAAACGCGAAGAAATCGGCGGCCAAGTCTCCCGCGGACCCTCGGAGCTCCAGAAGCCAGTGGTAGCCGCCAGTCCCCTCGCTCCTTCCCTCCATCCCGGGTCTCCCCCACCTTCCACCACAGCTTTACCTTCTTTCTTAAGCGCCACGGGCGGCTGCGTCTCCTCCTTCTTGTCAACCACGCCGACGTTGGGGGGCAGCGGGTTCTTGCGGTCTTTCTGGGACTCTTTACGCAGCTGTTTGCCCGCCGCGTTGGAGTTTGTCTGGGCTGCGGCCTGAGCTGCGCTCTTGGCCCCAGGGCCCCCAACGCCGCCCCCGCCGGCTTCTTTTTTCTTGTTCTCTGCTGCCTTCAACACCTCGAAGGGGTCCGATTCGTCGTCAAATAACTGGTCGAATCGGTTGGTGACCACGCAGCCGAAGCCTTCTTGTAAGTGCCCAGGCATGATGGTGGCTCGGCGGCGCGTTCCTCCACGGATTGCAGCGGGCCGCGCCGAGCCAAGAGCGCCTGCTTCAGCTCTTCCCACAAGATGGCCGGGCCGAGAGAGGGGGGCCGTCTTCTCTTCCGGCGCCAGGCAGACATCCGGGAGCGGCCAGCGCCGCGCGGTACCATGGGTTGTGTAGGCCGAAGTCGCCTCTCCCGAGGCGGCTCCCAGCGTTAGGACTACAATTCCCAGAACACACGGCGCGACAACTCTTCGCGCGCGCCTCAGAGGCGGGACCTCACCGAGGGAGTGGAGCAGCAAGCAGAGGGAGGAGAAGAGTGGTGGTGGGCGGAGCCCTGCCACCTGCTCTCGCCACCCTTAAACTCTCCGGGTCTCGAGCTGCGCTGAAAACAGGAAAACGGCTTGTTTTGCTCGGGAAAGTTCTGAGCTTTCGCTTTTACGTCCCGCCTCTGGCCCAGGGCTAACTTTCCCCACCTGTCCGGGAGGTCAAGGTGACTACCAGTCTTACAAGTGGAGACTCACAAACTTCCAGGGCTGGAGGGTTGCTGAGGTGCCGCACTTGCCTCACGAAGGAAGGACCCGTCCTTAGCTGATCAGTTGCTGGAGTCGCCCTCCTGCAGCCCCAATAATGAATTGAGGCTCTTCTGTTTAATATGAGGCGGAATACGCTTCCTCTCGCGGGGACTGAACTCGAGCAGCAGAATCAACCCAAAAGACAAGTTGAACTATCATATGTGAGTGTTGCGCTCTTTTCTTGTGTGAAGAATGCCGTGTTGCCACTAGTGCTTTAATTGAAGTAAACTGCTGACACTGCAACACTAGCCAGACGCTGGGCAAGCCTCGAAAAGGCACTGTTTGTAGAAACACTTTCTAGAGTCAATCCAATTGTCCTTTAGTGTCCGGCAAGCCAAGGATTGGGTGTCAGTAAAAAGTGCTCAAGAAATAACATTTTAGAGCATCTGAATGTGTGGTCTGCTGAGAGGTGCAGTGAGGGGAGGAAAATAATATCAGCGAATTAACTGTCATTACTAAAAGCATTGATATTAGTTGAGAATATTAAAGTCCATTAATGTAATAGAGTGTCAGTGCGTATTCAGGCATATTTGGTAACGCTGTAAGTGTACTATCATAATTTTAAAACCTTTTTCCATTAACATAAAATATAGAAAAATGCATCTCTATGTTCCAGGTGCTATGAACAACCTTAATGTCGACAACAACTTGTTAGGTAGGTGGTTTTCCCATTTCACAGTACCACATTCACATCTTTTTAAGTGCTAGTGCCAGGAGTTAACCCAGTCTTCTAACTCCACTCTGAGACTCTTGACATCAGCTCTTTAATCCAGACTCTGATTTCTGATAGAAGTCAGTCAATATAAGTTAATTTACAGTATTTAATAAGATTTAAATATCGTTGCATGTCAGGCAGGGTATGTCACATGGCCAAATGGAATCTTATCGATTTCTGAGCAGAATTTAAATCAGTTCCTTAACAGGGAAAATAAGAGAGTCGTGTTACAAGCATGTGGCAGCAAGCCTGGTGTTTTTCTTACTTCTAAATCCAGCCCCCATTCCTCAAAGTCACCTATTTCTCTGTCGCCTCAGTCCCTGCCATACACACTCCCATCTCACACAGAGACCCCACCTCCTTCCATGAGCTCTGGCTCTTGTAGCTCCTACCAAGACAAAGGACAAGGAGTGTTTGACTATACTCTTCATGCCCCTTTGAAAATAGCGCAAGTGCCATTTGGAAGATCTCCCTGCTTTAACAACATCTTTCTCTTTACCAAGGGCTGTTAATATCTGCATCTTTGAGACATCTGCTACACCTCCTCCTCTTACCCCTTTCTGACCACTGCCACAACAATGTCAGGAGCTAAAACTTTATATTTTATTAGGTACTTGGTGCACTTTACATGTGTGATCTCATTTAAGCCTCACGTCAACTCTATGAGAAAGGTATTATTATTGCCTTTTTAAGGTGAGGAAAATGAAGCACAGAGGAACTAAGTAACTTACCCACTCCTACCACAGTCTGGGGGGTGGGGCAGGCCTGTCCTTAGTTGTTTTTTATCCTATGTACAGGTCTCTGATTTCCTCAGACAGATCTTTATGACCACCAAGCACTCTTGCAACAAGAATACTTAAAGATATGCTACATGTAGGGAAATTGTATGGCTATGAATTTTTGAGTTTCAGTCATGCTCCTCAGGGACTTTATCTATTAATATAACGTAAAAATATAAATAAACGTTTGGGGAAAAACGGGAAAAATTTGTAAGCACTTTCAACTTCCTTCTCTCCCTTTTGACTCTCCTGGAATTTTGGTTAATACAGGAACTTTTTTTTTTTTTTTTTTTTTTTTTTTTTTGCGGTAGGCCTCTCACTGCTGCGGCCTCTCTACCGTTGCGGAGCACCGGCTCCGGACGTGCAGGCTCCGGACGTGCAGGCTCAGCGGCCATGGCTCACGGGCCCAGCCACTCCGCGGAACGTGGGATCCTCCCGGACCGGGGCACGAACCCGCGTCCCCTGCATCGGCAGGCCGACTCTCAACCACTGCGCCACCAGGCAAGCCCTTAAAGCCCATTTTTAAAGTATACAAATAAAGCTCCAAATGCTAATTCTTTTACATCTCACAATTTTATTTTATATGTAATTATTTTTGCAAATGTTTCCTTTCTTCTGAGAAGTTGAAATAGTCTTTAAAAATATTTAAAAGTTCCTGCTACTCTCAATAGAAAAAATATTGGCCAAATAAACCTCAAGAGAGAAGGAAAAGGAGACTTCTTGCAGACTTATTCAAATGAATGGCAGGAGTTGTAAGGTGACATGGTATAAGATATCACTGATTAGAAATGTAGCTTAAAATATCAGCTCTCTGTAGCGATGCTTGAATCACATATTGTTCTCTGAAAAATACTTGTGCAACTTCACAGCCTTATCTATAGCAAGCTCTCTAGAGTTTTCTAGCAGTAAATGCTGAAAACTATCCAAATACCTTGATTAAATATCCAATATAGTTGCCTGATGTTAATGTAACTGAGAAATGGAATATTATACCTCCTTCCGGCCCTCACTTGTTTTTAGGATGCTAATACTCAGTTGTCAACCACATTACAACTTGTTTTTTACCTATTTCTAAATCTCAAGTCTCTGTTACTAACTGTTGCTATATTATAATAGTAATTACTAACAAGGACTACAGTTTGAGCATTTGCTATGCACTTGACACTGTGCTGAATACCTTGCATGAGTCATTTCCTTTAATTCTCAGAACAACATTATGGAGTAAATAATATTACTCCACTCCCCTTTTACACATGGGGAAACTGTGGTTAAGTGCCTCTCCCAAATTCATATTGCCTAGAAGAGTCCAGACAGTCTGATCTCACAGCCTGTTATACTTGTGAGTGGCATGATAGAGAGAACAAAGTCTTTCATGGCTACCACCTGTAGCAAAAGAAAACTATTATTCTATTATAACACTTTGGGGACACTGGATACAGGTATCATATAAATGTAAATAAGAGAATCTGATTTTTAGTGTACTCTATATAATGCATTTTTAAAACAAAAGCAATAAAGGTGGTTCTTATGAAGAAAAGGGCAAATCCGCCATGTCTGAGTATGGAATGCTAAATATAATATTCAAGTCTCGGCTCTTGCTAAAGTTAGGATATCAAAGCTAAAAATAGAAATGTTACACTCTCTATTTTGTCACCTCAAACTTTCTTTGAAGGTTGATACTCTTGATTTTAAGCTTCCCTTCCTTTTTTCCCTTACATTGTACTCTTAAAAAAAACACACACACACAACTTTATTGAAACATAATCCACACAGCATAGAATTCACCCATCTAAAGAGTACTATTCAAAAGTTTTTAGGATATTCACAGAGTTGTGCAGCTATTACCATTACCTAATTTTAGAACATTTTTATCACCCCCAAAAGAAACCCATACTCATTAACTGTCACTCCCCCATTCCCTCCACCCCCAGCCCTGGGCAACCACTAATCTACTTACTGTCTCATAGATTTGTTTATTCTGGACATTTCATAGAAATGGATTCATGTGGTCTTTTGTGACTGGCTTCTTTTCACTTAGCATAATATTTTCTAACTTCATCCATGTTGTTGCATGTATCAGTACTTCATTCCTTTTTGTGAATAAATAATATTCCATTGTGTAGATAGACTGTGTTTTATTTATACATTCACCGGTTGATAGACATCTGGGTACTTCTGCTTTTTGGCTATTATGAATAATGCTGTTATGAATATTTGTTTGTAGAACTTGTATGGACATATGCTTTCATTTCTTTTGGATATATATCTAGGAATGGAATTGCTAGGTCATATGGTAACTCTGTTTAACATTTTTAGGAGCCAGACTGTTTTCCAAAGAGCGTGCACCATTTTACAATCCCACCAACAATTATGAGGGTTCCAAATTCTCCATATCCTGTGTGTTTGTCTTTTGATTATAGCCATCCTAGTGGGTGTGAAGTGGTATCTCATTTTAGTTTTGATTTGTATTTCCCTAATGGCTAATGATGTTGAGCATCTTTAACATGCTTATTGCCCATTTATATATCTTCTTTGGAGAAGGTCTATTTAGATCTTTGCTATTTTCTAACTAGTATATTTATTTTTTAATTATTGAGTTATAAAAATTCTTCATGTATTCTAGATCAAGGGCCTTATCAGTTATATGATTTACATATTTTGTCCCTGTTCTGTGGGCTGACTTTTCACTTTCTTGGTGGTATCCTTTGCAGCATAAAACCTTTTTAATTTGATATGGTCTTTTGTGATGAAGTCCAATTTATCTATTTTTCTTTGGTCACTTGTGCTTTTGTTGTCATATCTAACAAGCCTTTGCCTAACCCAAAATCACAAAGATTTACTCCTATGTTTTCTTCTAAAAGTTTTATAGATTTTTAAAATAGTATTGGCTCTTACATTTAGGCCTATAATCCATTTAAAACTAATTTTTTTGTTCCATGTATTCCCCTTCCTTTTAATTTAAATTAATTTTGAATATGTCAAACCCAAAGAAAAATTTTAGAAGGAAAAAAAAGGTGGTTATTTTTCATCTTACTATTTTAGAAACATTTTATTTTGGACATTACAATAAATTGCAAGTTTTTAGGTTTAAATACATCCAATGAAGTTCCAAATGCACCTGTATAAACCCCTTTGAAAACAGAAAATATATTTCACACTTAATACTATTTATTCATTTTGATAATAAACATTTAATTCAACAACTATTTATTGAACATCCACCTGTATGTCAAGCACTGCTCTGAGTCCTAGGGATTCTGTGGTGAACAAAACAGGCAAGGCCCTGGTCTTCGTGGACTTTACATGCTGGTGGAAAGAAGCAAAGAATAAACAAGTAAATAAATGTCACTGACATCATTTTCAGAGAATGGTACCTACTATGAGAGCATAATGTGAGGAAGGGACAACTGTTTTGGATTGTATGGTCAGAAAGCCCTCTGAGCTAAGGCCTGAACAATGAGAAGAAACCAGCCTTGCAAAGACTTTAAGAAAAAGCTGAGGAAACAGCAAGCAAGAGAACATGAAGTAGGAAGGAGCATGTAGATTCCAAGACAAAAAACAAAAGCAAAACCAAAAATCTCTGAGTGTGTAGCCAGATGAGCATGAGGTTGGAGTGGCGAACTGGAAGACAGATCTTACAGTGAATACAAAGGTAATTTAGTCTGTATGTGCTTTCAGATTGCTTCTAATTTTCTCTGCCAAGAAGAATCCCTTGGGCTTCCCTGGTGGCGCAGTGGTTAAGAATCCACCTGTGCAATGGGGGGGACACGGGTTTGAGCCCTGGTCCGGGAAGATCCCACATGCCGCGGAGCAACTAAGCACACGTGCCACAACTACTGAGCCTGAGCTCTAGAGCCTGCGAGCCACAACTACTGAGCCTGCACGCCTAGAGCCCATGCTCTGCAACAAGAGAAGCAGCCACAATGAGAAGCCTGTGCACCGCAACGAAGAATAGCCCTGCTCGCCGCAACTAGAGAAAACACGCATGCAGCAACAAAGACCCAACGCAGCCAAAAATAAAAATAAATAAAATAAATAAATTTTAAAAAAGAAGAAGAAACTAACATGGTAATAAAGCTTACAATATAAAATATTCTGGGGACTTCCCTGGTGGTCCAGTGGTAAAGAATCCACCTTACATTGCAGGGGACGCGGGTTCCATCCCTGGTCAGGGAAGTAAGATCCACATGCCGTGGGGCAACTAAGCCCACATGCCATAACTACTGAGCTCGCGTGCCTCAATTAGAGAGGCTGCGTGCCGCAAACTACAGAGCCCACATGCCCTGGAGCCAGTGTGCCACAACTAGAGAAGAGAAAACCCACACACCACAACTAGAGAGAAGCCTGTGCCGCAACGAAAGATCTTGCATGCCTCAGCGAAGATCCCGCGTGCCACAACTAAGACCTGATGCAGCCATAAATAAATAAATAAATAATAAATCTTTTAAAAATATTCTGTAATCAAAATTCTCATTTGTTATTCTGAAAGAAGCCAGGTCAACACATTCTTGAAGTTTTAACCTGATACTTTAGGCATTGAGAGCGCAAAGGCATTCTTATTGATCCCATAGGAGCTCAAACATTGCTTTTTTTCACTAAAAGTTCCCTCTCCGTACTCTGACTGTTCTTGGCTTCTGTGAAGTAGGTTAGATGTAACAGTACCAAACAAAGATTGTTGGCAGAAGGTTTCTTCATGGTGATATCATATTATTTACCAGGAGCTACCAAAAAACTGAAATAGTACATGTGCAGGTGGTATCCCTAAAATTGAAAAATCAGTAGAGTTAATTATAAGTGCAATGCTCAGACATAATAAGCACCGAATGAATAGGAGCTGTTATCACAATAGCTTAAACCAATCCTCAGAGACACTACTCTTGATTGCTGGCTGGAATCTCTTAGGTTTCTGCTGCTCCCAGAAGAAACAAATGGTGAGGTTATAGGAGATGGATCCTTGTGGCTGACATTCACATGTGGAGATTACGTGTAGAAATTTTAGAGCAAGTTGTGTGTGTGCAGAGATCTCAGGTTAGGCAGAGACACAGGAGTGAGGGCTACAAGGCCTTGCTGCCCACTGTCACCACAGGGAGTTTCTTCCTCTAGTGCCAACTTTGTAGAGATTGGGTTTGAATTTGTTAAGGGTATTCCTTTTAAATTTAAGCTGGGGCCTCTGCTTTCCTAGAAATTGCATACAAAATTTTGCATATTCCCAGAATAGACCTTGCTTTCATCAGATCTTTTGAAGAATTTAAGAGCAAATATGTAGAAACAGAAAGCAGATTCTCGTAGTGGCAGCCTACACCCGTGGAGGGGCTTGGGGACGAATGGGTAGTGACTGCTAATGGGTGTGGAGTTTCTCTTAGGGGTGATTGAAATGTTCAAAAATTTGGGAGTTCCCTGGTGGTCTAGTGGTTAGAATTCAGCTCTTTCACTGCCATGGCCCAGGTTCAATCCCTGGTCATACAGCTGAGATCCCACAGGACACTTGGCCAAAAAAAAAAAAGTTCTAAAATTAGCTTGTGGTGATAGTTGTACAACTCTGAATATACTAGAAAACATTAAATTGTAAACTTTAAATGGGTGAATTGATGGTATGTGATGGTATCTCAGTAAAGTTTTTTGTTTTTTAATGAATAGCTAAGACATTCAAAAGACTAAGGACCACTGCTGTCTGGCATGAACCTCTGATTGTGTCTTATTTTATAATCCCAGAATACAATGATCACGCGTACTATGTGCCCGGCACTGTACTAGGTGTTTTACATGCTTATGTTATTATATAACAGACTTTGAAGTAGGATTGTTATCTACACTAAACATGAAACCAACAAATGGTAGAGACTAGATTTGAATTCAGTTGCATGCGGCTTCAAAAATTCATGTTCTTTCCATTATGCCACCTGTACTCCTCAAACTTTTCCAACTAAGTACCCATCATAGCTAAAAGGATATTACTTTAGAGGGCAATGTAGGATATTCTGCCCTTCCATTCTGTTCTAATCAGTCATCACACTCTAACAATTCTTCGTATTATCTCCCAAATACCTCTTCTTCTCCATCCCCATGGCCAGCACTGCAATGCAGGCCTTCATATCTCTCTAGGAGTATCACTGTGGCCCTGACTTCAAATCTCATCAGGTCTGGATTATCTGATCATATTACTCCCAGACTTGACAGCTTTTCATGGCTCCCTGTTACTTACAGGATAAAGTCCAAAGTCCTCAGCAAAACCCTGAAGGCCTTTAATAATCTGGTGGTATCTTCTTTCCAGCCTCCTCACCTTCTTCCTGCCTCCTGCCCCATGCACCCGATTCCTTAAGCCAGGTAAAACTACTCACACTATCCCATGCACGTGCTCCATGCTCTTTATACACCTTACAATTCACATCCTGTTCTAGTAATATGTGGCAAATTCCTTCTCATCCATCAGGTCTTACCTTCAGTTCACTTCCTGTAAGAAGCCTCCTCCAACCTTCAAATGTTATGCACCCCTACCCGCTCTTATGCTCTAATATAACTCATTTCTACTCTATTTGCAGTACTTATTACATTGCACTGTCATTATTTGTCTATTTACCTCTTCTAGTAGTTTGTAAATATTTGTGGTGGGGGTGTTTTGTTTAGCTGTTATGCCCCCCAATGCCTGGTGCTTAGCACGTGAGTGGATCTATTGACGGAATGTGCCCTATATGTCTCACTAGATTTCAAGTGCTTTTATTTGCAGTGCCTGGCATACTTCTATTTCCTAAGTAGCTGTTCAATGATACTTTGTGCTTATTGAGCATTTACTTGTGCCATGCACAGTACTAAGTATTTAATATAGATTAACTCATTTTAAATTCATAATAATTGTGTGAGGTCAGTGTAATCATTAACCCATTTTACGTAAGAGACCTGAGGCACAGAAAGATTCACTAACAAGCTGTGTGACCTTGAGCAAGTAAATGGCAAAGCCACAATTCAGACAAAGTAGTCTGGTTCCAATGTCCGTACTCTGACGCTATGCCATACTGCCTGTGTGTGAGTGTCTGTCAAGTGAAGGAATGAACAAATAGAATCCTTTCCAACCTCTACAGGAGCAAAAGAAGTTGTTAGCCTATTTAAGGAGGGAAGATAGAAAGTCCATTAGGAACTGGAATGCACTTAATTTCTCATGGGAATAATGTCAGATTTCACTGGGATTGGTTGAAATACTGTGAGAGCTTCAAGCATATTACAGGCAGTATAAGCAATTGTGAGTTGGCCAGTCATGCTGGGAGGTGGCAGAGCCTGCTCTTGATCCTGGGACTGTGTGAAAAAAGGCCCTCGCATCAAACCATCACCCCACTGACCTGGGGCCTGGTTCTTAACCTCTCTAAGCCTCAGGTTTCTTATCTGTTAAATAGGGATGTAATTGTTAGAGAGCTCTTAGGTTTTTGAGGATTCAATGAGTTAATACTTGTAAAATACTTAAAACAAAGCAAGGCATGCTAAAAAAAAAAAAAAAAGGAGGAAAAAGTTTTTTCTTGGGGAGGTTCACTAAAACCAAATAATCATTTCAGTGGTTTATGAATAGCTGCTAACACCTTTCTAAATGAGTAGAAGAGGGAAGAGAAAGCATCCAAACTTAAGCCAATTCTACTTTTTATCAAGTTTGGGAATTAAATGTTAGGAAAGAGAAGGTCATTGTAAACATTTGCTAAAGGGAAATGTTGGGGACACAGCACAAATAAATAATCACGTTAGAGATTCTCCATAGCTCATTAAGAGGTGCCTGACCATATATTTATACTTACAGAATACCTCTCTTTTGAGGAATTTAAATAACTTTTAAAATTAGATGGAACCTTTCTAGCTCAAGGGAATTCTGAATTCTGTTAATAATTTTAAGGGCTCTGTTTCCTCCATTCCCTAAATCTCCTTTTCCCCCCTTTCCCCTCTAGCTACAAAATTTCCCTCAGAAACAGCTTTTTAAGATACATTTCCACTAGTAAAATCCCCAAGTTCTTTTTTGTTTATTTTGAGAGGAAATGGTTAAGAATGAAAGTAAAAGAAAACAGAGAAATACTCAGTCCCCTTGGCTGCCTGCCAGGAAAAATGCCAAATGTCAGATGAGAGGCCTTGCTGAAAGCTACCCAGCCACAAGCACAAGGGATTGGCCTACCACAAGATAATCCTCTGGGGAAATTTATACCAGCAGTCTAAAAATTGGATGGTTTTAGGAGCTCTTCTCCAACAAGGTCTCACAACCAGACTTGATAGTAAAATATTAGGGCCTTAAGCTTCCAAATCAGTTGCTAAAAAGAGCCTGAGATCTCAGGTCACACGCAAAGGATTCAAATATGTGAATGCTTTAATCTGTCTGAGAGGCCATGTAACACAATGGTGAAACACAGGCCCTGGGGCTAGAGAGATCTCTGTTTGGATCCTGGGCCACTATTTATCTCATGGATGATTTTGCACAAATTTCTTATTCTCACCAACCTACTATTTCTTCATCTATAATATCAGAAATAAAACAGTACTCATCTCAGAGGATTGAGTGAGGATTAAATCAAAAGCCCCTAACACGTTTAAGTACCCTGCTCAGTAAATGTTAATTACCCACTACCACTAGTAGTTGACAAAACGTCAGCCCTCAACATTGAAAGGTAGAGACCAGCAACTTTTTTTTTAATTAATTAATTTTATTTATTTATTTTCGTCTGTGTTGGGTCTTCGTTGCTGTGCGCGGGCTTTCTCCAGCTGCGGTGAGCGGGGGCTACTCTTTGTTGCAATGCGCGGGCTTCTCATTGTCGTGGCTTCTCTTGTTGCGGAGCACAGGCTCTAGGTGCACAGGCTTCAGTAGTTGTGGCACGTGGGTTCAGTAGTTGTGGCTCATGGGCTTAGTTGCTCCGCGGCATGTGGGATCTTCCCCGGGCCAGGGCTCGAGCCTGTGTCCCTTGCATTGGCAGGAAGATTCTTAACCACTGCGCCACCAGGGAAGCCCGAAACCAGCAACTTCTAATACAGAGGCTGCAGGACCATGCTACTCTTAGGGTGTTTTCATTATGTCTACACCAGTAAGTCACCCCAGAGGATCTAGGTAGGTCTAATAACTCAACCATGAGTTTGGCAAAGGGAACCTAAAAGGTAATAACCTAAATCAAAACAAGTTGTATACTTATTAATAACAGTAACTATTTGCGTAGCTAATATATTATCCTACTTCATCATCACAATAGCCCCTAAGGGAATATCATTAGTCCTACTTTATAAATAAAGAAACTGAAGCTCTCAGTTTTCCCTACCTAACAGGTAGTGGAATTGGGATTTGTCCAAGGATTATCAAACACTACACCTTCTTTTCTTTCATCTCTACTGTAAGGCCTTTTAGTTGAAAGCTGCAAGATTTAGCAATGTAATCTAGAAAAGCTCGGTATTTTTACTCAACGTGAACTGTGGCAAAACCTCAAAAAGTAGTTCCTCCTAGCAGCCCCTACCCCACCTCAAGATCAGAACCCCCCTTAAGCACACCTCTCATCCCCCAAGCACATACTTGGTTTGAAGAGATTTTGAGCAAGTCCCATTTAAATCATATTAGACAGATACCAAAAACCAGGGCGGATACCCCAAAGCTGTCTTGTCTAGCCACACTTGGTCATGAATGCCTGCCAACAAGGCAGAGTGCATTCAGGGAAGCCTGAAAGAGGCAGAGCACTCAAAGCAAAGCAGTGGGGTGCCCCAAATAGCCCTGTGGCAGAGTGTATTTTCCAAAGATGAACAAAACAATGTCTCATGCCACGTGCTCTCCTGCCATGTGATCTTCCAACTCCCCATCAAGAGGTGGAGTCCAGGGGCTTCCCTGGTGGCGCAGTGGTTGAGAGTCCGCCTGCTGATGCAGGGGACACGGGTTTGTGCCCCGGTCCGGGAAGACCCCACATGCCGCGGAGCAGCTGGGCCCGTGAGCCATGGCCACTGAGCCTGTGTGTCCGGAGCCTGTGCTCCGAAACGGGAGAGGCCACAACAGTGAGAGGCCCGCGCACCCACCCCCCCCCAAAAAAAAAAAAACAGGTGGAGTCCAATGCACTTGCCCTTGTGTCTGGGCTGGTCTTCATGACTTGCTTGACCAACAGAGTGTGTTGCAAGTGATGTTCTGGTTTTTCCAAGGCTGAGTCATAAGAAGTATTTCAGCTTCTGCCTGGATCTGTTGGACACCTCACTCTTGAGATACTGTCACTGAGAAATTCAGGCCATGCAGAGAAGTCATGTGTGGGGATTTCAGGTGACAGCCTCAGTGGAGCTCCCAGCCGACAGCCAGCATCAGCTAGCAGCCTTGTGAGTGAGGCATCTGGGATATCCAGTCTAGTCAAGTCTTCAGATGACTGCAGCCTCAGCCAGGACCAGCTCCATAATTTGTAAGGCCCAGTGCAAAATGAAAATTCTGGGCTCCCTGTTCAAAATGTATTTAGAGAATCAGGATGGCAACAACAGGACATTGAACCAAGCGTGAGGCCCTTCTAAGAATGGGGTCCTGTGTGACTGCACAGGTCACAGCCATGAAGCCCACCCTGGTGCTAGTAGACTCTGACTGCAACCAGTTGAGAGATCCTAAGTGAGAACTTCCCAGCTGAGCCCAGTCAACCCATGGAACAATGATAAACTGTTATTACAATTCACTAAGTCTTGGGTTGGTTTGTTATGCAGCAATAGATCATGAGAACATTCCCACAAAACAACTGCAGTTAGCCCTCACCAAAAAATGCTGAAGAGAGCAAGTCTGTGAAAGGATCCTCTACTGAAAAGTCACACAGAAGGTTGAGTGTATACAATAAAACACATAAATCCCAGATCCGGGAGTCAGGCTTCCCTGGGGTCAGGGAGATTTTTCCCCTTTGGGCAGACTCTGGGAGAAACAGGCAGGCAGTATAGCTGCCTCAGAAACAGCTGAAAGAATTTAATAGCATTACCATTAAAAAATAAAAGTCAAAATATGAATAAAGTATACTTTGCGATTAGATTTATTGCAGCAATGGAAAGAAGTTAAAAATGAGGGAGCCAAACCATTTTGGTTATCTCTCTAAGGTATCAGGGAGAATGAAAAAGGTTTGGGGGGGGATGCATGAATAGTTTGATTTTCTAAAAAAGTTGAATTCTGCAAACTACAGCTTAGTTATTAATACTTCAGTGATCATCCTGGGCTAGATTCTGGAATAGCAAGTTCAAGGAATAGTTTGTGAATTACTAAAAGAGGAAGAACTAGGGCTTCCCGGGTGGCGCAGTGATTGAGAGTCCGCCTGCCGATGCAGGGGACACGGGTTCGTGCCCCGGTCCAGGAGGATCCCACATGCCGTGGAGCGGCTGGGCCCGTAAGCCATGGCCGCTGAGCCTGCGCGTCCGGAGCCTGTGCTCCGCAACGGGAGAGGCCACAACAGTGAGAGGCCCGCGTACCACAAAAAAA
>NW_020837957.1:4956633-4977669 GCF_003676395.1 Aethalodelphis obliquidens
AGAGAGAAATGTGGGCCACAGGATAGTGGAGTTAGGTGATTTGTAACTGATTAAACAATCGGCTACAAACGCTTTGTAAAAGACAGAAGGAGTAGACTACCTGGCCTATCTAGCATAGTGGAATAAAGCTTGGATTTTAATGTCATTGTTCTGCCATTTGCTAGTTACAAGATCTGGGGCAAGTTACATAATTCCTCTCGGCCTCAAGTCTCCTTGCCTTCAGAGCGGGAGTAATATCCCACATGGGATAGGCATGGAGTAGTTAAACAGAAATCCCCAGGGCAGTTGGCCCTGGAGAACCAGAGCGGGTGGTTCCTCTGCCAGGGAGACAGTTACAGCGAGAGGCAGGAAACAACCCAAGAGGAAAAGGCTTTTGAGTAAGAGGAGAGTCTTCCGGGCAGTGCTTGGCTCAGAAGGCAGTCTTCTTTTCTTTTTTTTTTTTTTTAACTTTTCTTAATGGCTTTCTTTTTTTTTTTCTTAATTAATTAATTAATTTTATTTATTTATTTGGCTGCGTTGGGTCTCCATTGCTGCTCGCGGGCTTTCTCTAGTTGTGGCGAGCAGGGACTGCTCTTCGTTGTGGTGTGCGGGCTTCTCATTGCGGTGGCTTCTCTTGTTGCGGAGCATGGGCTCTAGGTGCACAGACTTCAGTAGTTGTGGCATGCGGGCTCAGTAGTTGGGGCTCGCGGGCTCTAGAGCGCTGGCTCAGTAGTTGGGGCTCACGGGCTTAGTTTCTCTGCGGTATGTGGGATCTTCCTGGACCAGGGTTCAAACCCGTGTCCCCTGCAATGGCAGGCGGATTCTTAACCACTGTGCCACCAGGGAAGCCTGACAGTCTTCTTTTCAACAGACTTTAGACACAGAGGTCCCTAACAGCCTGTCCTTCCACCACAGGTCTGAGAAGAGTCCTTGGCATTCCAAAGCCTTCAGAGGGATTTTTTTTTTTTAATACAGCAGGTTCTTATTAGTTATCTATTTTATACATATTGATGTGTATATGTCAATCCCAGTCTCCCAGTTCATCCCACCACCACCACCCTGCCTCTTTCCCCTCTTGGTGTCCATACGTTTGTGCTCTACATCTGTGTCTCTTTCTGCCCTGCAAACTGGTTCATCTGTACCATTTCTCTAGGTTCCTCATGTATGCGTTAATATACAATATTTGTTTTTCTCTTTCTGACTTACTCTTCGGAGGGATTTTTGACTGGAGAGAGAGTCATGGCTCCTGATATGTGTGGTTCTCTTCTATTACTACTGTGTACAGAAACAAAACGTAAGAATAATATAAATTTAGCAATAGAAATACATAATGCAGGGAAACTCCATCCTGGAAAGACCCAACTTTGGGCAGCTTCAGAGACTGAGAGTTCTTTGCAGTTGGCAGATCAGCATTAAAATAGAAGAGCAAACAATCCAGGGACAGTCCAGGAGGCCTGACACAGAGCCTGGGCTCACGTTCAAAGCCCTCCCGTGTAGACTTTTGACGTTATCTCCAAATGAGGTTATATGTTTGATTGTCCTGGAGGTATATTTACAGAATTGAAAGTGGGTCATGTTCATACGCAGTTTTAAACTGGTGTTTCATTGCTGGACCATTACCACCTGTAATGTGTAATATTTTTAATAAAATTAATGAACCTAATAAGACAATTCTGTAATTATTTTGCGCATAGCTTTTTATCATACATTATTAACAAAACTGTTACTAAAAACCACTTAATGTAAACATGACCACAATTTTTGTAACTCTATTTTAGCATTTTTAAAAAACATACCAAGATTCTCAAAAACCACACATGGCCTGGGCTTCTCTCAGCCTCTGAGAGAAGGTGGACGAAAGCCAGGTTCAGCATCATGACAGTGAAAGTAGATGATTCATGCCAGGACAGCCTAGGTGCCACTCACTGGCTGAATTTCTCCGGAATCAGAGATAAGCCTTGGTGATGCTGGCCTGAGCTTTATGAGTTATCGTTTGTGTGTTTGGAGGCTCTTCCTGTGTAAACAATAGTTTTCACCCTTTAAAAGAGGGGAAGTGTTATTCTTAAAGCAGGAAGATATCTCAGAGATCATCATGTCCAACATCTAACCCCTTACATAAAAATGTTTTGCAGCTATTAATACCTGGGTGAAGAAAGGTAGTCCTCA
Organism: Aethalodelphis obliquidens; assembly: GCF_003676395.1. NCBI lineage: Eukaryota > Metazoa > Chordata > Mammalia > Artiodactyla > Delphinidae > Aethalodelphis > Aethalodelphis obliquidens. The sequence continues at coordinate 4,958,779 of NW_020837957.1, forward strand.
ATTCCTTACCCAAAACCTTTGCCAGAGGTTTTCAGAATTCAGAATTTTTCAGATATAAGAAAGATAATATGTGCATATAAAGTATATTATGTAACACTCTAGTGGGATATACAGCAGACCCGTAATTGTAATCAAACATTATTTCTGCACAAAAACTTATGAATATTCATACTAAGTGGGAAATAAAGACTATAAATAGCCACATAACATATGAGCTTAGTTCAGGTTTTTGCTACTAAATGAATTCAGATCAGATTATGTCTTGCCAGGAATGAGTTACAAAACTAAACCAAACCAAACTAAACACCACCAACTTTCAGCTTTTAGAACTTCTCTAAAGATTTAAGTTATGCAGTTAACCCCAGTCCCACTCCAAAGGTATGTCTTCATATTAAATGGAATTTACGTATATCTAAATCTGTTTCAGTAATACTTAAACTATAAATTGAGCATGTTAGAATATGCCTTGCCCTTTGCTTTTTCATCACTGATCATTTGTTTGTTTTTTCTTTTATAAGTTCCCAAGGTAAAAGAAATCCTTCAGATACGAAAAAAGAAAGGTAGCTAGTTATTGCATAACTAGTTTTCCATATACAAGGATACCATGCTATTTTTAAACACCAAAACACCAGGGTAGTTGTTGGTATATTTTTTTTAAAACCTGAAATTGAATCATTTGTTTCGGAGGATTTATCCAAAGAATTATACACTGCATTAAAATCCCAAGTCAAACAAAGTTACATGTATTCTGACAACACCACTCCTCTGCTTTAAAAACTCTTCCAAGCATTGTTAGCTTTGTTTTAAATTTCCACTTCCCAGGTTTCCAGAGAGGTTGGCAGCTTTTCTAATGTTTATTAGGTGTTTGTACTTCCCCCAGAGCCTGTTTCTGTCAGAGGGAGTCCTTTCACAATGCACGGTAGGGAGGGTGAGTGGTGTGTGGAGGGGGTTTACAGACTGTGTATAGGTGTGGTCCAGGGGTTGGGGAGGAGGGGATTAGGAGAGGAAATGGGAAGAAAGTAGAGAGGGGAGGAAAGTGTTAGGTCCAACTCTTACCTTGTCCCTGGAGCCTAACCACCTTTTCTTCCTTGGGGCTGCCTTTCCTCAACACTCCTTTTCCTTCTGTCTTACAGAGTCAGATCCATTTTCTCACCTGACTCTACCATACTCCTAGGATAACTTATTTTAATTGGGATCTTCTTCCTTAGGCATAGGCATCCTCCCAGAAGAGAGTAAAGGCTCAAGGGTAGAGATGCCCAATCCTAGACCCTGGTCTTTTCCACATGGAAGAACATCTGAGGACCAAGTGTAGAGACAATGAGGACATATCTTAGCCAAGTACGGAGATACCAATCTTGTCATTTTGCTCTGGTGTTGCAACCCCTGCAGTTTTGAGTGCTCCTTATACTCAAGAACTGGCATTTGTCACCAATCTTCTAGGAGATCAAATGATATCTAGTAGAAAAATCCCAGTGGGTCTACTCCAGTCTTTGACTGTCTTCACTAATCCAGACAGATAAAGAGCATGCTTTGAAGGCAGGCTGAGACACCTTGAAGTGTGTGTTTAGCCTCCTTGAGTTTTCTCATCTATAAAATGTGGATTAAAAATACCCACTCCCTGTAAATCGGTGTGCAGTAGAGATAAAGAATGTAGTGTGTCTAGGGCAGTGGCAATGCACGTTAAATGCTTAAAATGTTTATTTCATCTTTTCTCCTTATAGGAACTTGTGGCCCCAGCACACTGATGGAGAAGTTATAGAAGGTAGACAAGGGAAAGGAGAAACATGGGGCCCCATATTTATAGGTCATCTTAGCTAGACCCAAAGAGAAAATTGACTGATATATCTTTTTTACATATGAAAGGTGTTGGAAGGGGAGAAAAGGACAATTTACTAGAATCTAATTATTTTCCCCAGTTTATCTGTCACTTTAGACACATCCCTTGCCTTTATCTCATCTTTATTACTTTCATGACTCTTCTAACAGAAACATGCCACAGCAAAACAGCAATAAAGTATCATCTTTGTCATCTTCCTTGAAGGCAGTGGGGCATGAGGTCAATGGTTAGTGACCAGTCTAGAATCAGATAGACTTCTTTCCAGTACCAGCTCGGCCATTTATTTTGTAACTATGGACAAATCTCAAAGCCTCTATTTCATCATCAGTAAAATGGTATAATCTGAACTCATAGGGTCACTAATTTGCTAATCAATATTTTTTTGAACACCTACCTGCCAGGCGCTGTATTAGATGTTGAGGATAGACAGTTAACAAAACAAAATCCCATCCTTATACACCTTGCATTCTAATGGGAGACAAGAATATACCAAGAAACTTAATTATGTCAGGTGGTGACTATGGAAAAAACAAAGCCAAGTAAAAGCACTGGGGGTGAGGGAGCAGTTTATTCTCATATAGGGTGGTCTGAAAAGACCCCTAAGTAGGTGCCCTTTGAGTAGAGACTAAAGAAAGTGAAAGTAAAGTGTATTCTAGGCTGTTGTAAGATTTAAATGAGATAATGCTGACAAAATCTTAGCACAGTGTCTGGAATACACTGGGTGCCATATCAATATTAGCTGTTTAGATTATTAAAGAAGGTATTGCATTACAGGAAAGGTGAAAAGTTTTCTAGTTCCACATAAGACACTCCTGAGGGACTCTTAACCACTGCAAAAGATAGTTGTGATGGCTTTTGGGACTTTTTACACATACATTTTATTGCTAGCAATAAAATGCCAATTCTAAGAACAAAAGTACTTCTGTAGGAGTGGAATGTTTTAAGCCAGCAAAAAAGAGTGTGGGGTAAGATATACTCCATAGAAAAGTGTTCAGATTCATATTCTCTGTAACAAGTATTCCCTATTCTGCAATTTGCATGTGTGCTAAACTATTCCCCATCATCAACAACAATAATGGCAATGATGACATTAATTATGCTGTTTATAGGTTTGTAAAAGCTTTTCTTTCAAAGACCTCAAGTGTTTTATGGACATGACCTAATTCACCCTTACAGCTTCCCCAAAGGAGGTCTAGTCGAGAAAACTGAGGTTTAAAGAAGCTAAGTAACTTCTTCAAGGTCAAACAATTACCTAGGCAACTCTGATGTGGATCCCAGACTTAATTTTCAGGTCAGGTCCCTTTTTGCCTGACTCTTTATCTCTCTGGATCTTGGAGATGACTAGGTGGGTGCAATGAAGGAAGCCATGATGTCAGATGTTAAAATGCCCCTCCCCTGCTCATCACATAGTCAGTGATCAGTAAATCTTGTTTTGTTTTTTAAACCCTTTAAGAAGGAACTTCTTTATTCTTCCTTCCTTTCTTTCTTCCTTCCTTCCTTCCTTCCTTCCCTTCTCTCTCTCTCTCTCTCTCTCTCTCTCTCTCTCTCTTTCTTTCTTTCTTTTTTGGCTGTTTTGGGTCTTTGTTGCTGCACGTGGGCTTTAGTAGTTGCGGCGTGTGGGCTCAGTAGTTCTGGCGCGCGGGCTGTAGAGCACAGGCTCAGTAGTTGTGGCACACAGGCTTAGTTGCTCCACAGCATGTGGGATCTTCCCGGACTAGGGCTTGAACCCGTGTGCCCTGCATTGGCACTGCACCACCAGGGAAGTCTCAAGAAGGGACTTCTTTAATGCTACCAAAATATTAAATATCTAGCACACTACTCTGCTCTCTGATAACCACCTCATGCTTATATGTCAAGATGGTATCAACAAATACAAACCTTGGTTGATGAGAGAGGCCTAGTTTGGAAATACCCATTTGCTTGTAAATACGGATATTTGGTTTCTCTCTGTGAAAGTCAACAGAAACATAACAAGGAAATTCATTTTTGTCGCTCATCTCCTCTAGGCTAAGCCTTTTATATATGTCATGTGTTGTTTAATCCTCACTTTTACAGGAAAAATGATTGACCACACTTTACAGATTATAAACAAGGTATCCAAAAAGTTAAGTAATTTATCTAATGTCACATAGCTTATAAATGGCAAAGATGGGATTCAACCCCACATCTATCTGACATCCAAGTCTAGACATCTTCCATATGCAAATTTATGTTGCCTCACTCAAAGTACCTGCAGTCTGATGATCCAGTGTGAGTCATTTATGACCAATTTTTCCCTTTACATGAAATACTAGCAAAAAAATAAAATTGTCAGGTAAAATTTGAATAATGTAATTTTGCTGTTTTTAAACTTTCCTCTTTAAAGTTTATCAAGTTGGTATATGCAGCTAAAATTTGGAATTTTGAAAGTTCTATCTGAATTTTAAGTATCTAATCTATCCCTTTGCTCTTAAATGTGGACAATTGGTAGCTTCCCAAACATTTCAGTGCACCTCTTTTTTCTGTGGTGGTGACAGCTGGATTTCACAGGCAGGCACCTCTGGAGACTTGAGGAAGTTCTGAAATCTGGATTTCAGTGACATCAAGACCTTCTCAGGTGCCTGAGGTGATGTCTTGTAGTTAAATGCTGCAGACTTTGGAAAAAATTTCACTTATAATTCAATCATTCTTATTATTCAAACTGGTAAAGTGAAGTTACGAGTAGATAACTTATGTATATATAATACCTAAGCAATCATCAAAAAAGCTATGCAAAGAAATATACTCCAAATCGAAATGAAATTCTCAAAAATGTTCGGGTAATACACAGGAAGGCATAAAAAAGAAAACAGAGAAATGGAACAGAATAAATAGAAAATAAAATGGCAAACTTAAGCCCTCACATATCAATAATTATATGTAAATGGCCTAAATACACCAATCAAATGACAGACTGGCAAAGTGAATTTAAAAATATGATCCAAATATGTTATCTATGAGAAACTCACTTCAATTATAATGAAATAGGTAGGTTGAAAGGAAAAGATAGAAAACAATATGTCATATAAACATTAATCAAAAGAAAGCATGATTGTCCGTATTAATGTCAGAAAAAGTAAACTCCAATAAAAAGAAAATTACCAAAGACAGGCACAAAAAAATAATGATAAAAGGGACACTATACCAAAAAGACATAGCAATCCTAAATATGTATGCCGCAAACAACCGAGCTTCAAAATGTGTGAAGCAAAACCTATAAAATTGAAAGGAGAAATAGACAAATTCACAATTATAGTTAGAGACTTTAATATACTTCTCTCAACAATTGATAGTACACCTAGACAAAAAATTAGCAAGGACATAAGAGAATAACACCATCAACCAACAGGATCTAATCAACATTTATAGAATACTCTGCCTCACAACAATAGAATACACATGCTGTTCAAGTGCCCATGGGTCATACACCAAGATAGACCATATCCTATGAGGTTTGCTATAAAACAAACCTCAACAAAATTTAGAAAATTGAAATCATACAGTGTTTTCTCTAACCACAATGAAATCAAATTAGAATAAAAGAAAGATTACCGAAAAATCTCCAAGCACTTATAACAAAACAAATCCATTTTAACAATCCCTGGGTTAAAAAGGAAGTCTCAAGAGGAATAAAAAGTACATAGAAATAAATAAAAATACAACCTATTTGTTGTGAGATGCAACTAAAGCAGTTCTTGGAGGTACTCTTTCCATCCTATGAATACCCCAGTACTTTGCATGTTCCTTTAGCAAGACACAAAATTTCCTGTTTTAAAACCATTCCTTCTATATCTTACTTGTTTGTTAGGTTGTGAATGGACAGTATCTTACTTATTTCTCTCTGCCCTCATCTGGCTTACTGCTCAGTAAAAGTTGATTGAATAAATGAATGACTAGACAGAGCAAGTTACTTAGCTGAATGGAATTGCAGCCAAACCAATTTCTGTGTGGAATCAGAAAGTGTTTATGGTAATTCAGTGCAAGGTATGTGGGCCCTTACGCAGTGGGGCTGCTGCATAGACACGATTCTGAGCTGCTGCCTAGTTTGTCTCACAGGAGAGCCACCTTGGATTTTAGCTGCCAAATGTGGCAAGTGCCTATGAGCAATGAAAGTGGAGAAAATTCAACATACATAATTCCATATCTCTGCCCTCAGTAAAAATAGTTTCTTTAGTTAGTTAAATCAGATTCAACCTTCTCCTTATTCCCCTGCCTCAACTATATAACTTTTCCTATCCCTTCCTCTATTCCCCTATGAATAGGTTCATGAAACCATAAAACCAGAGAATTGAGAAGGACCATAAAGGTCATCTAGTACAGCTTCCCATTCAATAACTGAATACCCTATAGTCAGTAGAGGGGTGAGCTGCCAGTTTTTTTCACAATTGACTCAACTCAGAACTCTCTGGGAAGAGCATAAGTAAGAATCAAAATGTAAGGCATAAGCTTAGTAACTGAGGAAATGACCTAAGAGAGAGTCTGTGAACCCTTCCCTTTCAAAACAAATGTTTCTACTAAACACATAAAGGCAGGCCTATTCTTGAAAGCTAGCTGGGGTCGAAAGTTGGAAACACGTTTCAAAAGGTGAATGTGCTGAAATTGCTCAGTAGTCTTACATGTTATGAGGCTGGTTCTATATTCCTAGAGAACCCAAGAGTGTGACAAAATCCCTAATTATCACAGTCTTGACAGTGTATTTCCAGGATTCTGTAGATGTGTCTAAATGTGTGTGTTTTTACCCTTACAACTGATAATGCAGTCAATTGGTTGACATATCCAATACGTTGTGTAGTTACATTTCTCATAGGGAATGAGTATATGGCCCACTAATTTTTGTACATACGTCTCTCTTAGCTTTCGATCATATCTTGGTGTACTTGTAATTCAATTTATAAGCCTTTAAAGAGTATAATCCTTCCTGGAAATCTGGAGACTATCCCTAATTAATGCCACCATCTGGTAGACTCTCTAGTTGGTCAACTAGCTTTGTGGCTCAAGTCACATCTGACCTTACCCCAGGTCTTTCCATTCAGATGAGAACAACATCCTAACAAAAGATCCTACTGCCTGTACTTGACTTTTGTTAGAGAGAGGGAACTTCGTTTTCAGGAGGTTGCTTCTTCACTCTTTGATTGGTGCCTTTAGAAATGCTAAAACTTGCCTCCTTTTCCGTTTCTTCTCTTTGATCCTTGTTCTATCCCTTGGGGCTATGCTGAGAAAATTTAACCTCTCCGTTTAGTTAAGCCAATGATAAAGCCTAAAATAGCAAAGTAAAATTAAATAACAAGTGACAACAACGATATTATCTCTACATTCCTATTTTTCTTTTGCAATAATTAAAAAGAAAGAGAAGTACAGTTACAGCAATCATCACCCCCATTGAGAGCAATCCAGGGAGTAGGAGACTCCCAGGATCTAGATCTGCAAGTCAGCAGCAATTACCCTCCCACTCTGAAGTCAGCAGGGCCAAGGGCTGACTTTCTCCTCACCAGCCTCATTCAAGGTGCATAGGAACTGGCATTAGTTCAGCCTACTTAATAACACATGCTCTCTGTGAGGATACTGGATTCAGAAGGGAAGGACCAGTGAGACCTGTTTGTCAAGGTCCTAAAATGGGAATTTGCCTGGTTATACACACAACAATGAGTACCAGCGACATTAATAGTGTCAAGAGTGATGGGGTCAAAAGCTTGACTCTTGGTCTGCTGTTAATTATTATATGATGTACCCCCAAAGTAGGTGGACAGAATTCACGTTTCTAACTTAGAAATAGTCTACCTCTTACCCTAGCCTTAAGATGTTTGTTTGGCTCAAATTACATTTTGTTGAAGGTGATTTTGCATTAATTAGAGAGTGTTTAGGGCTTCCCTGGTGGCGCAGTGGTTAAGAATCTGCCTGCCAAGGCAGGGGACAGGGTTTCGAGCCCTGGTCTGGGAAGATCCCACATGCCGTGGAGCAACTAAACCCGTGCACCACAACTACTGAGCCTGTGCTCCAGAGCCCTCAAGCCACAACTACTGAAGCCCACGTGCCTAGAGCCCATGCTCAGCAACAAGAGAAGCCACTACAGTGAGAAGCCTGTGCACCACAACGAAGAGTAGCCCCATCTTGCTGCAACCGGAGGAAGCCCGCGCACAGCAACGAAGACCCAATGCAGCCAAAAATAAATAAATAAATGTATTAAAAAAGAAATATTAGAGAATGTTTAGAGTTTGAGAAGGTTATGGGTAAGTTTATAGAAATTGTGGATGGCAGCTCTAAAATGTTCCGAACAGCTGCCTGGAGGTGATGATTGAAAACTTTAGGTTCCTCACATAGGTGAGTCCGTCTTTTCTACATTTGAACTTTCTCCCTCCTTCTCAGGTTTTAATTCCTGTTGAGATGCTGAAGTGGTCTCAGTTTGGAATACCAAACAGCACATCTGGGAGGCCAATTGCAGGCTTTGAAGCATTTGTGACTGTGGCTCCTAGAACAATGATAATAATTGACACAGGATGACCACCCAGGCCTAGCAGACTAAACATCTTTCCTAGTTCTTTCCCTTAGCAACACCTTCCTCCCAATCACCCAGGCTGAAAGACTGGGGCTAATTTCCTTCACTTTTCTCTTTTCCCACCTCCCCTTGATTTTGCTTTGAAACTTTTTTGTATGGTCCCCTCCTATAGAAACCTGCTATCGTTATTCTTGACCTTTCCTATGCATCATTGCAAAAGCCTTCATCCTAGGAGACATCAACTGTTAACTGTGGTTATCTCTGGGCTAGAGACTAAGAGGCACTTGTACATTTTTAACTATACATTTATATAGTCCTTGAAACATGTAACTGGCATGAACTGCTTTTGCAATCAGAAAAAAAAAATTTAATTTAAAAAGGACAGGGGAAAGGGATATGTTTCTCAAAGAGGCCTCTCTGATGTGATGGGACAGGAGTGGGAGAGAACATTTGAGAACAAACACATTTCTGTAAGTTTTTTACATGTAACATAACCCAGAACCAAACTTTAGTTCCCGTGCTAAAGCAGCACAACTGTCTTCTATAAATAGTCAGAAAAACTCTGTCTGGATTCTTATACAATATCATCTGACGGACAAGATGGAAAAGGCATGTTAGACAGGGACTGACAGAAGAAAAGAGAGTGAAGAAATGAAGAATAGAAAGTCCTAAACAACTCATAACAGGAATTAGTCCTTAAAGGGACTCCTCAGCGTTAAACCTGTGTAATAGGAATTGTTTTTTTTCCTGAGACTCATCATTTAGACTCACTGGTTTGCAGTCACCGAGGAGAAACAGCATGTTTTCCTGACCTACCTCCCCTTTCACATACGACGGTGCTATTTATGGAGCTGCTCGGCTGAGCCGCCTGTCCCAGGGGTCCAGTCTCAAGGAGGCCCTGTGTACTTTGTGACACGTTCCCCTCAGTTTGGGCAAGTTTCAAGACCAGCTAGCAGCTGCTACTAGTTTTTCAGAAGAGGTGCTAACAGGGCAAAGGAGAGGGCAACAGAGAAGACTCCTGGGAAAAAGAGCCTTCATCTGGCTTCCTTACTTCCTACTGGACCCAGGGTGACACTGTAGCACACCAGCTTCTCACGAGCCCAGAGCCTGAAGGTTGCAGCCATCGCTGGGCTGTCCACCAGGCTCCTCTTAGCTCATCTTCCCTGAAATTAGGGCTAGTGGGGACTCTGGAATTAGGACACAGGCTTGTGTTTGCTGAAGTGTGGAGAGGGTTTTTGGAAGCCTTTTCCAAGCATGCCTTCACTAATGAGTCCCTGTCTCAGCAGGAGCACATGGGTTATATTTACAATGAGTAGGGAACTAAGAAAAGAGTCACTCAACATATGTCTTTTGCATGACTAGTAGAACATGGTGGTAAAAATCATAAGCTCTGGAGGCGGCCTCACTGGGATTCAAGTCCTACTTAGCTGTGTGACCTTTGCAAAATTGAAGCTCTCTGAGTAAGAACACCTACTTTCTAGTCCAGACTGTAGTTTAGTAACCGAATTTGCTTGGCCAAGTTGTTTCATTTCTCCAAGTCTCAGTTTTCTCATCCATAAAGTGGGATAATTATACCTGTCTTGTCTACCTTAAAGGGTTATCAGTGGGATCAAATGAGATAATGTCATAAAAGCCCTTTGTAAATTAGAATATACTGTACAAATGCAAGTTACTATTACATTTAATTCTAGTGCCTAGTGAATAGTAAACTGGTGGAATCAATAATCCCATTGTCACCAACCTGAATCTTACACAGCAATTTCCCAATTCCACCCACTCTACCTTCTAGGCACTTCTACCAACCTCCCTCCATGACTTCAGTAAAAGACAAGAGAGAACACCATAATAATTTGCTTAATTAACTTCCTCAATCAGAGCCCTGTGAGAATGTATCCAAAAGAAAAGGGGCATGTATAGCAGAGTGTGTACTGTTTCTTTTAGGTCAGCTCTTTATTCCCCTATATATTTTGGGGTGTTGTGTTTGTTTCGGTGCTGTGAGTCTGTGGTTGTTTTCATGCTGTTATTTGGGTGTACATCAGCAGGCTAAGGTTCTGGGCTCCTTTGGCCACAGTTGGCTAGGTGAGCATGCATTTGTTACGTTCCTCTCACTTTCTCCCATCTGTAAATTTAGGAGCTAAAGTAGATGACCCATTGGTTCCTTCCAGTCCTAGGGGACTATAATTCATCTGGAATCAGGTTTCCTGATTCCTCTGCCCACTCCAGACTTCAAACTTTTTGCTATTAGGCATGTGTGATTTATGCTGGGACAAGATTAAGAGCAAAGGAAAAAGTCACAAACACAGCAATCACAGGAGGTAAATGTTCAGCTTCTTTCCACATCTTCTTCCCATCCTCTCTTGTAGCTCTTCTCTGGAGCAGGTTAAAAAGGCCCTTTTAAAAGAGGTGAGGGACTTCCCTGGTGGCTCAGTGGTTGAGAGTCCGCTTGCCGTTGCAGGGGACACAGGTTCGTGCCCCGGTCCGGGAAGATCCCACATGCCGCGGAGCGGCTGGGCCCGTGAGCCATGGCCGCTGAGCCTGCGCATCCGGAGCCTGTGCTCTGCAACAGGAGAGGCCACAACGGTGAAAGGCCCGTGTAACGCAAAAGTAAAAAAAAACAAAAACAAAATAAAAGAGGTGAAAGCCAGAGTTGAGAGGTTGAAGTGGATTTGGAGTGAGAAACTGTCAGCCCAATTTATCGGTTTTTTTTTTTTTTTTGGCTGCGTTGGGTCTTCCTTGCTGCGTGCAGACTTTCTCTAGTTGTGGCGAGTGGGGGCTACTCTTCCTTGTGGTGCGCGGGCTTCTCATTGCAGTTGCAGAGCACAGGCTCTAGGAGCACAGGCTTCAGTAGTTGCAGCATGCAGGCTCAGTATTTGTGGCTCGCGGGCTCTAGAGCTCAGTAGTTGTGGCGCACAGGCTTAGTTGCTCCGCAGCATGTGGGATCTTCCTGGACCAGGGCTTGAACCCGTGTCCCCTGCATTGGCAGGCGGATTCTTAACCACAGCCCAATTTATATTTTCTGCAACTTTGGGCAAGCTAATACATTAGCTTCAGTCTCAGCTCCCTCATCTTTACAATGAGGCTAACACCTGCCTTATTTATAGTCTTCTTGTTAGGGGTTAAAAAAAAAAAAAAAAAAAAAAAAAACCCTGATTCTGGAATCTGAGGGCACCTGGGGCACTTAGATCAAGGTGGACTAAATGTAAAATAGAATCACAATGGCACCGAGCCTAGAATAAAAGCGTCGCTTTCTGCCTACCCATCCTTCCCTTCTCCACAGCAAATTCTTCCCAGGACTTTCTTGCTGAGTTAGTTGTCAAATGTTCCCATTCTCAGATGATTCAGGCTTATGTTCTTTAAAACGCCTCAGATGTCTAACACATAACTACCACTGCATTTAGAAACCCCTAAGCAGAGCCATGGAATTTGGAACTGCCTGCTGCAGCTAAGCTCCGTAGGTGCAAGACACAACTGCCAGCCACTCCTCATTGCCAATCAGCGTGATCCAATCGCACTAACAGTGACAGGCCGAATATAGGCCAGCGGCAAGGGTTCCTGTTGGCTGGGGTAAGCCAGCTCACATACTTAAGGAGCACTAGCTAGGACAAGTCGCTTCACCACGTAGCCTAATTACCTTAATGGGTTCAGGGCTGTCTACCTGGAGGAAGGAAACAACTTGCAGGATTCTGTGAACATATTTTCTTCTTTGTACTCCACACCCTCCCCACCGGGGATCGCATCCATTTCCACCCTTTTCTGATGACTTCTACATTTCTATCTTCAAACTAGGTGTTTTACCTGAGGGCTAAACTACTATCTGTCGACTGCTTATCTCACTTGCATGTCCCACTGGCACCTCAAATTCAATGGATCCCAGGCTGATGTCCTCACCCACCCATCCACACATCAGCTTCTTCTCTCCTGGTGCTTGCCCTCTGGCAAGCCCTATCCTAGGGGATGATACTCCATCCACCCGACTGTCCGAACAAAGGGATGGCCCTTGACTTCTCCCTCCCACAGCCCATCTTTGATCAAGCCCTAGTAGTTCTACTCCTTAAATCTCTGAAATTCATCTGCCTCCATCCATCCCTGCTGCCACTCACCTAACTCAGTTTATGATTATATTTTGCTTCAATTCTTTATTTTTTTAATAAATTTATTTATTTTATTTATTTATTTTTGGCTGTGTTGGGTCTTCGTTGCTGCGTGCGAGCTTTCTCTAGTTGTGGTGAGCGGGGGCTACTCTTTGTTGTGGTGCATGGGCTTCTCATTGCGGTGGCTTCTCTTTGTTGCAGAGCATGGGCTCTAGACACGCAGGCTTCAGTAGTTGTGGCACACGGGCTCAGTAGTTGTGGCTCACGGGCTCTAGAGCGCAGGCTCAGTAGTTGTGGCGCATGGGCTTAGTTGCTCCATGGCATGTGGGATCTTCCCGGACCAGGGCTCGAACCCGTGTCCCCTGCACTGGCAGGCGGATTCTTAACCACTGTGCCACCAGGAAAGCCCTGCTTCAATTCTTGCAAGAGCCTCTCAACTGGTTTTCTTCCTTCTATTCCTGCCCCCTCTGATCCTATTCCACAACAGAAATGTTCTTAAGTCTGCAAGTCTGATCATGCCATTTGTTCTCTTGCTTAAATGTTTAAATAGCCTCCCAGCGCTCAGAGAAGAAAACTCAAGTCCCTTGACACGGTCTTCCAGGTTCTGTGTGATCCGGCCAAGCTCACGTCTCCAGCCTCACCTCTCACCACTCCGTCCCATCCCATGTTCCGGTCCAGCAGTTCTCAATCCTGGCTACACTGAAAGTCACCTGGGAAGCTTTTAAAAATACCCAAGGCTGGGCTTAATCCAAGACCAAATAAATCAGAACCTCTGGCAGTGGAGCCCTACCTGACTACTTCTCAGTTCCTGCAGTGCACCATGCCCTCTCTTGTCTTCCTTTGCACATGCTCTTGGCTTTGCCTGAAACACTTCCCCTTTAACCTCCCCTCCCCTCCTGCCATCTGGCTGACTCATTCATCCTTTAAGCCTCACCTGGAGCATCGTGTTGTCCTCCAAGTAGCCCTCCCTGAGCCCAGTGCTTCGAGTCTGGGTTAAGCGTCCTTTCTCATGTGCTCCCAGATAAGTCACCCTGTACCTCTCCTCTGGCAGTAGCATCTCTCACACTATATAATCCTTGTCCGTACACTCTGAGCTCTAAGAGGGCAGGGACTGGGCCTGCCTTGCTCACCCCTGCATGTCCAGCATCTAGCACAGTATCTGGCACATACAATGTGCTCAGGGCATTTGTGGAAATAATTTAGTTAATTTTATAAGGTCACCCTCGTTACTCCAGACTTGCCAATCCCTCATAGCAGCAGGGTCTCTAGTCATATCTATTTCTGAGTTCCTTCTTGCAAATATTTGAGAATCTGGTAAGTGACCACTTTTAACCATCCTGAAATAAATTGGATTTCCTCAAATGAAAAATTCCCCACAGTTGAGGCCTGAGACATATCTGAGGAGAGGCAAAGAAAGGGTTTCATGATTTCAGTTTGCCTGGGTCATAGAACTATAGCCAGAAGACATGGGCAGCTTCCCCTGTTTGTACCAACTCCACCCCACCCCATACAGGGAATCAGGCCAGGAATTACTTGTGATCGTTTCCAAGGATTGCCTCTCCAGATGCCTGAGACCTTGAACAAGAAAGGCTAAAAAACTGAAGGGGTTGTAATAAACCCTGAGTTGATAACCCCAAAGGGTAGAAGCTGGCTTCTTAAGCATCTAATAAGTGAAAACATGGGTGAACATCCCTCCAACATACCCTGCTCGGAGGACCTCTGCTCCCCGCTTCCAACAGCTTTAGAAGCCCCAGCCATGGACACCAGACAGCCAGAGCCTGAAGCCCAAAGGCTGGTGTACAAGGTTCCTAGGGAGTCTGGAAAGCTCTTAGCTCTTCTCCAACCTGCACCGAGCTGGTTCTATCCAGTCAGAACTATGCACTACCACCAAGAAGACCTGGCTGGGTCCCAACTTCAACTCATAAATGAACCAAACAGAGTAAAACTAACCAAGTAGGAGTAGGGGTGGGGGAGAAGAAACAGTAGGAGGCAGAGGCAAAGAAGAAACTTTAATTATGGTACTAGTAGTAACAAGACCAGCTAATGTTGACTGAACACTTAGGATGTGCCAGGCATTGTGCTGAGCTCGTTTAATCCTCATAACAAACCTCAAACCCCAGTCACTGGTGTGGCCGCCACCCTGTGTTTTTAGCCATGATGCCAAAAGTCTGTGCAGGGAGTCAAGTTGAAAGGAAGCTGATGGGCTTGGGGATTGGGGAAGGGTTGAACAGCTGGAATTCCTGCTTTAGTGGAGGTGGGGTAAAGGACACTTGGAAGATGGAGAATTTTAAAGAGATCAGAAGGGTTCCAAGCTGGTGATGGTTGAGCAGGAGCCCCAGAGTGTGATGATGAAGGCCAAAATAAGGCTCTGGTATCTGGGTGGTGTAGGTGGGAGATGAGAAGGAATCAGGTGTTGTCATCAAAGATGGCAATGGGGGAAAGTGTAGGGAGGTATGAGCTTTATTCTTCTGGTTTATAATTAGGTATTGAGCTCGGCTGTGCGTCAGGCAAGACTCTAGACTCTGTGGATAGTGATGAATAGGAAAGCTAAAGCCTTGTGATAATGGGGTTTATGTCCCTGTAGGAGTGACAACAACAATCAAGGAGCAAGTACACAAGAAAGAGGCCAGAAAGTGATTAAGTGCTGGCAAGTGATGGAGTGTGTACGGATTCAGATTTGGACTGTGTGGTTCAGGAAGTTCTTCTCGAGAAGGTGACATTTGAGTGGGATGTGAAAGGCAGGAAGGAGTCAGCCATGACAAAATCAGGGGGAAGAGCATTTCAGATAGAGAGACCAGCTGGTGCAAGGGCCCTAAATGGGAATAAGCCTGGAAGAAGACCAAGACCAGGGTAACTGGAAATAATGAACACCCAGAGAGTGGTGCGGATGAGGTCTGAGAGGTGGGCAAGGGCCAGATCATGGGAGACATTATTGTCCACAGTTTGCCATTTGGATTTTAATCTAGGATAGTAGGAAGCTGTGAAGTGCTTTAATTAGAAGAGGAATGGCCTGGTGTGTGTGTGTGTTTATTAAAGTGATCTTAACTGTGGAGCGGCAGTGAATTAGAGAAGGGAAACAGGGCCCCAACAGAAATAAGCCACTTTCCACAAGAGGTTTTTGGGTTTTGTTTTGTTTAGTTTTTTCAGATCTTGAAGTAGAATGCATTTCTAAGGGTCAACTCCCAAGGTCAAGAGTAATCTGAGACGTCTGTCTGCTCCCTGTGGTTGTTTGTGAGGAAGTCAGAGAGAAGCATAGACCAAACCTCTTATTATGGAGGAGAGGGTGTGTGTGTTTTTCCTTTCCCCTGAAAAACAGACAACAGAAGAAGTGTATTTATCTGAATCTCTCCCTGCAGAGGATGTGCCACCCACCGTCCCCTCTCCCAAGGTACCTGGAAGCCCTTTCCCAGTATCTCTATCCTTCCAATGGTTTAACAAATTAAGCGCTAATTTCCTAAGTCGATTTCCCCAGTCCTCTTACTCGGGGAGTTCCTTTTCCTGTCATAGGAACTAGCTAACTGACTTCGTTTTCCTTTCCTGCCCCCATCACCAGGGCAATGGACCTGGCAATCACTTCCCTGACTCCACATGACCCCCTTCTCAGGCTTCAAATTGTTCCTCTGGGCTTCCATTCCTCCTGCTCCTTTGGTGGTCCAGACTCCTCATTTTCACCAGATTTCATGCTGGACAACATGCTGGAGTGAAGGAGGGAGTGACTCTGGCAACCTGAAGAGATACTTTGCATCCCTGGCAGCTGCTGCCCTGGCTCCCCAGGCCCGGAGCAATGGGCAGGTTGTGCCTGGTCCTAGCCAGAGTTCTATGAACCACCTACCACGAGGTTGCGGGCAGAGCCCCTGTGACAATGTGGATGATTCAGAGCAGGGAGCAACTTCTTCTGACTCTTCCTTTAGTTTTGGTTGCCATGGCACTGCACTGAAGGCCAACATACAAGAGCGGCACATGCTGAGTGAGGACATACCATGGGCTTGGCTCTGCGCTAAGGTCTCTATAGGCCCATCTCATGAGACCCTCACAATTTTCCTTCAGAGAAGGGATCTTGATCTCCAATTTTTTTTTTTTTGCGGTACGCGGGCCTCTCACTGTTGTGGGCTCTCCCGTTGCGGAGCACAGGCTCCGGACGCACAGGCTCAGCGGCCATGGCTCACGGGCCCAACTGCTCCGCGGCATGTGGGATCTTCCCAGACCGGGGCATGAACCCGTGTCCCCTGCATCGGCAGGCGGACTCTCAGCCACTGCACCACCAGGGAAGCCCCTTGATCTCCATTTTTATAGAGGAGACTCTGAGGGGTTGAGTAACCTGCTTGCCTAAAGTAATAGAGAAGGATTCTAACTCAGGAGTCAAGCTCCAAAACCTCAAGGGGCTTAATCATGATGCGCCTACCATAGCCTTAACCTTCATTTCTCCTTCACCAGCATTGCAATCTCAAGGTAACCTTCTGATGCAGTCTACTTTCAGGATCTCAGTTACAAAAAATTTCCCATCATGAGCTCAACTACCCACACCAAGTTTCTTTCTCAGTATGGGGCCCTTGGGAGATGTGGAGGAGGTTCTGATTGATGATGTCAAATCTGAGGTCCCATATTTCTCACAAACGGCCTTGTTTTCTCAATGAATGGACTTCTAAGTGCCGCACATGAAAGTGTTTCCAGTATTTGGAATTATAAATGTAATGTCAATACTTAATTGTT
Organism: Aethalodelphis obliquidens; assembly: GCF_003676395.1. Classification (NCBI taxonomy): domain Eukaryota; kingdom Metazoa; phylum Chordata; class Mammalia; order Artiodactyla; family Delphinidae; genus Aethalodelphis; species Aethalodelphis obliquidens. Next base: position 4,975,928 of record NW_020837957.1, read on the forward strand.
CTTTCCATATTTTTTTTGCATCAAACATGCTTTGAAAAAAAATTTTTTTTTGGATGTGTTAGATCTTTGTTGCTGTGCACAGACTTTCTCTAGTTGTGGTGAGTGGGGGCTACTCTTCATTGCAGTGTGCAGGCTTCTCATTGCCGTGGCTTCTCCTGTTGCAGAGCACAGGCTCTAGGCGTGCAGGCTTCACAGTAGTTGCAGCACGCAGGCTCCGTAGTTGTGGCTCCCGGGCTCTAGAGCTGAGGCTCAGTAGTTGTGGCGCACGGGCTTAGTTGCTCCACAGCATGTGGAATCTTCCCAGACCAGGGATCGAACCTGTGTCCCCTGCATTGGCAGGCGGATTCTTAACCACTGTGCCACCAGGCAAGTCCCCAAACATGCATTTATTTTACTATCAGGAAGGAAGAAAAGGAACAGTAGGAAATAAAACAATAATAAAATAGGGGAAACAAAGAAGAAAAGAAAATAAATTGTTCAGACTTGTCTCTGGCCATCGAAGCTAACAAGTTCCCTGTGCAGAGGATCTTACTGCAGTCACATAGACCCCATCCTTATTTAATTCTGGCCTGGCTGAAGACCAAGCCTTCGTATCTGTAGTACGTGGTCAGCACCCTTGAACAGAGATGGAGCTCTATGAGGATTGGTGGGTTAAATCAGATGTGGTCCAGGATACACGAAGAGTGCCAATATTTGGCCAATTTGAGATTAACAGTCCCACAGATTTATTCCCTGTTGAGGTGTGAGATCATTTTTAGTGAGACTCAGATTTTAGAGACTTGAGAAGAAAACTGATGTCATGATTCAATGAGTTCCTGAAGAAACACATGGACTTTTTTGGCCATATATTCTCAGCTTTTGGGTTCATTTGGCATAATGCCATGCTAACTTTGAAAGCAAATGTCAAACATAATTATTATATATGTAGAAATTCACCTCCAAGGGACTTATGTTCCTCATCTGGAGAATGAGAGGGTAGACCAGATGCTCCCTAAAGGGGTTTCTAGCACTTGTGCGCTCTGGTTTATGTATTTCGGACATAGTATTTCACTTTTTTGTTTACTAAAAACTGAAAAGAGTGAAAAAGGATAATACCCAGCCTCCAACTTGCCACCCCCATTACAGCTGACCTACAAATTGGATGTCTAAAGGATTATGTTACCTTGGCTAAATAAAAGGAATAGGTCAGCATTCTGAGAAGACGCCTGGACTGTGGCCTTCTAGATAAGCCCAATGCCCAGGCATTTGCAGCGACTGCCCTATGTCACAGACAGAATTATTCCATGCCTTTTGAGTGTACATGTGAGAAGGCGTTAAAATAAAGTACTAAGCCATAGCCAACTAAAATATTCAAGCACTTCTAATTTTGTGTTTTCACCCAGAATGTGTATATTGCTTTTTGGTTCTCTCTGTGTTTTCTTTTTCCTTTTTTTTTTTTTTTTAAAGCAAGTAATCTATAAATAACATTTACTTAGGCCTCTTTTAAAAAAAAAATCACCCAATATTGCAAATAAACTCTCCAATACTCCTGTATGTGTGAGGTGATAATTAGTGACAGAACCATGTAGTGGTTAAGAGTTGAAGTCTTAGATCTCTGTCTTGCCACTTAATTAGCTGTGTGACCTTGAGCAAGTTACTTAACCTGAGTCCTCATCTATGAAATGGGTATATTAACATTTCTTTCCTTCCTTCCTTCCTCCCTCCCTCCCTCCCTCCTTTCCTCCCTCCCTCCCTCCCTCCTT